>NC_032024.1:13569376-13598807 GCF_001865875.1 Lupinus angustifolius
TTTGTTTTACTGATTTTGCAAGAGAGATTGCATGTGTGAGAAGAGAGATATTATGTTGTTCTGATTTCTGTGAATTTCTTACTATTTTGCATAATTCTATGTTCATTCTTATCTTGCTCACATGTTCATGCATCAAATATATTGTTAGAGAGATTATCTGAATTCTGTTTTTTGATTAACTCACATAAATCTTGATGGCCTAAGTGATAAGTAAGTGGGTTAGTCTTTAAGTCTTTTTCTTGTAATATTCGAAGCATTATTGTGCTTAGTATACCTTGTTGTTGAACGTGTTTTTTGTGTATTTCTGGATTAGTCTCTTGCTGTGAGATCACCATAGAGATTGAGATTCTTCACCAAGGCTATGAGGTCTTGATTTTAGGACAAGAATCTTGGTTGGGGCTGTTCCGCGAGAAAGGTTTTCTCAGGCGAAGGGTAGAGTCAAACCAAGGATTTAGGGGTCCTACATGCTTGTAATTGAATTGGTGAGTGTATTCATACTGTATCTCAATATTGTTAAGAAGAAAATCTCCCTAGATTAGAATGGGAGGCCTGGATGTAGTTTGTAGTGGACCGCAAACGAACCAGGATAAAAATCATTTTGTGAACTTTTTTTCTCTCTTAATCTTCTTTAAGTTTCTTGTTGTTATAAATTAAATCTGCAATTAATATTCAGGATATTTGTTTACTGCCATATGCTTAATATTTGTGCGTAAAAATATATGTATTATATCTGTTCCATTGTGTTTAAATAACTGTGCAATTTGCATGTCTGATCATTCTTTTATGTGCAATAGTTAATCGAGTAAAGCGTGTTGTTAATCGATTAACTGGGTTGTTTCCAACAGTTGGGTTATTGGTTCATAAAAAAAACACTGCCAAGAAAGAGTTCACAGCACTGTCCAGAGGGGAATTTACCAAAATTTCACTGTGTGATCCTATATAGCCGGTCCTAGAGTAACAGGGTGCGCCTGAATTACTCACCTTTCGATGCACAAAACCGCCTGGTTGACCAAGCATTCAACGCCTCTGATCGCGACACACAAGAGAGCCCATGCCACTTTCCCATAGACGCGACCGCTCACAATCCAGGTTCTGTTCCCAGTGTTCTGGTCTCCTGTGGTCGTGAGCACAGTAGATGCTGTGAACCCACTCCTCCAACCAGTCTCAGCTTGACGTTTGGGCGCGTGCGTATCATCCACACAGACGCGCCGACACCCAATCATAATCCCTCATTCAGACAATAGTCCGCTGTGAACGTGTGCACGATGTACCTTCACTTTTGTCCAACTGTGGACTTACACGGCTCAGTCTCCTATAGAATATTTCCCAGATAATATCTGGTCGACATGTGTGTGGGTATATTGCACTCATCCACACTAGACCAAAACTCAGTCAGGTATTTAATTTTTCTTATTTCTTTATTCTAAATGTGATTTAAGTCTTTTGATGAAAATAATTATATTTCATCAAATAAATGTTTTTTAACAGTAACCTTAAATACTAAATAATGATTTTTTACAAAAATAATAAGTATTAAGTTTATTCATTTTATTTATCAACAAACAATGATTAAAAAATACATGCCTAAAAATATTTTCAATATAACTAACAATCAATTTTTTAAGATCTTTTTAACGACCAACTAAATTCCTTTTCTTGTTGTAATCAAATAAAAAGAATTGTTATTAACATAAGGTGAAAGCATTTCTCAATTTAAAAATCATTTTTATGAAGATTGTTTGATTTAAAAATGCTTTACATAACATTCCCAATGTTTATAAACTATTTGTAACTTTTGGGAATTAATCAAAGGATGGAGGCAGATCGTGTTAACATTTCTTATCCTCATATCATCCTTGAACGGTCGCGTTACGACACTTCTTTTCACTCGATTAATTCCTAAATTAATAATAAAAACAAAAAAATCTATTATAATTAATTTCAAACCTTTTTAGAATGGGATGCGGTGCGGACATTAGTTTCTGATGCTTAACCCTTTTTAAAGAGTTAATTATTTTCCAAACAAACCAATTTAAAAATTTGAATTACGTAGTAGTTTCCTAAAATACGTAGGAGCAAGTAATTTTGTCAGACGTAAAAATAAAAGATAAACATTTGGTTTTATACAATTGGATTTCAAATAAACAAAGGGTATTTAAATCATGTAATTGGTAAGGGTACCGTTTAATTACGGGTAGACAATATGCGAATACCTTCATCGATCCGTAATCGACTTCTGAACCTAGATATTAAAATCCAAAGCCCAATGTGATTGGGCTGAAAACATTTTTATACATTTTTAACCATAAAATGTAGTGGCGACTCAAAGAGGTTGCGTAACCGAAAATCGGGACGCGACAGTTGGCGACTCTGCTGGGGATTTTTTAAAGAGAGTTAGACCCAGTTGTAATCAATTGTATGATTTAAATACATTTTTCTTTGTCTATTATTATTAACTGTAAAAAAACAATAGTGATGAAATAATTTTTTTACAAATTTTATTTATCGCTTTAATTTTAATATTATTGTATATGCTCACAATTGTTTTTGCAACATTGGGGTGAAGGTTTATTTTTAAAAACATTTTGCTTCCTCACACACTCACAGTACACTTGAGTTACAAGCGCATACACCATATACCTGGGTTGTTAGTGATTAAGATTGAGATAAGAGGGACATGTGTTTTACCGGTGTTACAGTTGTCTCCTGCTATTAGCATAATGGACCATCTAAATTGTCCTGGTATCGCGAGTTAGACGCTCGAGGGGCTTGACTTTTCCTGTTTATAACCTAGGATATTGGGACTCCTTTCTTTCGAGACTGGGGGAAATTTGGTGACGTAGAAGTCTAGAGCCTTTACCGAATCCACTTTAATGAGACCTAATACATTGCCATAAGGTTGTGACTTTTAGTCTATCAAAAATCCTATGAGTATACCATGTACAGGACACTGGAAGCAAATTATGTCCACCCCATTCTGCATATGCATAAAATGAGATTTAACATTCTAAATAATTATAAAATCCATCATTTTTGCTATTGCACTATAATTTCATACCCACAAAAAGGTTCCATACCCTAGGGTAGTTTTCTTTCAAAAAAAAACAACATAACATAAATTTTGTAAAACTTTGGGGTTATGCCCCAAAATATAATCCTCACTCCCAATGATGGGCCCCAAGCCTGAGGGCCCTAAGCCTGAGGGTAAGTTTTGTCCACTTTTTGAAAAAACTTAGACTAAGCCTTGACAATATAATAAATATTTATCCTAACATGGTATTTAGTTTATATTGTAATGGGTTACATTATCCCACAAGACAGGGTCAACCACCCTAAAAAAGGGATTTACACCACTTTATATCAAAAATTGATTATTACATACATGATTGCATTAATCATATCATAATTTTTTTATTGAATTAATCATTACATATATCATTGCATTAATCATAAATCATTGAATATTCATTCATCATTTTGGTTATATAAACATTTTTAATCATATTTAATAAACAAGCACATTTTCAGCTAAAGGTTTTTTCGGCATAACAAGACATAGAGGCTATTTCTAAAACTGTGGGTTCTAACAACACTCTCTCAGCAAAAAAATACAGTGAAGTTCGAATTGCATACCTTTGATGTAGGCCAATTAGTGGAGCTCCTCGCGAGAGTTCCTAAAGATATTATGAGTCAGTTTGCAAAGTAGTATGATAAATTGGTAGATCTCCTTCTCCTTCCTATTGATGATGGTGCTTTAGATGTTATGGGGGCCATGGAAAAATATTGGAATATTAGATGTTATGGGGGGGGGGGCATGGAACAATTGAAGAGTATGACATTCTTTTGGACATCCCACTAGAAAGTCGACTTAAGGTATATCTGTTCACTGGCACACAGAATGTTACTGAAGGTCTCATTGAAAAATTGATAGGCATCCGTCCAGCTGCAAGTATCTTGATCAAGTGGCCTTGTTCTGGATTGAAGTGGAGTTTTCTGAAAAAGCATCTTGTTCAAGTGGTGCCGAAAGAAGATTGGAATTTGTTTAAACCATCATTTTCATTAGCAATCTACGGTAGACTCCTCTTCCCTTTTGTTAGTGATATGGTGGACCAATGTGCAATCGACGTCATGGTAAAGTTTGGAGTCAACCCAGTTCCTACCGTTCTAGCAGACACTTTTCTCGCCCTCCAGAGAATCCTCGAAAAGGGTATCCCTAAAATCAGATGTTGTGCGCAGCGATTGTATGTATATATGGTGACAAGGTTCAAGCATCATCAATATCCAGAATTGACCATAAATTCTCTTCGTCGGTTCAAAAACACAAAGCTCTAGCCTACGCAACTATCCGATTGGGAAGAAATATTCAAGGATGTCAGCCCTAGAAATTTTGGGACTAAATGCACTATGTACGATAAGCAGGATGAAATCATATACTCATGCGGAAGCTACCCCAATATGATACTCATAGGACCACGGGGATGCATTACTGTGACCCCAGCTTTAGTACTTGGACATATGAAATGGGGCATGATGCCAATCCCTTAGGAGCAATTATAGGGATTCATGATTTGGTACAAGGACAAAGAAACTACCAAGAAAACCCTTGATACAATAAGGAATGCATTAAAGAACATCCACATCTATGGAAAAAATAAGTTACGAGAGCATCAAACTTTCTACACTGAAGAATAAAAGTTGCGGCATAGTGAGAGGAGGAAAGGAGAAGTCATACCGCCAATGTCTCCATCCCATGAACAAGTTGGCCCCTCAGAAAATGAGTTGTTAAAGAGTCAGCTCAAAATCTCTGATGCAAAACTAGAGGAAGCCCGTTGCAAAATTGAGAAGCTTGAACTAACCATAGAGAAGCTTAATAAGGACATTGTGGCATTAAGAAAGGAAAAAGCTAGTCTGAAAAGTGATTATGCTCAGATTTGTTCTCAATCTGACAAGTACTATATGATCAAGTATGTACAAGAAAAAGATGCCCAACTAGCTAACTTCAGTCTACAGATGAAAGCTTGAAATCGTGTTATTAATGCTGTGCAAGTCGATAAAAGAAATCTAGAGCCAAAGTGTGAAAAATTGCAAGGTTAAAAGATTATCATATTGCACTTGATGAGACGGTGAAGAAGGAAGACCAGCTCAAGGCAATCTTGGAAGATACACAGAAAATTCACTATAAATCCATAACAGATGCAAGTCATAGAGAGGATCATCTTTCAAGGCAGCTCTGAGACTGTTAGAGAGCATATGATGAAATGACAGCCAAACAAGAGGCATGGTGATAAAATTGGGAAAGAGTACTCCAAGAAATCTAAGAAGAAAAATATCAGTGGGAAAATATATGCAGAAATATGGTTGATGGCCTTGGGGACTTTGCTGATGATTGGCTGAGGACATTCTTCGATGCCAAAAGGGAACTAAAGATGTATCTAGAGACAGAGCTGCTCCTAGCTATGAAAACATTCTACGAGTCTTAAAAGGAAGTAGCCAGAGACTTAAGAAGATGGAGGGTTTTAGCAAATAGGTAATTTTGATTACAAGATATAGACAAATAATGTCTTGTGATATTTTTATTTCTTATTTTCTCATGAATAAAATAGCACATTATTGCTACCAAGCTCCTTATTGTTATCAAATATCTTATTCACTATCGTGCAAATATTCAAAAGTCGTTTTTCTTGCAATGAACCACAAAAACAACAAAAAAGAAAGAAAATCATATTGAGAGAGATAATAACAACTTGTATTTAGATGCAATCTAGGTCCAAAACTTTGTGCGTTCTCTTAGATTGCCATCAACTACATAAGGCCTTGTAGAGTACGCTCTCGAGTTACCAAGTGTAGGGCAAGATGTTTAATGTTAGCAACCCACATTAAAAGAACGAATGTCGATGCAAATATAATCCAAAACTTAAAGTTGTCATCAACACAGAAAAAACCAACGGGGCATGCCTCATGGTCACCAATTGTGGGTCAAAACGTCTTGCTATACCGATCCTCCAAATAAAAAGGAATTTTTTAAAATAAAAAAAAAACTATTGCGTGCATCATTCTTTTCATCATTTAAACAAGAAAACATTGTTTCATTCAGGAATCATCCAAACATTGCTCCCAAGCATCTGTACCACACCATATTGATAACAGGTCTGAGCTTGCCAAAATCAAAGAGCAAATGAATCAGATGATGAAAATCATCCGGGATATGCAAAAGGCTCGAAGCTTAAAAGAAGATACCACTGCGTCAGGCGCCAAACAATCACAATCTGCACAAAAGGTGGGTCTGAAGACAATGGCAATCGTCGTAAGGGTATTGTCATAAGGTATGAAGACCCAACTGATGATCCATAGGAAGAACAATCACCTAAGGAAGACGACGACGAGCAAGACGAAGATCCTACTCACGATCTTCCTCCTAAAGGCAAGTCCACAAGATACCAGGCTAAAACCAAGATAAACAAGGGTACCCCAGACGACTACTCAAGCCAAGAGAAGGCAGAGTTAGAGCTTATAAAAGAGAGACTAAGGGTTATTGAGGGAACAAACTTTCCTGATGTAAAAAATGCATTTGAGGTGTGCCTGGTGCCAGATGTAGTGTTTCCACCCAACTTTAAAACTCCTGAGTTCGAGAAGTACGACGGTACTTCCTGCCCAAAATGTCACTTGCATATTATGCTAGGAAGAAGATAGCTCACCACAGAAATAACAAACTATTAATTCACTGCTTCTAGGATAGTTTGACAGGGGCAGCCATGGCTAGTATATCCGCTTGGAGAAGGCTCAGATTAAGACTTTCGTTGATTTTTCGAACGCCTTCATGAAGCAGTATAAGTATAATGAGGATGTTGCTCCTAACATGTCCCAACTTCAGAGCATGGTTAAGAAACCAGAAGAGAGCTTTAAGGAATATACACAATGCTGGAGAGCTTTGGAATCACAAGTCATGCCTAGATTGGAGGAAGAAGAACAATTGTCCATCTTTGTGGACACTTTGAAGGGACCTTATTATGACTACTTAGTGGGAGTTGTTGCATCCATCTTCAACGCACTTATTAAAGTGGGGGAGAAAATTGAAGGGCGCATAAGAAGTAGAAAGCTAGCAGGAGATCAGTCTAAGTCAAGTACGGGGAAGAAGTCCAACTTTATGAAGAAGAAAGAGGGAGAATCACTCGCAGTGTTCACTAAGCCGAAGGGATATAAGGCCCAAAACTCCAAATACCAGGCCCCATATAATGTCGCACCTTCCACACAACCCAGCTACATAGCCCACAATAACAACAACCATTCCCGCCAAAACTATAACCAAACACAACCCTACCAACCCCGTCAAAATCACAACCAAACACAACCCTACCAAAACCAAACCCAAAATCGCAATTACCCTAATCCCGAAAGAAGAGGCCTACAATTCGATCCCATATCAATATCCTATGCAGAACTATACACCCATCTTTTAAGGGAGAGAATGATAAGCTCTATAATAGGAAAAATACCTGAATCACCTAGAGCCTGGTTTAATCCTAATGTTACTTACGAATACCACTCTGGGGTCATTGGCCACTCTATTGAACACTGTCGGGCTCTAAAGCATAAGGTGCAAAGCCTAATCAATGTAAAACAATTACATTTCTAGCCCACTGTGCCTGATGTAGATAGGAATCCATTACCAAATCATGATAATCAGGGTGTGAATGTTGTAGATGAGGCTCGGGATAGCACATTCATTTGGGAAGCATATGAGGTAAAAACACCCATGAGGGTGATTTTTCAGGAGATGTGGAAACGCGGAATGGTAGAAAGGTTGGCGGAAGATGAAGGTTCAAATAGTTGCGAGTTTCATCACGAAGTGGGTCACACCCTAGAAGAATGTCTAGAGTTTAAGCTCTTATTGCAGAAGATGTTGGATATGAGATTGATCATAATAGAGAGGGAGCCTTTTTATCAACCCGTGAATGCCACTACAAGAAGTGAGGAGGATATGAGAAGGTTCGTGAAGCCATCAATCATTCGTTACGAACCAGTACTGAATATTTTGGATAATGTTTATTTACACCCACAAATAACTCGATGGGTGCCAGTCATAAGTAAGATGGAGCTTGTTCTGAGGCCTGCAATAGAAGAGAGACCACGACCTTTCGCTTACAAGACAGATAAAGTCGTGCCATGGATCTATGGTAGAGGGAATTCAGAGACAACTCATCAACAGTTAGAAGTCACCAATGCTGTTGGGGATAGTCGAATAACCAGAAGTGGACGTGCCTATGTTCCCTCATATGTTGAAAATGTCCTAGCCAAGGATAAAGGAAAGGGGAAAGCATGTATCCCGTGGAAGAAGAATTGGAGACCAATCTGAACGACCTATTGTATAGAATGGAGATAAAGGGGAAGTATCTAATGAGGAGGCTTGTGAATTTCTGAAGTTCATAAAGCAGAGTGAGTATAGGGTCATAGATCAACTAAACTGCACTCCAGCCAGTATATGCATTCTGTCTCTACTAATGAGTTCTGAGCCCTGCATAAAAGTGCTGATGAAGATATTGAATTGTCCACATCCTAGCCATGACATAACTACTGACAAGCTTGGTGGTATCATCAATAATATTTTGGCTGATAATTACATATCTTTTAGTGATCAATAAATACATTCTGAAGGAATGAGACACACTAGCCCCATGCACATCTCTATAATGTATCAAAATTGCTTAATTGGTAAAGTTCTTATCGATAATGGCTCGTCCCTCAATGTCATGTCGAAAAGGACGTTATCCAAGCTTTCAGTCGATGTATCATATATGAGACCAAGCTCTATGGTAGTGAAGGAATTTGATGGATCCAACAGGGATGTCATGGGGGAAATGGAATTTCCTATAAAAATAGGACCCTGCATTTTCCAAATAGTATTCCATATCATGGACATTAATCCCAGTTATAGTTGTTTGTTGGGAAGGCCATGAATCCATGCTTCAGGGGTTGTACCTTCTACATTGCACTAGCAAGTTAAGTTTATAGTGGATGGAAAACTCCTTACTGTCATGGGAGAAGAATATATGTTGGTATCAAGATCTCTTGACACTCAGTACATCGAAGCAGCAGAGGAAGCTATTAGAACATCCTTCCAATCACTAGAGATTACTAATGTTTCATTTGTAGGAGGGGGGACACCCACACTACATCCCCAACCTTTGGAGGCATCGTTGATGATGGCAAGAGTAATGCTGCAAAAGGGCTATCAACCGGGAAAAGGGCTTGGAAAGTTTGGCCAAGGAAGAGAAAACATAGTTATGCTACGATACACCAAAAACCAGTATGGTCTGGGATACAAACCCACCCGGGGAGATAGAGAGAATTGCTGAAGAGAAAAGGAAAGGAAGGATGGCTCGCCTGGGGCAGTGGGAGTATGAAGCTGGTGGGATATCCATCCTGCAAATTAGCATGAACTTCGTCAGTGCAGGCTTGGAATCAAGAATGATTGCTGTTGTGGGAGATGATGATTCGAAGATGGGGTAGACTATGTTGTTCAATGCCCTCTAGGCACCACTCTCAACAACTGGACAGAGGAAAACGCGTCTCCATAAGTGTTTTTAGAAACAATGTAATAAGAAACTAGAATCTCTTAGCCATGTCTAAAGCTATTGAATTTATTTTCTTTCTTTTTCGAATAAGGACAATTTATTTAAGTTTCATTGAGTAGTACAAGTTTTTGAATTCAATAAAATGCATTTCTTTCTTCATTTTGTGTGTATCATTTTATTCTTTATATTTTTATACTTGCACACACTAAAAAAAGCAACAAGTAAAACCATGAAAAACTCATAAATAAAAAACTAATCATAACATCAACCTAATGCAGATCCAACATTAACCCCAAAAATAATAACCATGTTATCAGCCACACGTGCAATCATGATCATCCAATTAATCAGCTCGACAAAGGAGATAGTGATGAAGAATGGGACGCATCACCTGAGTTATTGAGAATGGTTGAGCAAGAGTCCAGAGTGATTAAACCTCATGAAGAACCCACTAAGCTAGTAAATTTGGGGACAGAGGACGACAAGAAGGAAGTGAAGGTAGGTACGTTGATGAAAGTAGAAGAGCGTAAGAAGATGATTCGGATTTTGCATGAGTTCAAAAATGTGTTTGCATGGTCGTACGTCGATAAGCCTGGTCTAGACAGAAACATAATGGAACACAAGCTGCCACTGAATCCAGATTCACATTCGGTTAAGCAGAAGCAGTGGAGGATAAAACCAGAAATTTCCTTAAGAGTGAAAGAGGACATGGAGAAATGGTTAGACATTGGGTTCGTAACAGTTTCAACATATCCAGGATGGGTGGCTAATGTTTTAGTCATACCAAAGAAGGGAGATAAACTCACGATCTATGTTGACTACCGAGATTTGAACAAAGCTAGTTCAAAGGATGATTTCCCGGCACCTCATATAGATGTCTTGGTCGACAGCACGTCAGACCATGCCCTTTTCTCCTTCATGGATGGGTATTCTAGTTATCATCAAATCAAGATGGCCTCTGAAGATGTGGAAAAAACTACTTTCATCACCCCATGGGAAACCTTTTGCTATCCAGTCATGCTTGGTTTAAAGAATGTTATGGCCATATACTAGAGAGCCATGGTAGCTCTTTTCCACGACATGATGCATAAGGAGGTGGAGATCTATGTAGACGACATTATATGCAAATCCAAATCAGAGGGGGAGCATGTGGAGAATCTAAGGAAATTATTTGAACAACTCAGAAAGTATAGGCTCAATCTAAATCCCACAAAATGTAGATTCAGGGTTAAATCGAAACGAGTCCTTTGTTTCATTATCAGCCAGAAAGGAATTGAAGTAGATCCCGAGAAGGTCAAAGCAATCATGGAAATTCCAACACCCCAAACCGAGAAGGAATTCAAAGGTTTCTTAGGGCGTTTGAACTATATATCTAGGTTCATCTCAGATAACAGCTACATATGAGCCGATCTTCAAGCTATTAAGAAATAGTTAGGCAGTTAGATGGAATGACGATTTCCAGAAAGCCTTTGAAAGCATAAAGCAGTATTTGACCAGACCTCCAATATTGATGCCTCAAGTACCCGGTCGACCTCTTCTAATATACCTAACAGTACTGGATGACTCTATGGGATGTGTCTTACCCCAACATGATGAATCAGGTAGAAAAGAAAAAGCCATATACTATCTAAGCAAGAAGTTCACTGAGTGCGAGACAAGATACTCATTGCTAGAATATACCTATTGTGCTTTAGCATGGGCATCTCGTCGCTTGAGACAGTACATGTTGAGTCATATCACTTGGCTGATTTCAAAGATGGATGTCATGAAGTATATCTTTTAGAAACCAATATTGATAGGAAGAATCACTCGGGGGCAGGTCTTATTAGCATAATATGACATAGTATATGTTACACAAAAATCAATCAAAGGCAGGTCCCTTACGGATTACCTTGCCAGTCAACCCATAGAGAAGACCAAACCAATGAACCAAGAGCTCCCAAATGAAGGTATCATGAGTCTATCCTTAGGAGAACCAACAAAAGACGGTGTATGAACGTTAGTATTTGATGGGGCCTCCAATGCACTTGGAAACGACATATGAGTTGTGCTTGTATCTCCAGAAGGCAACTTCACTCCTATTAATGTTAGGTTATGCTTTGACTACACCAACAATATAGCTGAATATGAGGCATGTGCCCTAGGTTTGAAGGCAGCATTGGAAAGAGAAGTGAAAATTTTAGAGGTCTTTGGGGATTCAGCTTTAGTCATCCATTAGTTGAAAGAAGAATGGGAGACTCGTGACAACAAGCTAGTACCTTACAAGGAGTATATCCATAAGATGGTTGAGCACTTTGATCAAATCGACTTCTACCACATCCCGAGAGAGGATAATAGACTGGTTAACGCCTTATCCACATTATCTTCAATGTTCCATATAAGTGGGAAGGATCAACCAATCAATTGTTGTGCAATAGAAATTGAGGAAGATGAGAAGTCGTGGTATCATGACATCATGGTCTATATACAAAAAAAGGAGTATCCCATTGGGGCCTCAGAGACTGATAAGAGAACATTGAGAAGACTGGCCATAGGTTTCTTTCTAGATGGTGATAGTGTTTACAAAAGAAATAATGACATGGTACTCATCGGATGCCTAGAAGAGAAAGAAGCTGAAGTAATACTCAAAGACGTGCAAGAAGGCTCATTTGGGACTCATGCAAACGGACATGCTATGGCTAGAAAGATCTTAAGAGTAGGTTACTTCTAGATGACAATGGAGACGGACTGTTGTGCTTATGTCAGGAAATGTCATAAGTGTCAAATTTATGCAGCACCCTGGCCCTTCTTCATGTGGGGAATGGATATGATAGGACCAATAGAACCAAAGGCTTCTAATGGACCTTGCTTCATCCTCGTGGCCATCGACTACTTCACAAAGTGGGTCGAGGCATGTTCATATGCCAATGTGACCAGGATAATGGTACTACGATTTATCAAGAAGGAGTTGGTGTGTATATATGGGTTACCCAGCAAGATCATCACGGACAATGCCACCAACCTAAACAATAAGATGATGACTGAGATGTGTAGCAAGTTCAAAATCAAGCATCACACATCCTCGCCTTATCGCCCCAAGATGAATGGAGCAGTAGAAGCAGCAAACAAGAATATTAAGAAGATTGTTCAAAAGATGGTAGTGACATACAAGGATTGGCATGAAATGATACAATTTGCTCTACATGGATATCACACCTCGGTACGCACATCAACTGGGGCAACACCCTACTCGTTAGTGTATGGGATGGAGGCAGTACTCCATATTGAAGTAGAAATTTCGTCACTCAGAATCATGGCAGAGTCAGGATTGAAAGAATCAGAATGGATCCAAGCATGGTACGACCAACTGAACATGATAGAAGAGAAAAGGTTAGCTGTTATATGTCACGGTAAGCTGTACCAGAGAAGACTCATGAGAGCTTATGCAAGGAAAGTTCGACCATGCCACTTTCCAGAGGGATATTTGGTTCTTAAGAAGATACTTCCAATCCAAAAGTACCATAGGGGGGATGGACACCAAATTATAAAGGACCATTCGTGGTGGAAAAGGCATTCTCTGGAGGAGCATTGATATTGACTGCTACGGACAGAAACAATTTACCTCTTTCTGTGAATTCAGATGTCGTGAAGAAATATTATGCTTGAGAGACCTTTCAAAAACTAAAAGTTTATGCACTGATCACACATTTTTGCATAATGTCATTCACTCTCTTAGGAGGATGATGTAAACAAATCTCATACGGTGGGTACCCTCAGATAGTTCATGTTGATGACACAAGGCTTCTTTGTTATCCCACACACTAATGAAGATATCATTAGTCACCTATTTTGAGCCGAGACAATATGAAAGAAGTTTATTAAAAAAACACATTAGAGAAACATTAATAAACCGGGGAAAGGGTAGTTTTCCAACAAATCCACAAAAGATCAAAAAGAGATCGAGTGGATTACAAAAAGAGCCCGCTAAGAGTTTCAATAAACGTTAGGCAAAAGTTAGGGCAAATCAAAGAAATCTCAAATTAGAATAGTTACAAAACTTCCACTTTTTCGAAAAGGAATGGAAATCGTATCCATGATTGAAATATAGGATATGTTGGAAATAAGATTATGGCGAATATGGAGAAAGTTGGGGGCGGGAAACACATCACTTGAGCTTTATATCCTTTTCTTTCTTTCAAACCCCTAACCATACCACGTTACAAGCCTAAAAAGTCCTTGTTGAGATTCGAATTTTTTAAGATACACACCAAGGGTACCAAATAACTATCTCAAAAACAAATTCAAAACATTTTTTTCGAAAAAATAAATCTATGCATAGCGTGATCAATACACAAATACTCTTAAAGAAATGAATAAATCATGTTAGGTCGAAAACCCGAAAGGGCGATCTAAGCAAAACTTAGGGACAAAAGAAAGAGAAAAAAGGAAGGATCTTTTAAGAGCATAATGCAATAAATCAATACTAGGGCAAATTTTTGGAAGACCAAAAATTAAATCAATTACTAGAGCAATTTTTTGGATGGCCAATGATTGTATAGTGGTGATCTAACATGTTTTGTTATTTAAAACCAACTCCCACCACTTCACCTAGAACACAAAATGCCAAACACGTTTGTATGTCTTCAGTCACATGAATTAAAGCTTTTTCATTTTCATTAAACTTGTATTATCTTAAGAATTTTAAGCATGTTGACTTAAATAATATTCGAAAGAAGAAAAGCACTTTACAGCTGAAAGATAAGGCTAATCGTCATATTCTATTATGAACAAATAACGTTAGTTCCTTGCAAACAGCAATCTACAACCCAATGTTGAGGATGTGACGGAGCAATGGTGATGAATACTAATTACAACTCAATCCATGTCAAAAAAAATTTATTTTTTATTTTTTTTATATAGAATTACCAAACATGAGCATTTCATGACATGCATTTGCATCCATACAAAAATGAAACAACATAAGCATGACATCACATATTCAAAATAGCTAGTGACATCCAAATTACAGCAATACACCAACTTGCGTCTTTGGTTTCACCCATTTCACTCCAAGTTCTGGTAGTATACTGACCTGCGTTCTTGGTCCTTAACCTTGTATCATCCAAATCCCGGTAGTATATCCCTTTTAAATTCCAAATAAATAAAAACATAAATTTTTATTTGTATAGTTTTAGAAATATAATTTTAAAAAATTAAAATATATTCAGATATAATTATTTTATTATTATTTTGGAATTTATAGAATATAAAAATTAATTAAAACATATAATTAGGTTTAATTGGTTTTTTTTTTTAAATGAATAAAAAATAATAAAACACCAAGTCAAATCTGACTTGGTGGGTAGTATAGGATCCCACAAAATATAGGATTGTAGGTTAGTGGAGATTATTTTTTTTAGCAATTTATTAGGGTTAAGTTAGGGTTAAAAAGTAGTATAAATAGGGGGTTTGTGAAAGGGTTAAGGGTTCCAAAAATCATTAAAAAAAACACTGCCAAAAAAGAGAGAATAGCCGGTCCTAGAGTAACACAGTGCGCCTGAATTATCCACCTTTGGATGCGTAGACCGCCTGGTTGACCAGGCATTGGACGCCTCTCATCGCGACACACAGGCAAGCCCATACTCCTTTCCCATAGACACAACCGCACACAATCCAAGCTACGTTCCCAGTGTTCTGATCTCTTGTGATCGTGACCACCATAGACGATGTGAGCCCACTCCTCCAACCAATCTAGGCTTGACATTTGGTCGTGTGCATATCATCTACATAGACGTGCCCACTCCCAATCATAATCCCTCATTCAAACTATAATCTGAAGTGAATGTGCGCACGGTGTACCTTCACTTTTATCCAACTGCAGACTGACAAGTGGTTCAATCTCCTATAGAATATTTCCTACCCACTAGCTGGTAGACACGTGTGTGGGTATATTGCACTCATCCACACTGGACCAAAACTCATTCAGGTATTTATTTTTTTCTTATTTCTCTATTCTAAATGTAAGTTAAGTCTTTTGATGATGAAAATAATTATATTTCATCAAATAAAATTCTTTTTTTAACAGTAATCTTAAATAAATAATTATTTTTTACAAAAAAAAAATAAGTATTAAGTTTATTCATTTATTTATCAACAAACAACGATTAAAAAATACATGACTAAAAATATTTTCAATATAACAAACAAACAATTTTTTAAGATCTTTTTAGCGACCAATAAATTAATTTTCTTGTTGTAATCAAATAAAAAGAATTGTTATTAACAAAAGGTGAAAGCATTTCTCAATTTCAAAATCATTTTTATGAAGATTGTTTGATTTAAAATTTATTTACATAACATTACCAATGTTTATAAACAATTTGTAACTTTTTCGGAATTAATCAAAGGATGGAGGCAGGTCGTGTTAACATTCCTTGTCCTTATATCATCCTTGCACGGTCGTGTTACGACGCTTCTTTTCACTCGATTAATTCCTAAATTAATAATAAAAACCAAAAAATCTATTATAATTATTTTCAAACCTTTTTAAAATTGGATACGGTGCGGACATTAGTTTCTGATAATTCACCCTTTTCAAAGAGTTAATTATTTTACAAAAAAAACCAATTTAAAAATTAGAACTGTGTAGTCTTGATTTCCAAATAAATTTTAGGAATACGTAGGAGCAAGTAATCTTTCAGACGTAAAAATAAAAATAAATATTTTTTTTATACAATTGAATTTCAAATAAACAAAGGGTATTTAAATCATACAATTGGTAAGGGTAGCGTTTAATTATAGGCGGACGAGGTGCTAATACATTCCTTGATCTATAATCGACTCCCGAACCTGGATATCAAAATCCAAAGCCTAATGTGATCGGGCTAAAAACATTTTTCTACACTTTTAATCATAAAATGTAGTGGTGAGTCAAAGAGGTCGTGTAACCGAAAATCGGGCCGCGACATTTCATAACAACATTAAAATATAATTTTTAAATAGAAACAAAATCATCGTTTTTTTATCGGCAATGGTTAGGATGTTAGTATTTTTTGTGGACGATACTCGAACCTTCAATCTCCTTCGCTCCAACCTTAACAATCAAACTACCTTATAACTCATTTTTTATCTTTTTTTCTAAATTTGCTATGGGTGAGGCTTGGACCCACAACATCCTTCACTATATTTCTTAAATTTTTTCACCTTAATCATCATACCACCTTATGACTCACAATCAATATTATATATTTGTTAATATTCATTAATTACGTTATATATTCCATAATTGTTACGAAGATTCCCTATATATTTCATAATTGTTTTGATAATATACTCTTATAGTTTTTAATCTACTATAACTAATATTTTTCTTATGTTATATTTCATATTGTTACTATTTAATATAGAAATTGAAAAAAATAATTATAAATTTCTTAATTATATTATATATTTCATAATTGTAAGGAAGAATCCTTATATATTCCATAATTTAGTTGTTCTTTCTGATAGGTCTTGGTTTATGTTGTTAATTGATTCTTTCAATTTTGTAACTGATTCGCAAATTTATATTCTATTTTTGTAACTGATACAAAAAATTCCAACTATTCTATTTCTTCATGAGTTTCGAATCATATGTTATAATTCTAACAATTTATATCCATAATGAGAATTTTTTAAAATTTTGGAATCATAAATAATTTAAACAAAATATATTTCCTATTGTTACTATTATAATATTGCAATTATAAAATATAATTATAAATTCTTTATATATTCCTTAATTACATTATATATTCCACAATTGTTATGAAGATTCCTTATATATTCCTTAATTTAGTTGTTCTTTCTGATAGGTTTTGATTTATGTTGTTAATTGATTCTTTTCATTTTGTAATTAATACGCAAATTTATATATTATTTCTGCAACTGGTACAAAAATTTCAATTATTATATTTCTTCATGAGTTTTGAATCATATGTTATAATTCTACCAATTTATATCCATAATGAGCATTGCTTAAAATTTGCAAATCATAAATAATTTAAACAAAATATAAATCAAATCAATTGGTTATCACATTCAAAATTTATTAGTTAAATTTCTGAAAATTTATCTCCATAATGAGGAATACCTAAAATTTGGAAATAGTAAATTATTTAAATCAAATAAAAATAAAGACATTATTCTTCTCCATATATGGGAATTCCAAAAAATCTAGAAGCAAAGAACAAATATATTATATGATGTTGTTGACAGCCCAAATAATACAAATTTCTAAGCAAATAAGGTAATGATGTTGAAATAAAAATTCTAAAAGCACAAATATTGAGAAAAAATGAATGGGTTAAACAACATATATATTAAAAATCACCGAATAGGAAAAATAAAATACAAAATCCACAAGCGTGTGAATAACTAATCATGAAACAAAAAATGAAGGTATCAATAACTAACTATGATTCTTAACTTATTTCAGAGAGGATATAGTCTAAGTGTTTCTGAAACATGCAAAACTAAAAAATTAAAATGGTGATTCTTTGAATAAAAAATGTATAATTAAAATAAAAGATGCATAGAGAAAAAATTAACCTGTAGAAATATTTTAAGGGAGAATCAAACTACAAAGAAAGAGAAAAAATGATAAAAGTAAGATAAGATGGGGATATAAATATATTAATAACAAAAATAAATGTAATATTGTAAGTGAGTGTATATATAAATAAAGATTGAGTACATATTAATGGTTTTGAAGGTTTGGTCTTCCTTGAGGAAGATATCCTTGCTTATCAAACGTTAAGGAAGACAAATATTGGAAGAACAGATCTATAAAATAATGAAATTAGTGAGAACACATCTACAAACTAAGAAAATCAATGAAAAAATAACCAAAAAAATCAATGATAAAAATAAGAATAGATCTACAAAATAAAAACATATCTACACAATAAACAAAAATATTAATGACAAATGTACTTTAAACATCATATTTATAGAATAAGAATAGATCTACAAAACAAATAAAAAAATGCACTTTAAAGATGATGATTGGAAGAGAAAGAAAATGATGATAACGAAGAGATATAATGAAATGAAACCAAAGAAAAAGAAAATTGTTGGGAGAGAAAGATTGTTGGAAGAGAAAGAGAAAGTCATGGACCTCAATAACAATTCAAATGCAATTTAAGGTGTAGTCATAAAAACTGCAATAATTATTTATTAAACTATTACTATAATCAAGAAAGAGCAAATATAGTGTGGAAATGCACATATGATTACCATGAAACCATTTAGGTTTTTCATATGCTAAGGAAGATAAATGTTGGAAGAACAGGTCTATAAAATAATGAAATCAGTGATAACACGTCTACAAAATAAGGAAATCAATGAAAAATAACCAAATAAAAAATAAGAACAGGTCTACAAAATAAAAACATATCTATAAAATAAACAAAAAGATCAATGAAAAATGTACTTTAATCTGGTAAAATAAGAATGGATCTATAAAACAAATAAAAAATGCATTTTAAAGAGGAAGATTAGAAGAGAAAGAAAATGACGATAATGAAGAGAAAGAAAATGACGATAATGAATAGACATAATTAAATGATGAAATGAAAGAATGGAATGAAACCAAAGAAAAACAAGATTGTTGGGAGAGAAAGAGAAAGTCAAAGACCTCAATAACAATTCAAATGCAATCTAAGGTATAGTAATAAAAATGCAATAATTATTTATTAAATTATTACTATAATCAAGAAAGAGCAAATATAATGTAGAAATGTACATATGATTACCATAAAACCATTTAGGAGAGGAAAAATGAAGGAAAACATGACATATGTTAGGAGTTTTTTTTATTATGTAGATAAATAGACAAGATTTTTTGTGGTTTTAAAAGTTTCAATACTGCCACTTTAAACTATTGTAATAGTGATGTACCATGGTAACCATATTATTAATAAAGTTCTATTTTTTGTGTAATGAAGAAACAATAATATAAGCTATGCGTTTTATTATAACATTAAAGTGCATGTAATATATGCTACGCACCAATATATGCTACGTGTTATATTATAACATTAAAGTACAGTCAATATATGTTTTGTGTCATTCTATGCGTTATATTATGTCTTCTTTTGAATTGAAGGGTTTACTTTATAAAACCAAACAATACTTTTTAGGGATATAAGGGATACACCCCATCATACTACGCATAATATTATGTGTTCAATGATTATATTATGTCTTCTTTAGCCAATACTATGCGTCATTTTTTGAGCATAACAAACGTAAGCATATCACTTATATTGTTTAAATATATCCTCATCCTTTTGCAATTTTTAAATTTCATCCTTCTACATTAAAGTAAATCCGTGTGAATATTTATTTCAATCGTTTGTAAATTAAAGTAGAATTGTAACCATAGGAAAATGAATAGTTTTTTTTAAATTTTTAACTTTGACTGCCCCTTTTATAAAATATTTTTTTGGACTACCCACAAATTAGTAAGTAGTTTATAAATTGCTCTATTTACGTAATTATTTTTAAAAAGTACATTATTGAGGTAAATTAACCTATATTTCCTGTTTGAATTATTTCTTATTGCTTAATTTTAGGCTATGATCATTATGGATACAAATTTGGTCCATTAGAAGACAAACAAACAACAAGAATCACACATAAAATATATGCAATAGTTGACAAGCAAATAGTAGAATTATGATTCATATTAAGTGGACGAATCACAGTGTATCATTGACCATTAAAGGACAATATGGTAGAAAATTATAAATTTACTTTTTCGTAATCAATATATTTATCTTTATTTCATAAATTATTGATTTTTTTAAATTCTTTTTTTGTTGAATTGATTTTGATAATTCTATTTTTACAAACAATTGAATTAGATATTCATTCGAGTTTACTTTAATGCAAAATGGTGAAATTAAAAAATTGCAAAAGGATGAGGATAGCTATTTAAAAAAATATAAGGGATATGGTTACCTATTCTATGCATAAAAAATAAAGCATAGTATTGATCAAATTATTGATATTAAAATTAATTTTAAACATACATATTTATGATTGTAGTAATTTAGAATATTAAAAATATCAAATTCATAGTATAAAACATAATGATCATCAATATAAAATAAAGATACTAATATTCTTATTTTTATTAAAATTAATAATTGAATTATGATAAAGATAATAATATTGTATTCATTGATGAGAATATTCTTCCAAATAATAAAAATGACACTTCAATTTTTTTAGCTTAATTTTGTTTTTGTAACAGAGTCTCTAAAAATCATAAATATCATTACCATAGGAAAAAACAATATTTATGGCTTAAGAAAATATATCTTTGATTTGATTTAATTTTAATAATGAAATTTATTCTCCTAAATGTATTATATTAAAATCAATTATAAGATATAGTGATATACAAAGTTTATGCATTCCGATTCCTTAATTTTAGGCAATGCTAATTATGTATGTATTTTTTAGAGATTTTTTTGGTACTACAAAGGGTACACCCTCATCCTTTTTGGGTATGGAACTAATTCCTTTCGGAGCGCGTGGCTGCTCCTCCCCATAAGTGTCGCTTCTAATAACCGAAATCTTGACCTTTTGGTCATCCTAAAGATCTAATAGGGTCTTACATCACTAGACCAATGTCTTATTGGTATTTTTTCGAATTAATATTTGATTCTAATATTGCAATGTTACTATTGCAATATTAAATTAATAACAATAGGAAACATAACCTAAAATGAATATTAATAATTTTCTATTATTAATATTTGTTAATAGTTATTAAGAATAATAATAATTTTGAATTTTATTTGTTTGTTGTTATTTTAGAGTCATATAATAACAATTTTTGAATTTTTGAATTTTATTTGTTTGTAATTATTTTAAAGACAACCTAACATCATATCTACCCAAAAAAATTCAAGAACATCATTAGCTAAGGTTATACTCCATGTCGTTTATCATAAACTATGTTAAATATTTATAACAATTTAAAACAATACAAAATCTTCTAACTTTTTTAGTATACAACTTTAAAATATATTTCTTTAAATTATGACCACTAATAAAACATAGTGTTTGCACAGGTAACCTACTAGTTCTATTTAAACTAAATTATACTTACAACCACAAGTTTTAGTGAGATTATTCAAATTACTCATCTGTTTTTTGCACCTACATAAACCACCATTAATTTATATACATACATTACACTAACTATCCCAATATGGATGAATGTAACTTTTTGAACTAAAAAATGGATATGAATGTAATTAAGTTAATCTCCAATTGGGGTTGATGTAATTTATTCTTAATTAATTATACATTAGCAAAGACAAATTGTTCATTTGTAAATTTGCATATAGAATCTAATTATGAAATTATTATTCTTTTTTTTGTATTTAAGTAATATCTCCTTAGAATTATTGATGCACTTTATAATGAGTCAAAAATAATGAAGAGACATCGACTCTTATACTATTTAGACTTGAATTCATAGTATATTCCTTTAATTTTTACTTAAAGTTACAATCATCATCATTTTTTGTTTTAAAAAATTACACTAATATCTACTGGAGAGATAGTCGGTATACTGTATGCATATAAACTAAAAGTGGCTTGTGTAGGTACAAAGAGGGGAGGAAGTAGTTTGTGTAATTTCACTAAAACTTAGGAGATATCATTGTAATTTACTCTTCTATTTATATTGTCTTCTTATTCTATCTTTTACCTTTATGAATAAAAAACGTTAACAAATACTATAACAATTGTCATTGCTTTCACTATGAGTGGGCTGGATCTTACGCTACCCACTCATGCAGTTTGGCACAGTCATGACCAAACTCAAGTATGATCAAGTTTTAGTGGATTTATGGTTAAACTTTGGTTCAAAAATTAGACTTGATCAATATTTAAGGTTGGGTATAAGACAAAAATGATCTGATCCAATTCGTTCAATGGTCACTCATTGGTCATGTTTGTATATGCCTATTAAATTATGTACAAAGTCATGACATCTCTTTGAATCAAAATATCATTGATTCTCTAATTTCCCATCGTATATATACATGTAAGTGATTAACAAAATATATACATAATCATTTCATATGTCTAAATCATATATATCAATAATAATAAGTACTATTGATAACAGTTTATCTAAAATGACTATGCATTATATTTAGTTGAGTCTCAGGGTGAGTTCAAGATCAAAAACTGAGTCAATCAACATTTGCAGTTGGGTTAGATTTCGAGTCTAGGGTCGGATTCAGGTTCTAAAAATTTATCCGACCAATATTTATGGCCGGGTAAGGGACAAACCTTACTCAACCCGACACATATTCACCCTAAGTTTTCACACATTTCCAGCATGTTGTTCTTGAAAATTATTTTTTTGGATTAAATGTGATTTGTGTTCCTGTATATATAAATTATTTTGATCTTAATTCTTATATTTGTAAGTTTCTCGTCCTTGATTTTAGTTGGTTTTGATTAAATTTATCGTCATCAACTTGGGATTAATAATATTAATCTAGATGAACTAAATGCTTAAAATAAGCAATGATTAAAATTAGGGTGACCATAAATATAGTAATATGAAACATTAGCACATTCCATATAAGTTAACAGCCATGGTTAAAATTCAGTCATGGTTAAAATCAATTTTTGTCATTATTATTTCTTTGAAGTACATTAGCATATTCCATTAACACATTCGTCAACTTTAGTCCTTATTTTTTTATCAATGAAAATTTCATAAAGCCCATCTAAATTTTATGTTTTTTTTTTAAAATAAACATCATAAATTATTTTTCAATTAAACCTTTTATAAATATATTTTTAAATTACTAATAGGCTAACACGGATATCGCTGCAATCAGATTCACAATATTAGCAATGCAGCAATGCATGTTAGCCAGTATTGATATATTGAAGAAATCGCTATCAACAAAAAATTATTCAGAATAATATTATAAGTAAATTTCATACTTAAAAGTGGTTAATGTAGTAATATTGATATATATATATATATATATAATAAAATAATAATAATCTAATAGTCGAGGTTAAAATAAAATACATGAATTATAATTTTTCATTTTTATTAATTTAATATTATCTTTATGTAGAGATCAATTTCATTAAATAGTTAAAGTTTACAAGATAATTAGGGGAAGAAAATAGTTTATAATAATTATTGACAAAGTTTAGGTATTTTTATAGAGTTTTCCCATTTTATTTTAAGTATTTAGTTCCTTTACATTACTACATTCCATATAAGTTAACAATTATCATTAAAATCAAAATCAACTAAAAACAAAAATTAAAAACACAAGGACTAAATAAATGAACTATAAATCTACTAGCAAAATCATATTTAAAGCCTATTTTTGTTTTGATTCGTAAACATATTGACTCCGTCTGAAATACTATCTAAGGTCCTTTCTATATATTATTAATTATTAACCTTTTGAGATATTAATTTTAGTCCTTTCATAGGACTGCCAAATTTCTAAATATTGGTACCCGATATACAATCATTAGTCAACATCTACCATAGAAAAATAATAATAATTGAGCATTTAAAATCACTTATATCCATCCAAAATGTTAATATAAAATGAAATTTGCTTGTCTAGTCTTCTAAACGCACTATTCGAGGATGGCTTAGAATTATCTTTGGTTCAAAAATTTTATGCCATCATATTTTAGTAAAAATAAAATATAATTCAAAAATAATTTCTTCCAAATGAAAACAAATTTCAAATTCATTCGAGAAAGGTACGACCTCAAAATTAGTTGCGGACAAATTAAATTAGCAGTCGACAACCATGAATTAATCTGTAATTAATATCAATCAATTCACCTGGTGCGTTTTTCCTCTACTTTGATTTCAAACTAATGAAATGATTTGCGTTTGGTCTAAGTCGCAATAGAAAAAAGACCATGGTTAGGATATATATGGTGACCTATGAATGATTTTGAACCGTAAACTAAATCAGATGCCTAAAAATGAATAATGTGTGGTCAGTTAGGCTGATATTTGCTTGGTAACTAAGTCATGGAATGTCTTTAAACAGAAGCAGTGAACTAAAGTGAATGTCATTTTGTGAATATTGAAGGAAACAAGCAACATAGGTAGCTTCACTTGACGACATCCAATGTTGCCAAAATAAGTTTCTTGATAGAGGAAATCCATTTGACCTATCTAACCTCTTGGATTCTTAATTTTCCATTGAATGATGACTTTCAAATTCACACTGTTTGCCATATATGGTAGTACTAATTATTGATCTATGTGGTCCTGAAGTTACTAGCTACCTTCAAGTTCAGTGCGTCTTCAATTCCTCAACCACTGAAAATATGTTAGCTCAACTTCAGAGACCCTTCTTTTTCAGGTCAGATATCAATCTAAATCTTAGGGTACCTGTGCAAAGGTAGGTGGTCTCCACATCTATTGGTTTATTCAATAGGACAGTGCATGGGAAGCACATCTTCTTTCTAAAAAAAAAGTATGTCATTCTATGGTATACAGCAGAAATAATATACTCCAATGCATGTACCAACGTTTTAAATCTGAATGAATGATGATTTTTTTTCGTTTCCCACATGTATCATCGCACTGAAGGCAATTCTATCCAAGCCGAGAACATCCACAGATACGTGGGGCTAACTCTCCTAGCGGACATTTTTTCCATCCACAAGACTCGAACCCGAGACCTTACTTAAGGGGAATCAAGCATGTACCACTTGAACCAATCCGTTGATAAATCTGAATGATGATTTGATATTAAGGGATCCCACAATAATACAACTTTGGTAGGCCCACGATAATCAGAACTATAATTACATTAGTTACAAGTTAATGGTTAGGGATGATAATGGGTCTGGATGTACATTAATTACATTATCTAGACCCACCTTGTTACTTCATTTTTGGACTCATACCCATCCTAGACCCTCTGAGTCTGCTACCGTGGATCCTTGAGTACTCAGCAGATCTGCGTGTACCAAAAATTCAAAAACATTAAAAATAATTGCTAGTAATTTATGTAATTGTATGTTAGTTTTCTACAACCTCGTGTTATTTAGGTATTCAACAAGAGAAAAATTATAAAACATAATTTAAAATTTCAGAAACATTCTAAATTGAATATTAAACACGACTCATTTTACTCAAACAAATATAAAAAGAAAGTCATTACTTCAAGTCTTCAACGTTATGATGTAAAACTGATTTAGTAAGAATTGTTTAATCAACCTAATATTATACTACACATATGAATTAACAACATAATATGATATGAGGGTTAGAAATTCATAATTTCTAGTTAAGGTGAACATCATATAATTAAATACTTAATACAATTATATAGGCTATTTATCTTGGGTTACAAAACAAATGATCTAATTTCTGACAACTCATAGGACTTCTAAAACCAATAACGGATATGAGCTTAATGAGTAGATACCCAAACGGTTGGCCTATAGGAGATAATGAAAATCCTATATGTTAACGCATAAGGAACGATTATGGTCCCCCAGATACCAAATCACAAATAGTTTTCAACTCTCCCCATCAGATAGAAAACGAAAGGTCCAAAAAAGAATTCAGGAGTTGGTTGAGTAATATCATCATATCAAAACTCTCTCAGAAGGTAATTGGCAAGGTCGTGTCAGCACTTTTTCCTGTAATATATATATTAGAGTTCACGATTATTGTTTTTGTGGCAGACCCTATATACATCCCCTACAAAGGCTCCAAACTCGGGGAGACACTAAAGCCGACACTAAAACACTAAAATTAATGAATGTCATATAGGCAGGGGGAATTGCATGTGAGATTAGAGTGAGATAGTATTGTGCTTAGGATTAACATGTCATCCATTGCATATTATCAAATGTGTTCTTCATCCTATCTTGTTCTTGCATGATTCTTTCATTATTGTTTAGAGATTTCTTAAGGGTATAAATTACATGTTCTTCATGATTTTCATCTTATACATATTCATAGAAATTGTGAGATTTGTATAGGGTTTATAGCTTGTTCTTTCTTGTAATATTTGAGCTATTTTAGTGCTTCACATTACTCTGTTTTTTGTGTTGTTTGTGTAATAAGGGAAGTCATCTCTTGGTGTCGTACCACCAAAGAGATCAGAGAGTCTTCACCAAGACTTGGAGGTCTTGAGTTTAGAGCATACTCTTGGCTGTGGCTAGATCGTAGGAAAGGTTTTCCTAGGCGATTGGGTAAGGTCAGACCAAGGTAGAGGTTCTAGGAACTCAAGAAGGGAGCGTTCAAGGTCTTGTAATTGGAAGTGTGTTTGTAAGGCACATTGGTTTCAATTTTAGTGAAGAAAAATATCCCGGATCAGAGGGGAGGACTGGATGTAGTTTTGCAGTGGACCGCAAAACGAACCAGTATAAAAACCTTGTTGCAGGCTGTTTCTTTCCCTTATCTCTTTACTGTTTTTAGTAGTTTTATTTGCCTATTGTAGCTAATATTTTGAATATAGTATTACTACCAAATAAAGATCATTTATGTTCAAATATATATACTATATCAATTCTGTATAATCTGTAATTGGCTGTGTAATTGAGCTAGTCAACAACTGCTAATTCTGTGCGACATAATCGATTAAGTCATAGCTTTAATCGATTAACTGGGCAATTTTCCAGAATAGGGCTTTGGTGAAAATAGCGGTAAGTGGGAACCGCGACACCTATTAAACCCCCCTTCTAGGTGTATTCTGCCACTGATACCTAACAAGTGGTATCAGAGCTAGTAAGTCGTGCTAGCTCAACCGTATCCGCGTGATCCATTATGGAAATTAAATGGGTTCCACCAACCCCTTTAGCGGTGATGGTGCATCCATTAATTGCCCTTCCATATTCAGTGGCGAAGGATATGCCTACTGGAAAGTTCGCATGAAAATCTTTATAGAGGCCATCGACTCGGATATTTCTGTAGTCAACGGGCCCTTCGTTCCACAACATTTAGTGGACGATGAACTGAAAAGTCTATGGACCGATGATGGATGCAAAAAGGTTCGGTATAATCTGCGTGCCAAAAATATCATCACATCGGCCCTATGCTATGATGAGTTCTTTCGGGTTTCGCAGTGCCAAAATGCTAAAGAAATGTGGGACACTTTACAAGTGACGCAAGAAGGCACTAGCAAAGTCAAGCGTGCCAGGCTGAATTCCCTGACACATGAATATGAGTTATTTAGTATGTTACCAAATGAATCTATTAGTGATATGCAAAAACGTTTTACTCACATAGTTAACCATTTAGTTGTTTTGGATAAATTGTTTAACAAAGGAGAGCTTACTAACAAAGTTTTACACTGTCTTGACAGGAGATGGCAACCAAAAGTAACAGCTATTATGGAATCAAAGAATCTTGACTCCATGCCGTTGGTAACATTGATCTTGACTCCATGCCTTTGGCGACATTTTTCGGAAAACTTCAAGAGCACGAAATGGAGCTTGGACACCTGACTATGCACGAAGAATTCAAATTGCAAAAAGAAAAGTATATCTCTCCATGCAACAACATCTCAATCCACAAAAGAGAGAGAAGAAGATGAATCTGATTCAGATGTAGACGAAGAAACTTTGAGCCTTCTCGTATGCAAATTCGGGAAATTTCTAAAGAAAGGAGGGTTCAAACGTTTCCATAAGAAAGAAGCGTGGGACGCGATTAGTTACCTCAAGAAGGTTGATTCAGATAAGAGCACTCCTTGGGACTTTAAATAGAAGAAAGCTTACATAGTATGGGATGTACTAGAGGAGGGTACGACATCCAACACCTCAGATGAAGAGGAGACAACAAAGTTATGCTTAATGACGAGAACAGATGATGTTTGTTGCTCAAATTCAAAAGAGGTAAACAACGAGGTATATTCTGACACCTCATCTACTTCATCTGATGATTCTCCTTCTTATGAGGAAATATATAATGCGTTTGTCGAATTGCACAATGGCTAGGATTAGCTGCGATAGGAAAAGAGTAAACCTGCTAAATGAACAAAAAATAATCCCATCACAAATAGAATTAGATGAACTAAAATTGGAAAATGAAACATTAGATTTGATCTATTCTTATAATGCATGCAATTCTCTGATAATAATTTATGTCAATCAACTGCCTGTGATTCTTGTGATAATTTGAAAAATGAAAATTTGAGATAATTAAATGAAAAATTCGCAAAACTCATAGAGAGTCAAAACATGTTAGACACTATGCTTAGTAAAAACAGGAATGTTGGTTACTATACCGGGCTAGGATATATTCCCTCCCCCTACCCGTAGGAGAAGACCATATAGGAGACCTATTAATTGGCCAAATAAGAAAAAATTTAATAAAAAGATTCCTACATGCTTTTATTGTGGTACTCATGGCCACACTTCCTACTCTTGTTATATTAGAAAATATGGTATACCTAGTGGCGTGTATGTATGGATGAAAAAGGGAGATAACTCCCTAGTTACTAACAGAAAAGGACCCAACATAACTTGGGTACCTGAAAAAGGCAAGTGATCTATGTTTTGCAGGTATCTCTTCTAGCACATGGACAACATTGGTATCTTGATAGTGGATGCTCGAGACATATGACGGGTGATAGATCAAAATTCCTAGATCTATCATTGCAAGAAAAAGGGTTTGTCACTTATGGAGACAACAACAAAGGGAAGATATTTGGCATCAGAGCAATTGGCAACTCAAATCAGGCCGTGATCGAAAATGTGTTATATGTTCAAGGTCTAGAAGATAACCTCTTGAGTATCAGCCAACTATGCAATAAAGGTAACCGTGTATCTTTTGATTATGAGTGTTG
>NC_032024.1:13598907-13599234 GCF_001865875.1 Lupinus angustifolius
ATATCTATATGGTTAATCTGGAGGATGTCACTACTCTATTTTCAAAATGTTTTACATCCAAAGAGGATGACACCTGGATTTGGCATAGGCATGTCTCTCATATTCACATAAAGCATCTAGATAAATTGTCCAAAAATAATTTGGTTGATGGGCTGCCAAAACTTGATTTTAAAACTCAAGAAACTTGTGACACTTGTCAAAGATGTAAACAAGTTAAAAACTCTTTTGCTAAAAATAATGTGATATCCACAACAAGACCTTTGGAGCTTCTCCATGTGGACTTGTTTGGACCATCACAAATTATGAGTTTTGGTGGGAGCTATTACG
>NC_032024.1:13599334-13603628 GCF_001865875.1 Lupinus angustifolius
AGGAGGAGGGCATCGATTATGATGAGACCTATGCTCTTGTAGCCAGATTAGAGGCCATAAGGATGCTTTTATCCTTTGCATCAATTATGAACTTCAAGCTCTTTCAAATGGATGTCAAGAGCGCCTTCTTGAATGGCTACATTCAAGAGGAGGTATATGTTGATCAACCTCCCGACTTTGAAAATTTTAAATATTCGAACCATGTATATAAGCTCAAAAAGGCCCTTTATGGTCTGAAACAAGCTCCCAGAGCTTGGTATGATAGATTGAGCTCTTTCCTCTTGGAAAAAGGGTTCGTGAGGGGTATGGTTGATACTACCCTCTTTATTCGTAGATTAGATAATCATGTGCTTTTAGTTCAAATATATGTTGATGATATAATCTTCGGATCTACTAATGACATTCTATGTAAAGAATTTTCTGAGTTGATGCAGGGTGAATTTGAGATGTCGATGATGGATGAGCTGACCTTCTTTCTTGGAATTGAAATCAAACAAATGCAAAGCGACATCTTCATTCATCAATAGAAATATTGCAAAGAGATACTGAAGAAGTTCGATATGGAAAAGTGTAAAGAGGCTTCAACACCTATGGTGTCCACATGCTATCTAGATAAAAATGAAAAGGGAAAAGCAATCGTGGTAACCAAATATCGTGGGATTATCGGCTCATTATTGTATATAAATGTGAGTCGCCCCGATATTATGTTTAGTGTTTATATGTGTGCTAGATTTCAAGCTTTGCCTAAAGATTCACATTATGCTGCTGTAAAACGAATTATGAGATATTTAAAACGAACAACTAATATGGGATTATGGTATCCTAGGGATGTCTCATTATCCTTGGTAGGATATTCCGATTCCGATTTTGCGGGATGCAAGTTGGATCGAAAAAGCACTAGTGGGACTTGTCATTTACTTGGTAGTTCCTTAGTTGCATGACACAGTAAAAAGCAAGCATGTATTGCTTTGTCCACCGCCGAAGCAGAATACATTGCCGCTAGTGTGTGTTGCACTCAAATCCTTTGGATGAAGTAGCAACTTAAGGACTTTGGACTTATACTAGAAAAGATTCCCATAAAATGTGATAACACAAGTGTCACAAACCAATCCGAGAATCCCATTTTGCATTCTAGAACCAAGCATATTGAAATAAAACATCATTTCTTGCATGACCATGTACAAAAAGGCGATTGTGTGCTTGAATTTGTTGAAACATCTAAGCAATTGGATGATATTTTCACCAAGCGTCTCTCACGAGATACCTTCTATGTTCTTCAAAGAGAACTTGGAATTCTTGATGAAAATTATCTTGATTAAAAATCGTCTAAAAATGCTATTATATGCTTCACATGATTAATGTCTTCTATGCTTCAAAATGTATATTTGTTATGAATGCAGCATATTCCTTTTATGACTCATGATCTTGTGTGACAAGTTGAAAATGTATATGTGATTGAGTAAAAACTGCTTGATAAATGTTAGAACTCTTTGCATGCTTTTAAAATCCAAAAACCTCTTGATTCTACAAATCTGATATCAGTTAATCGATTAACTATCCTCCTTAATTGATTAAAAATGAGTTTCAGTAGCAAACGTTACAATTTTCATTAAATTTAATCGATTAAGATTTATTTTAATCGGTTACCTGGGCTCATTTCTCTGAAAACCTAGAATTTTTACATTGCTTAATCGATTAAATGCAACACTTAATCGATTAACGGCAGTAGATATATTAATATCAGAAGCGTTTTTGCCATTTTTTCAAACCCTTTCTTCCTCCTTTTATCTGAAAATCTCAAATGCAAGTAGCAAATTCAAAACCTTAGCTTAATAGAAGTATTAAACCTCACCTTTACCCATTTGTGCACCTCAATTCATCCAATCCGTTTTCTCTATTTCCCAAGAAATCATTTTCCCATTTCCAAAACCCTAAGTTCTAGTTTCCCTCACTTATCCACCTTCTCCTCTCAATACTCACGATTTTAATCATCAATGGAAATAGGTCGTTCGAAGATGTTCAAGACAACTGCTCACTGCACTCGTAGGCCTCATAACGCTTCATCTTCAAATCTGAACGTGAGGCACGACCGAGGAGATCCCTACTACTCACTCATACTTCAGGAGACCCGGTTGTCCAAAATTTTGGGAAGGAAACCCACCTACATAAGGTATGTTAATCTTACCTGGATGGCGGAACAGAACTTCGAATTTCCGCAAAGTATGCAGGCTCAGGGTGCCGTAATGTTTTTGGAATTAACGGGTACTCCGTACCCAACTTTGATTAGGGAATTTTATGCTAACTTCCGTTATAAGGATGGTAGATATTGGTCTATGATTTCGGGAAATATGTTTGATATAGATAGTAGCATTTTTATGAATGTGGATGGCTTATCCACTACTGGTGTTAGCCTAGGTGATCGTGAATGGCTTGCTGATTTTGGTGCTGCTGAGGTATATCAATCATGTTTGAGAGGTCCTCATTTGTATGTCCATGGAGAATTGACTAAATCTGGTTCTTTATTGGTAGAGAATAGATTGCTTCACTATTTGATTGCGTACATCTTAATTCAGAGGAACACAAATCACGTACAACCTACTGTTAATGATATGAAATTTATATATGATGTGAAGGAGAATATAATGGTTAATTGGCCTGAAGAAATTCTGAAGGTCATGTATAATGTCTCTACATCTCAATCCAAATTTTTGCCCTACAGTATCTTCATATCGAGAATTATTGACTATCTGCATATTGACGTATTTGACATCATCATCACAGAGACTTCTGAGAAAGATCACCTTGATGGTGAAAGCCTTATCCACAAGATGGTATCTACAAGTATGGAAGTACTTGACAATACTAGGAAGATTTTACTATAGTGGATTTGGAGCTATCTGATGATGAGGATCAGGCTAGTACAAATCAGTCTAATGTAGAGACTCAGGGGGAGCCATTTGGAACTGCGCAGAAAGAATCATCATTTGGATTAGCTCAGTTGGATGCAATGGAGCAAAGGCTACATAACAGGAGGGATTTACACTATCAGACTTTGAAGGACTCCTACCATACTGATTTGGAACAATTTGAGGAGCGTCGGGGTGCTTACATCGATAACCACTATCAGGCTATGAGGAGCTTTGTCCAGAACACTGCTGAGGCACAAAATGTGAAGTTTTGTGCAGAGTTTGAGAAGCTGAGATTCCTCATCCAGGGTGATAGTAGTCTGACCGTACCTGATGACAAAGATCCTCCTCCGCATCCTTAGATTAGAAGGCCTTAGATCTTAGGTTGCCCTAGGTTTAATCCTTCTATATGGCTAATTTTTAGGATTTATGCTGCTTTGTAATTTCGAGACATATTTTCTCTTTGCTTTGTGGATTTTAACTCTAAATATCTACTATTGCTACAACTTTATGACTTTATATACATGCCATTAGAACTTGAATCGTTTCTATTATGGTTTCATTTTGCTTATATATGTCAAATATAGCATGATTGCATGTTTAATGGATCTTGATCATGCTTGGTTATATGTATATCTTATGTTTGATTGACCGTACTGTTCCAATGCTTTAATGTAAATGCTTGATCATTCCATGCATGATTGATTCATGTATAACCCTCCATGCCATTAAATCAGTCATTTTGTTGTATTCTATTGGTTTAATCGATTAACCTGCTGTTTTAATCGATTAAATGCTGATAAATTTGTGCACTTGTTTAATTCTTTCATCAACTAGTTAATTAATTTCATTCCCAACACTAATTGATTAATCACAGTTTGAGTTCACTTCATATCTCTTCTTACTTTTGACCAAAATTTTATTTAGTTTATCTTTTTGATAATGTAAAAGGGGGAGAAAGGTTGTTTTGTTGTTTAATGTATGTAGGTTGTAAATAAATACTAAGCTTTCGTTGTCAAGCTATGCGCTTTAACTTTGAAATCAACAACCATGCATTCTCTGATCATCTTCAAGCTTTGCATCAAAACAAATTTGGTGTTGAGTTTGTCATCCTCAAAAGGGGAGATTGAAAGTGCAATGTGTCAAGACAATACTTATGCCTGCCTATGTTTTGATGAAGACAAAGGACTTAGTGAAAGCTAAAAGACAACTCAACAAATCAACATGCCAAATATTCAAGAGCTTCATGTCTACACTAGAGTCTTAGATGTGTCTTAGTTATTGAGTCTAGGTTAGGTAAACCTAGATGCAAATCTCACAAAGTCTAAAAACTATCATATCATTTACATGAGACATGTCATCTAGCTTATTATATGTTCATGCATTAA
>NC_032024.1:13603728-13620660 GCF_001865875.1 Lupinus angustifolius
ATGCATTTTAGGCATAACATAAAGGTAAAACATGAATAGTTGATAAGCATAACATATAGGAAGTTTACCAATTACAATCTTAACTGAAAATATGCTAGTTAATCGATTAACGTGAAAACAGTTTTTAACACTTTCAACAAATAACTAAAAAACAGAATTCAGTTACTCTCTAACAGCCCGTTAATCGATTAACGGGAAACATAATTGATTAACTGGGTGAAAAACAGCTTTTCTATGTAAACTGTTTCTTTAACATATTTCAGATACAATTTGATATATTCATACATTCATATTAGAATTGTTAAGTTGTGTATTTTAATGTTCAATGTATGTCATATAGGCAGAGGGAATTGCATGTGAGATTAGAGTGAGATAGTATTATGCTTAGGATTAACATGTCATCTATTGCATATTATCAAATGTGTTCTTCATCCTATCTTGTTCTTGCATGATTTTTTCATTACTGTTTAGAGATTTCTTAAGGGTATAAATTACATGTTTTTCATGATTTTTATCTTATACATATTCATAGATATTGTGAGATTTGTATAGGGTTTATAGCTTGTTCTTTCTTGTAATATTTGAGCTATTTTAGTTCTTCACATTACTCTATTTTTTGTGTTGTTTGTGTAATAAGGGAAGTCGTATCTTGGCATTATACCACCAAAGAGATCAGAGAGTCTTCACCAAGACTTGGAAGTCTTGAGTTTAGAGCATACTCTTGGCTGGGGCTGGATTATAGGGAAGATTTTCCTAAGCGATTGGGTAAGGTCAAACCAAGGTAGAGGTTCTAGGAACTCAAGAAGGGAGCGTTAAAGGTCTTGTAATTGGAAGTGTGTTTGTAAGGCACATTGGTTTCAATTTTAGTGAAGAAAAATCTCCTGGATCAGAGGGGAGGACTGGATGTAGTTTTGTAGTGCACCGCAAAACGAACCAGTATAAAAACCTTGTTGCCGGCTATTTCTTTCCCTTATCTCTTTACTGTTTTTAGTAGTTTTATTTGCCTATTGTAGTTGATATTTTGAATATAGTATTACTACCAAATAAAAATCATTTATGTTCAAATATATCTACTATATCAATTCTGTATAATCTGTAATTGGCTGTATAATTGAGCCAGTCAGCAACTGCTAATTTTGTGCGACTTAATCGATTAAGTCATAGCTTTAATTGATTAACTGGACAAGTTTCCAAAATAGGGCTTTGGTGCAAATAGCGGTAAGTGAGAACCGCGACACCTAGATATGATCTTGGTAAATAGTTTGATGACCATTTTAGCATCATTATGTGGAGATGAAATTGCTTCCACTCACTTAGAAACATAATCAACTGCCACCAAGATATATTTGTTGTTGTTTGAAGTAGGAAAAGGTCTCATATAGTCAATTCCCCATACATCAAGTATCTCTACCTCAAGGATGGGGTTCATTGGCATTTCATGCCTTTTTGATATGTTCCACACCCTTTGGCAAGAATCACATGTGAGAAAAAAACTCTTGCATCTCTGAATATGTGTGACCAAAAGCAGCCACATTAGAATACCTTTGCTCTTGTTTTTGAAGTACTGACATGGCCTCCAAAAGAGCCAGAGTCGCAACAGCTTGGGATCTTTGACACTTCTTCTTCTGGAATACAGCTTTTGTAAATACCATCAGCACAGAGTCGATAAAGGTAAGGATTTTCCCAGATATACTTCTTCATATCTGAGATGAATTTCGTTTTCTGTTGCAATGTCATATCACGTGGAAGAATCTTGCTGAACAAATAGTTGACAAAGTTAGCATATCAAGGTGCCTCTATAGTGGCGAGGAGGAGGAGTTACTCATCAAGAAAAGAATCATCAATAGATATGTCCTCCTCCTCTCCACTTGGATGTTCAAGCCGGGATAAGTGGTCTGCAGCTGAATTATCTATCCCCTTTCTGTCAACAGTCTCCAAATAAAATTCTTGTGGATGGAGAATCTATCGAATGAGCTGTGGATTGCCTTCTTTCTTACTCATCAATTATCTAGAGGCTGAGTGATCGGTATGGACTATAACATTAGAACCTACTAGGTATGACCTAAATTTTTCGTAGGTGAACACAATGGCTAGTAGTTCCTTCTCTATGGTGGCATATTTGGCTTGAGTTCCATCAAGTATTTTGCTTGCATAGTCGATGTCATGCATCTTCTTGTCCTTCTTTTAACCCAGCACTGCTCTCACAGCATAGTCACTAGCATCACATATCACTTCAAAGGGAAGATTTCAGTCTAGTGATTGCAATATTGGTGTAGTGATTAATGTCTTCCTCAACCTGTAAAACGATTCTAGACAAGCATCATAATAATCAAAAGCAATATCTTTCATAAAAAGGTTAGAAAAAGGTTTCGCAATTTTAGAAAAATCTTTTATGAATCTGCGATAAAATCCTGCATGGCCTAAGAAACTCCTAACACCCTTTATGTTAATTAGTGGTGGCATATTTTCTATTACTACAATTTTTGTCATGTCACCTCTATCCATTTTTCTTGAAATTAAATGATCCAACACAATACCCTCTCGCACCATGAAGTGACACTTTTCCCAATTTAATACAAGATTCACTTTCTCACATCTGCAATATTTTTCTCAAATTTGTTAAACAATCATCAAATGAAAGTACATAAACCCAAAAATCATCCATAAAAACTTCCATTATGTTTTCTATAAAATCAGAAAATATTGCAGTCGTGCATCTTTGGAAAGTGGTTGGGGCATTACATAGCCCAAAAGACATTCTCCTATAGGCAAAGGCGTGCTACACATGAATGTTCTCCTATTCATTCTCCTATACCATCGATCACCATCAGTGGTCTTACTTGTGATCGATGGTATTGAAAGACCGCTGAGAATTTATTGTGACAACAAGTCTGTGGTTCTTTACTCCAACAATAATATGAGTTCTACAAAGTCAAAATTTATTGACATCAAGTTTCTAGTTCTTAAAGAAAGTGTTCAAAATGGACAAATTTTATGCTAGCTGACTCACTGACTAAGAGTTTGGTACCTAAAGTTTGTATAAGCATGTTGCTTATATGGGTATTGTTCATTAGGATACTTAATTCAGTGAGAGTCTATATGTTTTATGATTTACTTTGGACGTTATATCTAGTTTTATGCATAATAAAGTTGATGGTTTATTGTTCTATTTTGAACTTGTGTATTGTAACTATTGTGTTACAATTAAATACTTTGGATTGATCTCGCTAAAGGATAAAGAAAGACCAGTTGGAAATAGACATTTTTAGATCACATTACATGAAATTTCCATGTCACTCATCCATATTTGATCTATGTCATTCAGTATATTAATATGATGATCATGATGGTTCAGTCACGCTTGAATGCGATGAAGATCGCGGTGGTTCCATAGTTATTATATAAGATGGACCAGATTGTATTAAGAAGAAGTCTAAATATAAATAGCATACGAATGCGCGCCTAAAGAATATTTGATAAAATTGTTTCAGAAAAAATATGAAGCCCAAGTGAGAAATTGTTAGAAATTAATAATTTCTAATTAAAGTGGGCATCATATATTTAACATAATTTTATCGGCTATTTATTTTGGGTTACAAGACAAGTGATCTAATTTCTGGCAAGTCATTGAACTTCTAAAACCAATAACGGATATGGGTTTAATGAGTGAATACACAAACGGTTAGCCTATAGGAGATAATGAGAACTTCATCTGTTACCGCATAAGGAACGGTTATGGTCCTCAAAACACCAAATCACAAATAATTATGTATGATTTTGTATCCTTGTTTTATATTATGTGTGACAATTATGAGATTCAAGATCCTATGATTGATATTTCGCTAATCATATGGAAATTCCAACCATCACTCCTTAACAATATAACATCACATCATTGCTTAACAATATAACATCATAACCATCACATTTATGAATTAATATGATATTACAATTATGGATTAACAATATAACATGATATATATATAATATATAATTTAAGAAAGAATGATGGGTCTGAGTACCGCGGGTCTGGTTACCTCATTGCCGAGACCCAGACATGTCTAACAACAGGTCTTAAAATCTCGGATTTCAATTATCTGCAAGTCCAGAAACATGGACATAGACGTGGATCCAGGTACTCATCATCAGGTGGTACAAAGTTTTGACTTGGCTTAGAGTTTGTGGTGGACTGTCAGATTTGTTGGGCGGTTCTTATATGATGTTCACGAATTTATTTTATTGTGTATGGCATGCTAATCTGACAAACTCTTGGTTGGTCTATTTGGTTAACAAGGAATCAATTCTATTGCGGTGTATTTTTCTATTTATTTTCAAACTGTTGTGTTAGTCCTGTTTCCGTTTTGAGATTTCCTCATAGGATGAGGCATTTTCCTAAGTGTTTGCAAGCGGGTTCAAGTACCCTGTACTCATTTTAATGAATTAGTTTAGTGGATAAAAAAGGTTTAACATTTTTAGTCAAAAAGGTTTATTACTTTTACCTAATAGGAAAAAACTTGATGTTGGTAAAGAATACAGCACATTGAAACGGGTTACATAAGGGGGCACGAAGCCTCCAAGCCTATTAACATGATCCCATTTGTTTTGTACTACTGAAGGTATCTCTTATATTTTGGGTAAAGAATTAATCATTTTCAGGGTGTGTGGTTATCCCTCCCAATAAGTGTCACTCCCAAAAATCAAACTCTTTGACCTTTTGGTCAATGAAGGAACCCCTTTATAATCACAACTATAATCTCTATATTGGGAGTCATGAGGTGGTCTGATGGTGAAGAGGGTGGTCGTAAGGATTGGAGTGCAGGAGGTTGTGGGTTCGAGTCTCATCATCAACAAAAAATGGGAGTTATAAGGTGGTTAGATGGTAGGGCGTAGGAGGTTGAGGGTGTGGAGTCTCACCCACGACAAAAGTACTAACATACTAACAACTAACATACTAATAATTGCCGATAAAAAAAAAAAACTATAATCTCTGTATTCCAAACCCATCCAAATGAGTTGAGATATAGTAGAGGTCTATGTTATTTAGGCGGTGTGTCAGTCTTGTACAGGTGGTGTGACAATCGGATGGCAGAAGATTGTGGTCCCCTATATTGTCGTTTGGGCTTTGTCCTGTCAACTCTATCCCTTGTCTAGATTGGTTGGTTGCCCGATCTAGACCATGGGTCATCCGGAGTGGGCTCATCTATATCGATACTCGGTCAAAGCATGACAGTTTAATCCGGCCATGATGTGGTTTGAATCAGGATGGAACAAATATAATCTTCTTGCACATTCTATATTTTGTTGAGCTGAATAGTAGTGAATACAATTAGGAATAACAAAAATGCTCATATTCATGGATATTTATACAAATATATGCAACTTGTACTTGCAATAATAACTTATATGAATGGATGAGTATCAAAATGCTGGTCCTATATAACCACTATCCGCCCGTTCTCATCCTTTAATACGATTATCACAATTACAAAATCTTTGCAAGTATAAATCCGTTAATTTTATTAGTCCAACTTGCTCTTTATGATCTCTATTAACTCTAATATTTAAATTGACGGTGAAAACCCAAGCTAAGTCTATTTTGTTATTTCAAACTTCCATGAGCTTGGGAAAATCATGAATTATATATTTAAATAAGGACAATAACATACGGAACAAATGAAGGAGAAACCAACCAGCTGATCAGCTGAGACTTCAAGTACTGTATTGACTTTTTCCTTATTTTGGAACAAATTAAGTTCTCTAACTCTGACTTGAATAAAATAATGTGCCTACTTCCACAATCACATGAAATGGCTCAAAGTCTCTTTTTTTCTTCAGTGGTGACAAAGTATATATGAGACTTATCTTAATGTCATACGACAAAGTGAAAGAGATGAGGGTCCAGCTCAAGTTTTTACACGAGGGGAAGGGACAAAGTTTGGACCACAAGGGCTAATTGATGAGTCATAGTCATGAGCCACAAGATGGATTGCTAAGAAGTACACCAAAGGGTGGCACCTAATTATGGATATCTTTTTTAGATTTTGTGTCACGGATGTGAAAGGAACTAGAGGAAAACCCCTGCCATAGGAGAGATGAATGGAAGGACATATGGGAAAAAAGAAGTAGGTACTGACAATGTAAGAGTTTGTATACAGTCAGTATATCATCTATCATTCATTTTTAAACATTATTGACTCTGAAATAAAAATAATATAAATGAATGATAGATGATCAACTGTATATAAATCTTTACACTGTCAGTCATAAATATTACACTCATCTAACAAACAATACAAGAGGTGGGTTTTGGTACTTATTATAGACAAAATCAAAGGGAAGGAAAAGAAGAAAAAATTAAGGTCAGGATATTTTGGTAGGCCTATATTTTTGTCCCTGCCCCATCCCCATTATTAATTTTTTCATATATGTATTTATTTCCCTTGTTTTTGAGATCATATAATTAGACCTCTCTTGGGTCTACAAAGAGAGCTATTCTTGGTGGGGTTTTGGTTAATTCATGGAGGGTATTTGTCCCTTCATTTTTCAAGGCCTTTATGCACCACAAGTCCTCAGGGCAAGAGAGCAATTTCCAATGTGGGATATGGTTGTTGAGCTTATGTCTTCCTCCAACTTCAGTCACAATGATTTTGCAATTCTCATCCTTAGACTTTGAAGCCATGTTGTGCACAAATTGACACAAGGCCCTCACAAGCTTCCCTGAGAATGGCCCTTCATGGTACACCCCATACATGAAATAGAACCCAAATGGGTTGAAGAAATCAGGTAAAGTAGGCAATTTGAAGCATGGGAAAATCTTATCAATAAAGCCCCAACTCTTTGTGTATAGCAAGCAAGAAAAGGGTGCTTTCCCTAGCCTTAGTTTAAAGATTTCCCCACTATTCCATACACTAAGCATGGCCCAATTACTTGGGACTTGTCCATTTGACCCAAAATCACTATCTCCTTTGAAATATGCCACCCATGTCCCCAAACTTAGTTTGTTCCTAAGTATATTGTCTATGTCATTAGGAAAAAACTCAGTGGAGCTCATGAATCTTCTATACAGAGATTCAGCTTGTTCAATCTTCAACCTTGCTATCTCAATGTTGGATGAGATTTGAAAGGAATGATGGTTCACCGGGTTTACAAGTATCGCCGGTGTTCGGAACTTGGTGTAGCCAAATTTGTCCATGAAGAGACTAACCGAGGCATGGTTGTCTTTCTCTGTGGCCATATATGCATAGTCCACATCATTAGAAATGAACCATTCTTCTAGCCTTTGCACTAAGCTTGAGCCAATCCCTTTTCTCCTATGATGAGGAACTACCCTTAGGCCAAGGACATACCCCACCTTTGCCAAACCCATTGGAGGACAACTATGAATTGTGACCACTTTTATAGAACCTTGAATAACACCAACCAATTCATTGCCCAATTCTGCCACCTAACATCAAATTAAATTGGACAAGCAATTAGTTGCGGAAATGATGATCAAAGATAATAAAATAAGATTGAGATTTCATGGAAAGAAAATGATAACAACAACATAAAAAAAACATTATGGTATACGTATAATATACCAGCATCATGAACATAGGACTATTTCGGATCCTACAAATGGGGTCACCCATTGTGTCTGTGAAGAGGAACACACTTTCAGCTGGTCCTACCTCACATCTTCTCTCAAGATCTTCAACTTGAGGTCTATCAGATTGACCCTCATAGCTTCGGATTATGAATTCTTTGAATCCCATACCCATGAAGGGAAACTAATTGAGTGTGAAAGAAATGAAAGTACTATAAGGAGTTTCAAAGCTAGAGAAGTTACATAAGATACTTAGAGGAAGAGACAATGCAACCAACGAAAAGTAACAACACAATATGATTTGGGATAGACTTCACATGTTGTAATGATTTATATGCGGTGGGCATAAAGAAAAGGAAAAAAGTTAGTCTAAAGTTAGATTTTCAGGAGAAAATGTGTATTTATTGTTGAGTTAATTTAAAATACAGCAAAATTGAACAAGTCATATATTTGAACAGTATGTTTCTACTAGAATGCTGTTTGTACATTTAGAACTGACACTTAAAGATGATATATTCCACTTTCATCAAAGAAAAAGAAGAAAAAAAACTGGATATTGAACTTATCTCCTTTCTCTTTCCAAAATGGAGAGTGCTTGCTTTAGATATTAATCATAAATGTATATATTATTGCTTATATATAAAAAAAAAAGGGATAAATATTGCTTATATATAAAAAAATGGGATAAATATATAATAAAATGGTATAAAATATATTATTATGATATTTGTTTTTATTGTAATAGTGGATATATCCTTGCTTATTTATTTAAAAGAAAACTTTATTCTAATGACTACTATTTACAAGATATAGGAGGAAAGGGGATACGAAAAACAAATATCAAGTGGACTGATTTAAATATTTTAATAAATATAAATATTATTTTTTGAAATATAATGAAATTATTGAAATATTCAATGTCCATGTATAAACATGTGTATGTTCAAATCCTTAATTTGTTATTTTGAGAAATATACAAACTTTTATACCCAAACTGAATTTTACTCCTATATTACACACGTGATTAATTTTGACTAATATTTTTCTATTTTAAACAGTTTAATTTTATGTCTAATATAATTTTCACACTTTATTAGTTTATAGATTGACTTTTTTATACTATCAATAATATATTCTCACCATATGATAAAAAATTAATTTATTTTAGGGTATATATGTTCCTCCTAACATGTCTCATTCTCATAAATCAAACAAATATACAGACTGAATTTTGATTAAACCAACTCCTTTTATAACTATAATCAATACCGCATGTTCCAATAATAGTAGTAGACAAAAGTTAGATTAAGAAAGAATCATGTGAAACTTTTCAAACTTATATTTATTTTGATTTTACCACTTGGGAAAAAAATGTATGTCCTAATAGTCTAATAGTATAATTTTTTTATATATTATCATTATATTATTTATATTTAATTATTATTAATTCTTTATAAAAAATATAAATAAATGATAAATTATATATTAATTGTTTAAAAAATTTATAATGACAATATATAAAAATTACTTTCGTTTGAATTCATTCATCTTCATTCCATTTAGTAAATTGTGCCCCTTACCTCTGAACTTTATGGCACATTTAGTCTTGCTGTTCATTTCCACCCTATCCATGCTTTAACGTAAATTATGCATAACACACGAAAATGAAATATCCTTTTATTGAATTTTCCTATTAATTTTTTTATGCATAAGAAACTAACGTTCATCACAAATTGATATTTATTAATTAATAATTGATTTATAATTGATATGTGTCACTTTATTACTAGTAGGAAAATATGATAGGAAGATATAACATTACTCTTCAATAATATATTTGTGTGTGAAATGCATAATGCAATATACTTATTTATGTGAAATGCATAATGCAATATACTTATTTATGTGAAATGTACCAAATCCAATATTTTTTAAAGGTTAATATATTATTTTGGTTAATGCAAGATTGAAAATCAGGAGAGTAAATGTGCATTTATAAATATAATGACTTTGAAAATGGATCAGTATGTTTATTTTGATAAATTTTGAGGGACTAGTTAAATTTGCAAAAAGAAATAAGGAAAATAAATTGCCCAATTAGAAAATTAGGGAGGCTTTAATAATTGAAAGTTAAAGGACTAAATTTGCTACATTCGAATAATGAAATAAATTTCTCTAAATTATGAAACTAGAGTAGGAAAAGTAAATTCCCATTATTTTTTCCTTTCTCAGTGAAATTTTTTCCTCAATTTTTTCTTTCCACTCTCCATCACAGGACTGATGTTAGACTTACATCATTCAAAATTATCATATTTTTTATTGTTAGTTAATTAACCCCTTAAAAAGTCATATATTAAAACCTCTAATATATGTCTACATGTAAATCCACGTTAGGTTAACCTCAGGCTCACGCACGCCTAAGGAATTGTGTTGTTGTCCGACCCTAATTAGTTAGGTAATCAATTTTTTTCATCTTCAAATTAGAAAGAAAAAAAACCTTTTTCATAATAATGAAGATTTCCTATCTTATTGGTATTATTATTTGTGTCTCGAACCAATCAAAATGTGTTATTTTATTGAGAAAAAAATTATAAAAACATAAACTAATATTTTTCTATTATTTAGTATTATTCTATTAGATAGAGACATAGAGATAATCATTTTAGGATTGAGATTCATATTCTTTTCATAAATATAAGAGTTGCTCTTACCAATACCTTATTGGCAACATTTTGTTCCATGCACCAGAAATTTAAATGCAGAATCAACATATTTAAACACTAAGTAGATCAAGCTGTGTAATATTTTTTAGATCTCAAATATATTAAATAAGTTAAATAAAATTAAAGATTGGATCCTTTTAAATAATTTAAATGCTCTAACCAATACCTTAAAATTGGAATACCCTAGTTAAAAAATATTAGATAATTTTTTACAATTTTAAGATTTTGAATAAACTAAAACATAACAGTATGTATAAAAGACTACATAGTGCCGCACTGTAAAATGGAATCCCACACTTCATCCGTGCAAGTCGGCAGGTTATTAAAAATTATATATCTTCCACAAATGAGAATATAATAATGAAGTAACAATATTTAACATGAGAAAATGTTTGAGGAAAAAATGAAAATGAGTCAAGTTAAAAGTGACAATTACTAAGAATTAGTTAGAGGTAAGTTGAGTCTACTTTAACGTAAATTAGTTTTTCAGCTCAAGCTTAATTCAATTAAAATTTACAAAACTTCAAAAAGGTTAACAAGCTTAAATTTATACAATAAAAACACAATGTAAAAACTTTCGAAAACATTAATAAGCTTAAATTTTTATGTGCCATTTTTTCCAGAAAACTTTTATTCTACTTAATTGTCAGTTTCAAAAGTTTAAGCCACTATGAATTATTTCTGATGAATCATAATCTTATTCTCAAAGTGAGATAGATATTAAGAATGGTATAATAGGAAAGACACAATACTAGTACTTTTATTAAAAACAAAAAAATTATTTCCCTTGTATGTGGAAAACAACCTAAAATAATATTTATAAAAAAATGAAAGGACTAAGTACAGAAATGATGGCATGTTTTTTTTATTTCCAAGAAATAATTAATATATCTTATATTTCATATTTCATTGTATATTTAGTTTATACAGAGTAAAAAGAATTTTAAGCTGAAATTTAGGAGATAATGGGATTGCTCATTAATGAGATATTGTATTGGGATAAGAAGTTGTTAGTTTAATTATCAGTTGGCCCTTTGGGTTGGAGACTGTCCTATTCAATCGGATTAACTAAATAACTATAGAACAGTCTGGGTTTTACCATGTATGTCCTCCATATGTTTCCATCTATGTTGTGTGGCCATGGTTGCCCCTCTTTTTCTTTAAATACTAGATGTTAAACCCCACTAAACCCATGATTTCCTTAATGTTAATAATATTTATTTTATATCAAGAAAGGTATGTATACTAGTAACGAATGACAGAAATACTCAAATCCAGAACAAGTTAAATAAGATAGGTCTCTCTCTATGATAAACAATAAACAGACGAGAGGAGGATTTACACACCAGAAGAATAAACTCTATCCATCCAATACTGTAACCCAACAAGAGGAAGTAACCGAACAAGTGGATGTAAGTAGTATTAAATTAAGTAAGCCTATGGAATAAAATTGTTTAGTATTAAAATTCAATCAGGAAGTAAGTTACTCCTCTTATCATCAACTAATTTTGATATTGAACTTTAAAATCATATTACAGTTAATATTAAATTTGTTAGTGGATATCATCAACTAATTTGTTGAAGAAACATGTTGGGAAGTGAATATAAGTTTTACATAGTTTGTCTCATATTTTCTGGAATAATTTAAATACTTATTCTGCCACACTTACCTAACTCCATCAAACAAGTGAAGTGAAGTTCAAATCAAAATCCCAATCCTTTTTTTCTTCCAAATAAATACATTTTGAAACATCATATAACGAGAGCATAAAAAAGACGGCAAGCATGACAAACAGATTATCATGGGGCCGAAAGTCCTAAACTGTCACCATTGTTATCATTGTGACTCCACACCAAGCATAACATTTTGATAAAACCAGAACCGGATATGAGAAACTACATTGATAAAAAAATGGCAACTGTTTCATTCTCTAAAAGATAAAGCACAAAATAGCGTACTAGAAAGATTAATTAATGGGATGATGAATACAGATTGTCAAAAGATTAATGTATCAAAACAAAAAATATGTGTAACTTTATCCATAATTGTATGATTATATATAATTTTATTGTTTTAAGTAACATTGTTAATCACAAGCAGAGATGATCAACCCTAGATTTACAAATGGAGTATATTTATTATTTATATCACAGAGAAAAGTACAGGAGATTGATTTTTCAATATATAAAGATTCACTTTATTAAGAAAAATCATCCTCAACGACATAATTATTCTATAAAATATAGTAAAGTCGTTTCCGAAAGAAAATACAATCACATTACTTAAAAGCTGGTTTGGAAATACTAGCTTATAGGTAATGTTCTTTGATCGTTGCTCGGTTGGTTGGATCTGGATACTCGGGTGTTGCAATCTTCTGATCTGGTTGTTATAGAGCCTAGACCCGTCGGAGGAAGTACTTGAAAAGGTTCTTCGACGCCCAAGTCAGTATGAATTTATGGGAGATTGTTAGAAAATAAATGAGAGTAAATGCTAGCAATGAATGAGAGAGTTAATATGCTTATGAAAGTGAGTGAAGTATTTAAGATATGAGAGAATGTAAGAATATTATATACTTTCTATAAGGGGACACCCCCTATTTATAGTAAATGTTGTGGTTCATCTAACCACTGACTGATGGTGACCGACAATAGGTGCCATTGGGGGTATAGCATATCTGTCTCTGCCGCAGAGTAGGTTTGTCTCTGACTATACTATAAGGAGGGACAAGTTGGAGTTACAAGCAACGTGGCAGAGCCCAATTGGGTATGTATTGAATGAGGTGTCAGGAATAGTGACACTTGATGCGAGGTTGTGCAAGCCTCCAAGTTGGATTGGCTCAAGGGGACAGACTGACTTCACAGGGGGCGTGGCAGATTCCAATTGGGGACGCATTAAATAAAGTGTCAGAAATAATTATAAGGCTTACGGGAGAGTGATGTAAGTACCTGATCCGTGTTTATCTGGGCATTGCTTGGTCAGATGAGTCTCATGCAGGTCGGACGAGGTGTCCGGTTGACCAGGATGGAACATGTAAAATATTACTTATTAAATTAGTAAAAAAAAAGTTCTCTAGTGGTTGGTAAAAAAGCAGAAGAGAAATTACATTAAAATGGGAAATAAAGCTTTAAAAAGTTAGAGTTTTCTAAAAGTTGTAAACTACGCGCAGTTATTAACTCTCTAACCACTACGCGCAGTTATTACTAATTCTTCTAAGTTGTAACATGAGCAACTAATTCTTCTAAGTCCTTTTTTTTGTACATCGGAAACTTAAAAACGGAAAACTAAAGAATAATTGACAGATCCATCTACAGGATGCTGAGAGCTGCTGTTGGTGGTGTGTCCCGGAACCTTAATGTGACATGGAGGCCTACACTAATTTTAGCCATGAAATCTGCTACCATGTTCCATTCTCTTAAGATATGTTGGATACGAACATCCAGTTCCTTCTCTTAAGATATGTTGGATACGAACATCTCAATTCATTATCTTAAGATGTTTTGGATATGAACATCCCAGTTCCAATTAGGGACACATTAAATGAAGTGTCAGAGGTAATTATGATGCTTACGGGAGAGTGATGTAAGTACCTGATCCGTGTTTATCTGGCTTTGCTTGGTCGGATGGGTCCCATCCTGGTCGGATGAGGTGTCTAGTTGACCAGGATGGAACATGTAAAATATAACTTATTAAATTAGTAAAAAATGTTCTATAGTGGTTGGTAGCAATACAAGAGAAATTGCATTAAAATGGAAAATTAAAGCTTTAAAAAGTTAGAGTTTTCTAAAAGTTGTAAAATGCAGGGAGTTATTAATAATTAGTTTCTCTTGTTCTTCTATGTCCTTTTTTTTTGTGCATTGGAAACTTAAAAATGGAAAACTAAAGAATAATGGACAGATCCATCTGTAGGATGCTGAGAGCTCATGTTGGTGGTGTGTCCCAGAACCTTAATATGACATGGAGGCCTACACTAAGCTTAACCATGAAATATGCCATCATGTTCTGTTCTCTTAAGATATGTTGGATACGAACATCCCAGTTTCTTCTAAGAAAATCACTAATGTTATGAATAACATGAGCTAGATAATGCAAACGAATATGTATCCTCTCAGTGATGATGTGGATTGCCTCAAGGCAGTCACTCTCCAAGGTTACCAAATGATGACCCTGGTTCCAAGTCAACAGAAGACCATGCTCAATAACAAGCAACTCCGCTAGGATAGGAGACTCAGATCTAAAGTTTCCCGAGAATCCTGATAGCCATTGACATTCATGATTTCAGATAACCCTTCCTCCTCCAATAGATTGATCACAAATATTACAACTACCATCCACATTAAGTTTCAATCTATCAATATCTTGACAACACCACTGAGTTGTAGACAAAGAAACATCACTAGAAAAAATATCGCTAGTAAACCAATCCTTATAATCATGGTGAATATTTCTAGCGACATAATTTAAGTCCCATAATATATTGCCAAATATAGTATTGTTATGCCACCGCCAAGTCCATCATAAACCTGCCAAAAAAAGAGTCCCATATCGAGTTCGAGTATTATCCACTAACCAATACATGAAGGACTGATTATCCTAGAAGGTGTGATCATTGAAACCCAAACGATTCTATAACATAGCAGAGTTGTTGCAGTCTCTGAAAGTATGGAGGAGATCCTCAATAGCATTAGTACACCGAGTGCAGTAAAGAGAAATTGTCATATGTCTCTAAATCGGAGAGAGTTTATGGGCAAAGAATCATGAGCGTAGAGCCAACAAAGAAATTTGACTTTTCTGGTACATGTAATCTCCACAGCCAACTCCAGTGATTATGGGAAGTCATAACCTCATCATTACTCTTAATCCACCAATAACCTAAATTAGCAGTATAACACCCTGATGCATTATTCTCCCAAATCCAAGAACCAATCATGTTATGAGAAGAAGAAACAATAATTGTTTGAATAACATCCATCACATGTATAGGAAGCATAGTATAAATAATGCTAAAATCCCATGAATCGTTCTTCCATAAGTCCTTCACTTGTAGCTGAGTGTCAGAAATATTGACATAATTAACCATGGTGCAAAGCTTGCCCAACCCAGACCAATTGTCATACCAAGGGGATTGGTCACCATCGCCTAACTGCAATCTGAAACCATTCCTCAGTTCCATAGTAGCCTTCACAATACTCTTCCAGACAGGATAAATAGAAGGCCTATTTGAGGCATAAACCATACAACAATACCGAGATACTTCTCTGTAAGAAACTTGCACCAAACTTTATTACTCCCTTAGATCATGTTTCGGCTCAGCTTTCCTAGAAGAGATATATTATCCGAATGTAAGTCGTGGATCCCAAGACCACCCTTGCTTTTATTCTTAGTTAGAACCTCCCAATTAACCAAGTTAAGACTCTGATAGAAAGTTCATGGTCATCCTATCAATATCATTACAAATGTTGTAAGGGAGCCACATACTTTGCATGGTGTAGGTTGGTAAGGAAGTAATAATTGATTTAACAAGGCAAAGCCGACCAACTTTATTAAGAAGGTTCGACTTCCACGTACTTATACGCTTCTGATTTTTTTCCATCAACGGATTAAAAACAGATCTTCGAACCCTCCCTTGAACAAGTGGGATTCCCAAATAATTACCAAGGCTAGAGACAACACACATCTCACAAAGGGACACAAAGTTATGTTTCCTCCTGTTGGACACATATTTGGAGCATATGAACTTAGACTTATCTAGATTCACCTTCATACTAGAGGCCTTACAAAAATCATCTAGAGTTGAAGTTAGCAAGTTAACCTGAGAATTGGAGGATTTGCACAAAAGAAGAACATCATCAGCAAAAAGTAAGTGCAAAAAAGAAGGACCACCTTTGGAGAGAGTAATAGGCTGCCAAATGATAAGTGTCAAACATACCTAAACTTCATACACTTTTATGGCACTTATCTTAAGCATAATTGAGAAAAACCAACTTAAAAACAATACTTTTTGGATAAAATATCACAATCTTGTATATTTGTGTTTGTATTTCTCTTTAATGTGTTTTGTAGGATTTAGAAAGAAAAAGAAAAGATAATAAAGATTCATGGTCCAAGAAGAAAAAGAAGTCAAACTCAAGGTGCTCAAGCAGGCAGCTTAGCGTGGACCAAGCTACGCTGAGTTGACCTGGACACCAGCCTGGCACGGTCAGACTCAACCTGGCTCAGTCAAACCAACCTGGCACAGACCAAGTTGCTCAAGCAGGAAGCTTAGCGAACCTTCTTGACCACTCAGCCTAGCACCATACAAAGCCTGACACGGTCAGAAGACAAGTTTGGCATGGTCAGACACAAGCCTGACACACGCCCAAGCTGCTCAAGCAGGAAGCTCAGTGGTTCCACATGTGTGCTCAACGGTGAACCAGACACCTGATCAGGTCAGCAAGCACCAAGTCACGTCTCAGTCAGCACGATCAAAGCTGCTCAACTAGGCAGCTTAGTGGTGCCACATATATGCTCAGCGGTGTGCACCCAAAATTAACTTAGCCATGAAGAAACCATGAAGTCATGCATGAACTCGCTTCAAGTAGCCCACCATAGGCTTTTCAGGAGTAGCTCACCATAGCTGGTCCCAC
>NC_032024.1:13620760-13621478 GCF_001865875.1 Lupinus angustifolius
TTAAACCAATGCACAAAGATACTGAAGTCCCAAAAATAATATATAAAAACAAAATTTTTTTTTCTTTTTTTTTTCGTTTGGGCGAGCCAAATCTCGCTTGAGCCCTATTTAAGGCGATTTGCCTCTGTTTGCTCTGGCTTGAGTGAGCCACTCTCACTTGAGCGAGAGAACTGCAGCAAAACATGAAAAAATGCGATTTCTGCATCGCTCTTCTCTTCACCCAAAATTCATGAAAAACAGTAGAAAAACAACATTCATTCATTTCAAATCCTTTTGTATTCATATTATAAGCATGAATGTCTTTCTTAATCGATTCATGGCAAAAATAAACACATCAAAACCCTAAATCAAACCATATTTGGGGAAGAACATGAAAACCTAATTTCACCCATGAATCAATTTGGGGTGGCTCTGATACCACTTGTTGGAGAAATTCCTTCTCCATCCGAAATCCATAGAGTGAATGCGGAAGTCCTTATGACCATGGCTTTGTTCCCACAACCTAATGTGTATGCCCATACATACACCCGAATGGAACATCCATGGTCCAGACCGAAGAAACCCCAAATGAGTTCATGGTGAAGATGAAGAACATACCTTGTTGAACCATTTCCGGGATCTCGGAGGTATGAGGGTGCGATGATCTTCCAGATGATAGAGCGCCGAATGGTTTTCCTTTAGTTCTCTCTAGAGGGGAATGAGATAATACCTTTAGTGT
>NC_032024.1:13621578-13644598 GCF_001865875.1 Lupinus angustifolius
CTTATCCTCATGCCTTATGTGCCTTATGGATGAGTGGATAGTGTTATCCCATTATGGATAACACTATTCTCATCCTTCCTTATTCTCCTCCACCTTTACACTTGAAAACCTGTTGCTCTACAAATGGGGACCATAACCCATAAAAGTAACCCCGTAGTGGTTACTACTTTAGTTGCAATAATTCTGATTCAGTCCCTTCATCAAATCAGAAATTGCCTGAAGGTATCTACACTTATTATTATTTCATGACACATATGCCCTTAGCCACCAAATTAATTACTTAAGATCATTTTACATAATGGCCATAACACAACTACAGAATTATATTTGTGACCCATAAATTGTCAGAAATTCCAACAGAATTTTCATATATATATGCATGTCTGAATGTACGTATAAGTCAATCAATAAAAAATTTCTTTTTGAATGCATAAATCAATCAATAAATATTTTGTTTTTTGAAGGCATAAATAAATGGATATGAATGAATGTTTGAGCGTGTATTTTTTATGAATTCCCCTCAAGGGTGCGATATTTTACATGATTTTTATTTTATACGACAAAATTTCAAACAATATGTTATAATACACACATCACAAAATTCACAATAAGTACAACGTCCTAGGACAATGTTCTAACATGCAATAGACGCCTTGGCAAGTTCTAGACTCCCTATAAAGGTTCTCATATTGCATTTCTCTCGAATAGAGAAGCCCAAATATTATGATGTTAGAAACAGGAGACTAGCTCGAGCGGCTAACTCATAATAAGAGGTAACAATATGAGTGGTCCACATCACCAACACTTAGAAGCGACAAAGACCACGACCAGTGAGGCTAGTGTCCATTCTATCCAAAAAATTATTACTAATACCCGGGTGTAGGGTATATATGTGTGCCTAAAATGTGTACATTATATTCACATTATAACAAAAACAATACAAAAATGCACATGTAATTCATATATACGCAACATATACTTACTGATTAAGCATGTAATTCATACAATTAATAATTAAGTATGCAATTTATACAATTAATAATTAAGCATGTGACAAATATCTCTACATACAACTAATGATTAAGTATGTAATTCATATAACTACTAATTAAGCATGCAATTTTCATATCTATAACATATAATTTAAAATTAAGCATGTAATTCATATTTATATGTACAATTAAAATTAAGCATGTAATTCATATTTATACATATAACTACTAATTAAGCATGCAATTCTCATACTTATAACACTAACTAATAATTAAGCATACAATTTTCATATTTTTACATACAATTAATAATTAAACATGCAACTTTCATATTTATACATATAATTAATAATTAAACATGCAATTTCATATTTATACATACAATTAAAATTAAGCATATAATTCATATTTATACATATAATTAATAATTAAGCATGCAATATTATTGGAAATTAACTAATCAACAAAATAAAAATATAATAATAATAATAATAATAATAATAATAATGGTAAATAAACAGTCACATATTTTATTGATTATGGGTCGGACTCTCTCATAAAATTCCCTACCAGAGTCGTCAGCTGTCGTGCCCCGATTTTCGAGCTGCACGACTTTGTTTAGAGTCGCCACTACATTTTATAGTTAAAAATGTAGAAAAATCTTTTAAGCCCAATTACCTTGGGCTTTTGGATTTTTGATATCCAGGTTCGGGAGTCGGTTACAAGGTAAGGATGGTATTAGCACCCTACCCACCCACCTTAAGCGGTACCCTTCATTAAAATATACGACTTTATTATTATTATTATTATTACTAAATTTTATGATTAATTAATCAATTATTAAGAAGAAAAAATAGTTTTTTTATTATTATGCCTGACAAGATTGACTTTGGTCCTACATAGCCAGCCCTATTAAGAAGATCAAGGCTTACGTAGTTCTTTAAGTAGAAAAAGGTTTGTTGATTGAGTGTATTTTAATTAAAGAAAATATATTTTTAGTCAAAAATATATATTTTGCAAGTTTTTTTTATCATTGAAAAATGTTTTTTTTATTTTGTTATTTAAAAAATGGAACTAAATTGATTTTGAGGTTTAATCGATTGAAAAGAAGCGGCGTAGCGCGACCTTTCAAAGATGATCTGAGAAGAAAGAGGCCTCCAGGGCGACCTTCTCTCCATCTTTGATTAAATCTCAAAATTAATTTATTTTTTTTGAAAAGGTTATTTGGCATGTTTTATTTATAAAAAAAAAAAGGTTAAAAAATAAGTTTTTAGTCAATCCAAGTTATTTCTAGAAAATAATTTGTATTAAAAAAAGTTTGCTTAATTGGTTGATATATGAAAATGATTTTTATTTTTGCTAATTTTACCACGTTTAAATGCATTTTATTAATTCAAACAACTTTTATCAATAATTATTTTTTTATTTTCGTGAAATATTTAAGAAATAATAAATTTAATTAATTGTAAAAGAAATAATTTTTATAAATCGTCAAAGTAATCATAATGAAATTCGGTTAATTAAGGAATGCATAAAAAATAATTTCTCTATTATTTTACCAATTATTATTTATTCCAGAAAATTATTTAAATATATGTTACTGTTTTTTATTCTATTTTATTTTATGTCAAATAAAATTATTATATGGTTAAAAAGAATATATTGGATGATGTTATTATAATATGAAAGTAGTGAAGAATAGAATAAATTATATATAAAAAAGCCTACCTTTTTGTGGGAATTGCAATGTGAGGATGAGACTAGTGTGTGACACTTTGGTTTCTCTTGAAATGTGGCAGCAAGTGAGTGGATGAGATGATGGTGTGAAGAGTCTGGACATGTGGCGTGTCCGTGTTGGATGGCTGATGAGGGTGCACGGATGGTTATGTGCACACGACTGCACTAGAACCTGTATTCCAGTGGGTGTAGTAATCCCATGTGGCACAATGTACCGTAGCTGGGACACTCTTCTTGGTCTGATTGGCTGGATCTCTGGTCAACGTAAAGGAGTGGAAAGTAAGCAGATCTGACTGTTGTGATTCAATGTTCCACGCAAGTGCACAGGAATGGCATGAACCCGCCTGCACTGGATCGCACTGAAAGTAAAGTAGTGTATGTGGCTTTTTGGTAGAGCTTTTTTAGTGTTTCCAGTGTAAACTTTTTATGTTCACTACAGGCTCTATTTATAGTGAACTTTTAACCACCGAATCCTAACATTTTAGTTAACAAAATTTCAAATTCAAATAAATTTAATCTCTTAATTTTAGGGATCTTAACAGACTGGTTTGACTCTATCTTTTCATATCATTTTAATATTGTCTGTTATTCCTTTTTTCAAATTTAAATTAGGTTGTTAGTATATTTAATTATTTAAATTGTTTCGATTTTTTTTATAAAATATGTATAAAAATAAAATTAATTATTTCCTATATATTTAATATTAAAATTTTCGAAAAATTAAAATAAAAAACATTTTTTCTTTCTCTTTTTGAAAAAAGAGTATGGGTTCATAGCGGCATATTCCTAATTCAAAATTTTTATTTCCTAAATTTTTTTTCTTAATTTATTTTAGTTTTAACCTTTGGTTAACCTAACAACTTGGATTCAGGAATCCTATCAACATCAATTTATAATTATTTTGAATTTTCGGTTAACCTAATCACTTGGATTTAGGAACTTTATTTGTTTATTATTTTTCGAATTTGTAGTTAAGCTAATCATTAGATTTAGGAACTTGATTTTGTTTTGTTATATTTAAATAACTTTGAAAATAATTATAAAAGATTCATAAAAATATTTTAATTATTTTTATTCATCAAATATTAAAATTTTGGAAAATATCAAAATACATAAAATGAATTTAATTTATTTTTTTTATTTTTTTGGGTTTTTTCTGGCCGGACAAAATTGGCTGTTCACAGACTTGAAAATGACTTTGGTTTGCAGTTATTACCAAATACGAGTTGGATCACTTTGAACAAGAGAAATTTCGGTCGATCGTGTTAAACCCGATTAAAGTGGAAAGTAAACCGAACGTTCACTTAAAAATTAAAAAAATGGAAAGACTCATCTAATATTTTGTTTTATTCCTGTCCAAAGAAAGGTGAAGAGGTGTTACTTCAATGTAATTATACATAATTATATAAAACTTTACATTTATATATATTTATAGATGAAAATTACTAATTATGTATGGAATCACCCGATCAGACTAGACGGTTTAACTATTTAAATCAGTTAAACCTAATATGAAACATCTTCCGGTTTGATGACAAGCTCGAGTTTAACAACATTCCTTTAATATACTCAAATAACCATTTGACCTCCCAAACTAATTACAAAGTGCTGCTAAATATATCTTTTAATTTCTTTTAAAATGTTAAGAAAACCTGGAAATTTAAAATACTAAAAAATGTTACGATTGTCATTTAACCATTAGACATGGAATTGAAAAGCATGTATTAAACATAGTTTAAAAATGTAAATAAAAAATAAATTTGAGATTTTTTTATACAAATAGTAAATTGCTAACATTATTGAAATAAATAAATTAAAGATGGTTAAAAATTAATAACAGGATGATACTTGTAGGTAGAGGCTGGCGTTGAGCCTTAACTATTATAGTGGAAATTCTATTTGAGGTTTGATGTGAATTATAAAGAAGAGAAATGTTGTCGTATATGTTATGGTTTGATAGTATTGATTGTATGCCCTGAAGACCATTACATTTTTTATAGAGTTTTTAATTTTTGAAGAGAAAGAAAATAAAATCAGAGTCATCTTTTAAGTGTATTTTATAACTCTAAAATCATTTAGCTTAGTGGTAAGTTACCCATGCATATGCACGAGAAATATTTTTTGTTCATATGGTTAAGAACATACATATTATTCATGCATTCGCACATGATTGATTGATTGATTTTAATTTAAAATCATATAAGTATTAATCTTATTATATATATATATATATATATATATATATATTTACATATCAATATTATAATATTGTATAATAACTTTGTAAAGTTAACATTCCTAATTTATTAAAATCAACATTCCAAACTTTAAAAATGGAAGAGAGGAAAGAAGAAAAGAAAGATGAAACAAATATGGAATGTGAAATAAATGGAATGTGAAAAATCATTCAAACTCATGTAATGTAAGGTATAATTTAAAAATAAATAGAACAATTAATTATTACCATTAAATTATTAAAATATATAATATATAAAAAGAAAAAAGATGCAACATGGAAAAGTACATAAAAATAGCATAGATATATTTTGGAGGGAAAATTTTGGTTGAGAAGACAACATGTCACGAGGAACATTTTTTTTCTTAGGTAGGTAATAGATTTCCCTCTCTAAACACAACTCAGAAATGGATTCTTGGTGAGAATGTGAAATTATATAAAGCATTTTGTGCATCCATATAATACTGAAAAACTCATCTAATGAAAACCATAATTGTTTTCTTGTGTAAAATATTATATAATATTTTGAAATAGGGAATTATATAGGATACATGGATTTTAGGGACAATACTATATCTTTAACCATGGCCATTTTTTGTTTTACGGTGTAGAAGAAGCAATGAAGATTTTTGACAAAGATTAAATAAATCTAATGACGCCAAAATAACAAATCCGTGTGAAAAAGATCATTTTAACTAAGAAAAACAACACATACAGAAAGGTTAGAGAAGGTTCTTGCTAACAAGTGTTTTAATGTCATTGTTCACCAATTCAATAAATAGAAATTTTATATAATTTATATTTGAATTCACAACTTTTAAAATTTCAACATGTTAATCAAATCACTTTTCAATGCAAGGTAGTTGTTAACAAAACCGATTGTACATAATTATAGATTATGAAGTCAAATGCTTAACATAGATTTCTTACAAATACAGCTTATGGCAATTTAATTTCTAAAAAAAATTGTTCAGAAGCTTGCAAGTGGATAAGTCTTAGTACACATTTTACGAGTCACATCTTCAACCATTGCCTAAGGTGGAGTAGAACTATGGAGCAACAGCAACAACAACATCAAATTTGTGCCTATTTATAGCAATATCAATTGTGTAAGTAAAACAGCTTTATGTTGCATCTCTTTGCATAAATGGTAGCTAAGTATTTCATCACTATTTGTAGCAATTTTTTCCAGGACTTTAGATAAAGAAATACACTGCAACATTGGAGTATGGTAATACTGAATTGTAGAGACTTTTTATTTTACAAATGCAGGTAAGTTCACTTGTATTAATATGCTATCAGTAACTTCCTACCTTAGCAACATAATATATATTTTACCAAGAAAAAAACATAATACTTCTCTTGTTTTCCAGTCAAAGAATATGTTAGGGTTTCGGCATGTGATGAGATATCAGCCAAAAATACTAGTCCACAAGGTAGGAGAGCCTTCATGGCTTAAGTATCTCACTAGGCTTGGTAAACTACTCAATTTATGACTTTTAACATTGTCACTCCCTTTTAAGGGTTCATGTCCATAATAGTTTTCACTCTATCGACATTAACCAGATAGTTTCCCTTTCTCCTCTATCGGCTCCACTCACATACCAATAATAGGAACTTCCCCTTAACTTGCTTTATATCAAGCCTTAACCCTGAAATGCTTCGGGAACTAACAATTTTATGCCCCTACTCTGGTAATGAGTGCAAGATCCAGTTACAATGTTGATTGATATTGATAGCTCACACAAAGCAATGCAGCCAAGGGTGGCTAATTTCCTAAATTTACCCACAGACCTCACTCCACAATTTCCGGATATCTGGGAAATGACACATACATTCATTGCACCGATTTCTCCCCTTTATCTTGTTCTCTGATTGAAGGAGCACATGTTGTAGTTGAGATAACTTGGCTAAGAAGCCTAGGACAAATTATTTCTGATTTTTCAATACTTTGCATGATCTTCACAACTAGTGAAACTACTATAACATCATCAAGGACACACTACCATGCTCAAATCTAGTATCCCAACATCAATAATGTTGTAACTGGATCTTGTGGAGTGAAGTCTATTGCCTCATTCCACACCTTAACTATCAACCCAAGTTACTAGCCTATACCCCCAGACTGTACCATCTTGGACCACATATACCTGCTGCCATAACCCAATGGACTAAACATAACCACTATATCACCCTTTTACCCAATACTCCACATATTAATGTAAAACCATATCAGAACCCCACTCACAGAAGGAGGTTGTGACCACTTTATTTGCTTAAATGCTTCAAGAAGGTGGGTCTGATGAAACCCAGCCATAGCCCCTTCTCCTCATTGATCCTATTAGTACTCAAAATATAGCACATGGCGCCTTTGTGCAGACTAGCAAAGCTCTCAATGTTATAACAATTAAGAACAAGTTCCCTATCCTAACCATTGATGAGTTATTTGACGAGCTAGGGACACCACTATCTTCACAAAATTGACTTAAAAGGTCCGACTACCAACAGATTAGATTGATTCCAAAGGACACATATAAGACTACATTCCAAACTTTAGGTGGTGATGCCTTCGACCTCACAAATGTACCATCATCTTTCCAGTCAGCCATGAATGACTTACTAAGTCCCAATTTGAGACTGTTTGCATAGGTTTTCTTTGATGATATTCTTGCTTTTACTCCTATTGGTGATGCATTGATGCCCATGTTACCCATTTGCGCCTGATTTAACAGTTATTATTGGACCACCAATTTGATGCTAAACTTTCTAATTGTGTTTTTGAAACCACTGTTGTGAAGTATTTGGGGCATATCATGTTAGCACAGGGTGTCCATTTGGACCCCTCTAAGGTTCAAGCCATGTTGGACTGGCCTATGCCATGTTCACTCATGGCTTTCAGAGGTTTCTTGGGGCTCACTGACTTTTTTAAACATGAAATACAAAATGACCATTGAAATTCGTCTCACAGGACTTTAATGCACTCTAGATTCTCACTATAATGTCAATTTAAAGCCATTTTATCAAATATTGGCTACTAATAGCCAAGCACATAATTGAATGTGGCACAATGGGATATTTTACAACTTTGACACAATTCTCCTCAAATGCCTAAAACAATCTATCTAAATGCAGATAAGTTGTGCAGAGACATCAGAAAAAGATACAGAACAATAGGAAGGACAGAATTCAGCTCATATAATTTCAAATATAAGACAATTTATAAAAATTAAAATCCAAAGCACGATTTCACTTTAGTATAGAGCTAGTTACTTCTACAGAGGACCCTGTTGGATAGTATAAAGCATACCACTAGATAATGTCTCCGGAGAGGATTTGAGTGACACAAAATCAGAAGGGTTTCTGATAATCCTGTGATGGCGGCTGCTCCCAGGAACGCAAAAAACCTATACGAAAAGCAATTAGGTACTTAGAAACATATTAAACCCGTTGCAGGAATTTGCACAGTAATATTTTATATCATTGTTCCATGATTTTATAAGTTGATACATCACATGGGGTTGCAAAATTCCTATTTAGACTAATGAAATCCTTATTAAAACAAGGATATACAATGAATAGGATAGAACTCTTTAGAAATCATTTAGGATACTCTAAAATATTCTAAGGATACAATAAAGATATTATGAGATGTTTTCTAGATATTCTAACACAACAGAACAATACCATTTGCTGCATATAGTTGACCCACCTAATGGGAAAAAACTTTGGCTTTTGTTTTTTATTTTGTCAGTTATGGGCTCTGAACAAGCTATAAGTAATAATCCTAGCCATGCATCTAGTAAGCCATGTGCTAATACACCCCCACATTTCTCACAGAACACGGAACAGAGATATTTATATGATCCACTTCCCAAACTACAAAACATAAACACCTTTGCGATTATAGTTGTTGAAATTATAAGGTTGACACGGGGAAGGAGGAACAGTGCAAATTTCGCATTGCATAATGACATGAGATTTGATATTCTGATGTATTAATGTGATACAACTTACTAACCTAATGGGTCTATATACTGGTAATTAGGTCAAGTACAAGTTTAGTACTAGTACAAGCCCAAGGCAAGTAATACAATAAGATTGCTAACCCTGATCTAATAAGAAAACAACTCCTTAGTTGCTCATTAATAAGAACAATCAATTCTACAACATAATATGATATTCAAAGGATATTTCTTACACTACCCATCAAACAAATTTACTAAGTTTTAAGCTTCAAGTATCCGTTTAGTACAAATAATACAACAAGACTCCAAATCCTAATCAAATAAGGAAATAACTACAATTTCCCTTTAATTAGAAGGAGGGTAAGTTTGCATTGGGAAATGGTGCATCTATAACGCGATTGTGAAAAATTAGAATCAAAATTATACATTTTATCGTAGAATTTGGGAGTCGGGGTGAAAGAAGCTTTGAAAAGGATGAAAAATGACAAAGCAGCTAGACTAGATAATATACATATTGAGGTCTGGAAGGTTCTAGGAGAGCAGGACATTAGTTGGCACAAAAAATTGTTTAATGAGATCATGAGATGTAAGAAGATGTCAAACGGGTGGAGGAGAAATATTTTAATCCACATTTATAAGAACAAATGCGACATACAAAATTTTACAAACTATATCGGGATTAAACTTATGAGTCATGCTATGAAGCTATGAAAGAGGATAACTGAGTGGAGGTTGAGATAAGAGACGCATATCACTAAAAATAAATTCGATCATAGAGGCTTTATACTTGCTATGACGATTGAATTAACCATAGGGACTTATACACGGCCTTCATTAATTTGGAGAAGGCGTAGATAAGATTGATTTAGGGATCATACCAAACCACAAGTCACTAGATTTAGGTATCTTGGGTCAATCATACAAGACCGTGTGGAAATTGACGGAAATGTAAAGCATAGGATTCAAGCAGGTTGGATAAAATGATAGAGTGTTTCAGGTGTCATATGTGATAAAAATGTATCACTCAAGCTTAAAGGAAAATTTGACTACACGACTATAAGACCTGCAATGTTATATGGGACCAAATGTTAGGCAGTAAGATGTCAACATTCAACAAGAGAATAGACTCCATATATCAGAGATGAGAATGTTGTGAATGTTGCATTGGATGAGCGGACACATTAGACAAGATATGTTTAGAAATGAATGCATAAGGAAGAATGTTTGAGTAGCTCCTATTATAGAAAAGATAGTTGAATTGTGCCTTAAGTGGTTTGGACATGTGTGGAGGAGACCGGTAGAAGTCTCCATAAGGAAAGTAAATCAAATGGAGGTTAGTCCAATTCATAGAGGAATAGGGAGGCCAAGAAAAATTGTATGTGAAACAATTAAGAAAAATTTAGAGATCAATGTTTTGTCAATAAACATGATTTGTGATTGAGCATTATGGTATAGTTCGATCCATATAGTCGACCACACCTGGATTGAGACTTAATTGTTGTTGTATATCACTAATGCAAATTTACCCTTTTGGGATAAGCTAAAATGTGACCTCGGCACACATTAGAAAAACCTTAGAGGAATAATCAAGCTAAAGCTTATTGAACTTCCCACCCCTTGTTTTAACACATCACCATCATTTTGTTGCACAAATGGTTCAAAAGTAAGAAAACAAAGTATGCCGAGTAGAGAGAGTAAAACTACTATTATGATTTATGAAATATGAACACTCCCACAAGCTGGTGCATCATAATATATCGAACATGCCTAAAAGATATTATGGAAACTAGTTGGAAAGATATTGAGGTAAAGTACAAAACTGATTGTGAATATTGGTATAAAAGGGATCCAAATATAGAACACGGCTTAGATGTTTTCATTAAGAATAACTAGGTGCAACGAGAACAATCGATGAATGTTAACTGAGATCCCAAAAGAGAAGAAACACAAATAGGATTACAGACATCAGTACATATCAGTTCAGATGGGGAAGCATCCCATTATTTAACATGATTTTAACAATGTCGGCAGCCCATTATTTTATTTCTAGCATGCAGAGACCCAAGGGCTTGAAGTGTGGACAGTGCTCCCAATCTTTTACCATGTGCTGAAATTCAACTTTTATTTAGAAGAATGAGGTTGGCTAGGATTGAACTTAAGACCACTTAGTCATATAGGGTTTGGTAACATGTCATCTCTCAGAAACAAAGGCTGCCTAATATTAGTCAGTCGGGTCAAAGAGTGGCTCAGTAGTAATAACAGGCAAACTAGAGATCACAGAGGTAAACAATATCCTGCTGTAGGAAGAGGAGGCAGCAAAGCGAATTTATTAAGACAGGTCTAGATAGTCTGCAGCATGAGGTAACAATTCATGTGCAAGAAACAAGGCGATATCCTACACAGCAACAAATGTGGGTGGGGTGCACAGAAGCAAATCAGCCACGGAATCAAGAGTTAATGGCCAATCTGAGAGCTTTGACTGTTTAGTGACTGTATTGGCTCTGGCTAAACACAAAAAATTAGTTGACCAGGTCTAGACATGTCAAGGCAGATGATTGTGTCACGTGACAGAGCCGGCACATTTTACTAGTGAATGGCAAGGTAGATGGCAGCAAAGTTGAGTGGACTTGTCGATTAAAAGGTGGTAGCCTAGATGATAGAGCATAAGGATTAAAAGGTGTCACGTAACATGTCGGCTGGAGTGATGCACAACCATAATCTTAGGAATGGATAGCTGGAGAATACAGAGACAAACAGGACTGCTGGAATGAGAACAGAAGAAGAGTTTAGATTTTTCCTTAAACCCATCATCTCTTGATAAAATGATCTTAGAGAGAACCCATACGGAAAAATGTCAAGCAGTGTGTCTCCTAGTGTTATTTAGAATAAGAAAAGGCTATGCACATTCTATATCTCAATAGTACAGGTATATACAGCATTTTTTTATAGGACAGGTATATACAACAAATAATTAGACACAAACTAATTTGACCACCTAAAAAGTCAACTGAAACACTAGTGCGGTAAACTACCCAATCACCCATAACTACAGCATTGGAAATCAGCTCAAATGAATAACAGATACATTTAACAAATAAGAAAAACAACCAACAACAATCAAGCCTTAATCCCAATAGATTGGGTCAGCTACATGGCTCAAACTATGTCATAATTTTGGAGCAAACAAATAAGAAAACAAACCATTAAAAAAATCAGGCATACTTAATGGTATTTCTCCCAGTGCCATTTCTCCCAACGACATGTATATAGAATCATCTTCCGCAGTAAGTGGTCCCTGAAACAAAATAATGACTTGTGTGATAAATCATCAAATATGATTATTAATAACTATCTTATCTGGCAAAAGAAAATGCAGCTGAATAAGTTGGCAGGGCAATGTCATTGTAGATTAGATACAGATGCAGTAACCATAAAGTCCACAAATTATATTAAAAAACATGCATCAAATTCCATATCAATTTGAAGTTATCATCAGTACCGTTCCATTATGAATGCCCATTTCATTGTGAACAGAATTTATGTCGCTGGGTACTGACGAACAGTTTGGGAAATCTGTTGCAAGCAACTCTGATATCATTAGCCCATATCCATCCTGAACATCATGTATATCAGCAGTACTTTGAGCATGGTTGGAAAGACCCTCGAGGCCTTGAAACATAGTATCCGTCCTGTATAATTGAATGAAAACAGATTAGTAAGAGAACCGCAAGGTATATGAAGGACCTTCTAACTTATATGCACCAGCTGATTTTTGCACTATGTAACCGGAAGAAAGAATGGTAACCAGATCAATTAGATCCTGGTAGACACATTCACTGTCACTGAGATATAGGATTAAAAACATTTAACAAAACTGACATAAAGCAAAAAAAAATAGAGGAAAAAAAACTTACTTTCTCTCCATATTTTCAACTGGCTTTTCTTCTTCAGGGGAATCATTTTCTAGATCAATTATTTCGATTTCTTTGCCACTTGTTGAATGAGTACTGAATTTTCCCGATACACTAGCATGATTCATGGACAGACCTATATCAACAGGTACATCTTTCTTTGCGTTAGTATCAGGGGAGTACATAAGAATTGGATGATCAACATGACTTTCATGGACTTCAGATACTTCAATCAGATTCAGATCACAAGTTCTAAATGAACTTGGCAATGATTGCTTCTCCTCTGAACATTGAAGAAATTGTTTATCTCCACCTTGTGTGAACCGAGAGCTACTCATTAGGCTCATTAGGCTCCCTTGATCGGAAGTCATGGTCACTTTATCAATTGGTAAAATTTCATCTTCCCCCTGGCTCTCTTTCGTTCCAATTTGATTGCTATTTACATAGTACTCACCAGTCCTTGGGACAGGGACAGGAAGCCACTCTCTCAGTCTTTTGGTTTCCCCCCTTATATCGCCAGCTTCTGCGGCACGCTTTTCACCCCTTTCCTCAACCATGGTGCTGCAACTTCCATACTCCGGTAGTGTAACACTAGACTCGTGGCTGTTATCATGCAAATAACCAACATCTTGACCAGATTGAGATCCAATAGGTTGAACTTCCTCAGCATTAGATACAGTATCTAATTCTTTCACATTCTCAACATCATGAACAGGTTCTTCTACCTTAAAAATGTCTGAATCAGTATGTTCTAAATCATAAGTTTCCTCAGATAGCAAATCACCTGAGGAAGTTCCTTTAACAGACTCGTTTTCAGCTAAGACCTCAGGTCCTTGAAGACTCCCTATATCATGAACAACTTCGTCTCCCCCATTCTGATGTTGATGATTATCAGCTTTCAAATTCTTGTTTGTTAGCGAAGAGCGAATCCTGGTGGGCACCTTAACAGATTTGCAGTGTGAAAGTAAATCGGTGAAAACCCTGCTAGAGCTAGTATTCTCCTGATCACTGGACTCCACAGATAAATTTTTCGAGATACTTGATTTCTCGATATCATCATTATCATGTACGGATACATCCTTTTCCTTAATCACCTCAACTCCATCACTCACATTCTCCAAATCGTCAGAACTCTTGACAAATTCCGTCTCCATATCACATGTATCATTTTCTGCACCATCAGAATTTTGTTTCGAGTCCAATAACTCGCCAGAAATGTAGTCATCCTTGCCTGCCTCGGCATCCAAATCATCACCACCCTCACTTCTTGGCACAATTTCATTTGATTCCATTTTCTGTGAAGCATCATCAACACCTTGCAGCTCCTGCTCCTGCTCATCCTCATCTTGCTTCCTAGTAAGACTATTGTCATCATTATCATTGAAATCCATATTACCTCTATACCTATCATTCCAAGACTCATTCCTTCGAAAATCCTGACCCAAATCGAAACCATTGCTCCGTAAACCTCCTCTCCTCCTACCATTACCTCTCTGCCCAAACTCATCAAAACCCAATTTCCTCCTCCCAGACAGCCCCCCATCTAGGGCACTCACATTCCCCAACCGATTAATCACAGAACCCCGCCCTCCTCCTCCCTCCACCGGAATTTCCACTTGCTTCTTAAAACCACCACCGCCACCAACACCACCACCAACACCAACGCCACCAACAATACCATTATAACCATTGTTCCATCTCAATGACAACACATCAGGATTCAGCATGCCCTGGGAAACCAAATACTCAGCAGCCAGCCTCCCAGCTTCCACAAAAACATCTCCGCCGGCACCACCACCTCTTCGCAACGGTGGCGGCGGCGGTTGAGAGAAAGATTTGGGACCTGGTTGGCCTCTGCCAAAACCACCGTCACGGCGATATTCAGAGGCGTAAACGCCTCTAGGACGGTGCATAGTTGATTCAGTTCAAAGAAGGGAAATAAAAAACGATTGATGAAGTGAATCGATTAATTATTCACTCATAAGGATGTTAAATTGTTGAGACATATATGAAGAAGTATAATTGAATTAATAGAAGAGTAAAGTGGGATTGATTATAAAGAAATGGATCTAATCAAATTGAGGACTATGGTTTTTGTGACAATGGGTTTAATTGGTTGGGGATGTTGCATTACCCCAAAGGTTTCTCAAATTTGCATTTTACTCCATTTGTTGGAGAATACTGCATGCCACTCCAAAATCATGGGACCACCATCAAAATAAAATATTAGAAAAATGCCCCCTTCATCTACTACAATTAGACCTCTCAAATAGGGCATGCGGACTTGACCGGTTACAAAAGTCTGAAAATTTATAAGGTTTAGGTTTTTTATTAGGTATCGTTTATTAAAATGAGCTTTTTAATCTAAATTGACTTGGTCATTTTAAAATCGAACTAGGGTTGAGTTTACTTGATCGGATTTGGATTACCCATTTTATTTCTTTATTTCATCCTGAGACCTTTAGTTTGACAATATATATTGTAAAATGTACGCATTATATTAGCAATACATTTTTTTAATACACTCTTTATACAATATGGTCAAATAGAGTTTTTCAAAAAAATTATATATTAATATCTCATAATACATATTTTAAAAAGAGTTTTAAAGTGATTAAAATTTAAATATAATTTCTAATATTATCATGGTTAACCCACGGTAACTTGCAAATCACTTAGGGTGGGTTTAGGGTTTATGGATTAATCAGTCTAGTTTGTTAACTCAAAATGGTTTGTCTCCTCAACTTGGATAAATTATTCAATATTAAAATATGGTACACAAAATTTCACATGTTGTTTGCATATCTCAAAAGATAGCTATTCCAAAATAAGGTAAATAAAATTATTATATCTGTATGTATATATATGATATTGCTTAGGAATCTAAATAGACAATTTTTATTGGACTCAAATTTAACTTATTTATTTAATGTACTCAATTTTCAATCCAAAATTCAATCAAACTAAATAATACATTAAATTTCAAGTAGTTATTAACTTCAGTCAACCTATTATTGAAAAATGTACATGCATCAACTTCTTCAGCTTTAGTAGAGTTATGTATCATTAACTCTAAATCATTTTTTCATTACCTCATTATGGTCATTTATTGGAGGAACAAACTTAAATTTATATTAATGAATAAAATATGTTACAAAAAACAATATATTAAATAGTTGGTTACATATTCTAATAATAAAAGAATAATTAAAAAATACAATCATAATTTATTTAATACATTTACATTTTCTACCTCATTTCTTTCCACGTAGTGATATAAAAATATTAATGCCTTCTAATCATATTGCCAATAAAATGAGTCAGAGCTTACACTTCTTCATTGATGGATTGATCATCTTGGTCCAAATCAACTAATAGAAATTCATCTTGTTCAATTTCCAAAAAAATTAATATTCGTGTTGGTCCTGTATTTAATTTTGGTTCTACATCTACAACATTCAAAAGACAAGGCATAAAGATATAAACCATAATATTTAGTATAAAATTTTAAATGATGAATTAAACTAGTCATCTCTCCCCATTATGGCATGATTCTACTTTTTTCTTGATTTTGTTTGTGAAAGGTTATCTCCAAATGGATATTAGGACCTTATGTGTGGTTATGCATATAGATTTTGTATTGGATAGAGAAAATTTTATATATAACATGTTATATTTAGAAATAAATGTACTTTTATTTTTTGTACTATCATTAATGACTAAATTTTAAATAAAATTAAATGTTTAATGCTTTGTCAAGATTTTATAGGCGGTCTCCATATAAGTCTTTTGCTATTGGACAATTTGTGCACTCAAGACATTGACATATGTCATACTATCAAGTTGATTTTACACCTTTTCAATTTTTTACAAGATCAAAGCCAATTTATTCGTAACAAGTTTGTCTCTATAATTTTCTCTTGGGCTATTACCTTCTTTCATTTTCCCATGGATGAAGATTTGAAATAACACCTTTAATTATTTTGTAGGTGTCAACTACCCCTTTATGCATTAGAGTTCAATTAGCTCCAAAGTTAAATGACACCTTTAAAAAATAAGTGAGTCTATTGTGGAATATACTCATAATGAGTAACTTCCCATCTCATGTGGTAGACATGCTTCTAGTAAACTTTTGTATCTATCTCAGATGTCTGGTAGTGACTCCTAAACTTGTTGGATAAAGTTTTTTATTTGATTTCTAAAATTAATGTTGCAACCTGATTTTCGATCGAACATCAATTGCACGATTTATTGGAGTCGCTATTATGTTTTTTGTGTGATTAAAACATAGAAAAGTCTATTTTTTGTTCTACATACAAAACTATATTTTAATGTTCAAATTGGAGTTAACTAGTCTTTTAAGTTAGATATTTAGATTTACAAGTCAATTACGTATATTGGTGAATGTGTTAGCACCTCGTCTACTCGTACATCACTAATCATATGGACTATTTTACACCTTATATTTGTTTGATTGATTAATTTATTTATAAAGGGAAAACTTAATTTTTTTATTTTTTTTTGTTTGGCAATATTATATTTTGATCATACATATTCTCATGAGTAATAGAGAATCAAGACCACATAGTTTTATAGTAAAAGTATTTTATTGGCTGATAAATTTTATTTATTTTAAGATACAAAGAGGACAAATAATAGTTAACCATGGTCTATTATCTCCACCTTAAGGGAGCGGAGTAACAATCATTTGTCAGGTACCACATCTCAAATTAAAAAGAGAGAAATCATTACATTGATTGTATCTACTCATTCAATCTTCAAAGGTTTAAAGAATGATCTCACATTTATCAATATCTACCTACGCACTTCAAAAAAGTGAAGAAGTCGTCATGTGTCCACTAATGTCTCTCAACTTAATGTGCTAAAACATATGATCTTAGTTGTTATCACCATTTTAATCCTTACTTTTTACATATTTTATTATTCAATTTTTAGTTATTGAATTAAAATTGGCTATAATGGAATAAAAAGTCAATTATTAATTTGTATTAATTAATAATTAATTGATTACTATTTATGCATCTAAATAAAATAAAATAAAATAAAATTTATTTCTAAATCATTTCTCACTAATTATTATGTTTTTTTTAAGAAAACACAATGCTTTAAAAAAAACTACAACCATAGGAATGTTAATTGTCAATCTATCATTTCTAGTGACGGATCTTGATCTAAACTTTAGATGAGTTAACAATATTTAATTATAATTTATAACTAAAATTAACTGAGTGACAGAAATATAAAGAAACATACATGATTCGATAAAAGTTAAAATTTTCAGTTATTTCTTTTTCAATATAAATCATTATGTTATCTACAAGAAATTCATCTTCTACCTTATTACATTATTTTGTTTACTCGTCTTTATTGCTGAAAATGATATTTATGTAGTAGTTGAACCACAATAGTTAAGATAAAACGAATAACTTGATAAAGAAAGATATGACTAACAACATATGGTTAAGAATTTTTCAAACTTTAATGACCAGTGACACCAAGAACAAAATGTTAAAATTGACATCTCAAACTAATATTTATTCGTTCATTGAAATTCATAGGAAGAAATTTTTGGACAAAAATACATATATTATTAATATTGTGTGTATATATTATCAATGCAACATAATCTCTTTCATCAAGTTAAAATCAGTACGAACTCAAATGAAGTCATATTATTATAAGCAACATCAACATTTACACATATAAGATAAATGGATCTGTTATGTATAATTTTTAGAAGTACCACTCAAGTTGCACTATATTTATTTATCAAGCTATACATTAAAGAAATATGTGAGCTTCAAACTAGTATCTCTATAAAGACAACATTTGAGTGTAGGTAAAGAAAGTACATATGATATTTCAAAAAGTGTGTCACTCTATGTGTCACTTTTTATAATTTAAAATTTTAATAATTAAGTATTTTTTTAGCCAAATACAACAAATGACAAATGAAGTGACACAATTTATGGGATAAAAGATGTGTTCCCATAAATAAAAAGGTTAAAAAAAATTAATATTTAAAAAAAAAACAGGGGCAGCTGCACACACATGCCACTAAAAGATCTATCGCTAGTCATTTAATTTAAAATTGGAGATTAGATCAATCATTCTAAATGATACTATTGTCTATAATAATTGATTTTATACTTATTATGATGGATTGTTGTTATTATTAGATAAATACATACATATATCTATACAACTATTTAAACGCAAAACCTGCTTAAGAGGTGTTTGAGTAATTGAATAAATGTAATTTCTATATTTTAATTGTGTTCTTACTATTATATAAATGCAAAATGTGTTTAAGAGACATTTTGGTAATTGAACCTGTATAATTTCATTCAATTCCAATTAGTAACCATCATGATATAATTTTTATATTCCAATTGTATCCTTTTGTAATGTCTCAATAATAACTACAAGAAACTTCTACATGTTTTTTTCTCACCAATGCATCACTATTATTCCAAACATTCTTCTACTTCTACTTTCTCTCTACATCACCCCAAGAAGAAGAACTTCGACTGATATAAAAAAAAACATTTAGTTATACCACGAAGTAGAGAACCTCAACCAATGAGGTGATGCAACATGTAAGAGGCTGCAAGATGGGACTTTAGATGCCCGAAAATTGCAGCATGTGTCGAACAAGACATGGTGGCGCTGGCTAACGCAAGACAACTATATGTAGCTGCTGAACACGTGTGATGATCAATATATTACACAATATTCATAACCTTAATTTAGCATGATTGATGATTCTTGGTGCCTAATTGACTTTGTTTCACATGGTTTAGTGTTATAGACTTTATTGGACTAATATTCCTAAAATGAGTTAATTTGGGATTATTTAAATCTATTATCATTTTCATATCACATTTGGCACCAATGGCATTTTGGGCATTATGGAATTCGAGGATATGTGTTGAAGTGAAGATTATATTTTTAATTTAGGAGTTGATTTTATTGTAATTTGGCTTTGGGTCCATTGTTTAGGCCCAATTCGGTTTATGTGTGTTGGAGGGGTTAAATTCGGATTCCCCATTCCAAACACACACACTTCACTTTGAAACATAAACACATTTTCGTTTTCCCTCTTTTTGCTCTGCTAGAGTTTCACTCCTTCTTCATTTTTCATTTTCAGCTTGTTCTTCCATTGCCATGGAAGGCTAAATTTCTCGACTAAGTTCCTTTGGTAATGTATCTCAACTCTTGAGGTTTGTTATTAATGCATTTTCGGTTTCTTTATTGTTGTTTTCTTCTATCTTTTCTGAATATGGTTTGCTTAATGCCATTGCTTAGAAACTAGTTGGTTGAGTTTATCTTCACTTAGTGATTTACTCTCTCTAGTGCATGACTGCTTAGTTCGTGTGAATTTGTTAACCGTTTCATAATTTTACTAATTTCGCTTAGTTTGAGGTTTAGGTTCTGGAACTTTGAATTGATTATCGCTTAGTGAATTGATTCTCAAAAAATTTGGAAGTTAATGGTTGGAATCTAAAAATAATCTTTTAAAACCGAGGATTGAGTTTTGAACAAACGAACCAAAGGGATTTAGCCATTTTATTACATTGGTTAACTATTGTTTCTGAATTTGATTTATGTGCATACTACTCAACAACAAAACCCCCCTTGTGTATGTGTGAGTATAAGGTGTTTGAAGCTTTGCTTGAAAGATAATCCTTGGGAAACGACCTAGGAGTCACTTCCTAGTACTGCAATTTTAATTCTTATATTATTTGTATCGGGTACGGCCTCGATCATATTTGGTGCCACTGTCGTGGATTATCGGTTCTTGTCAAAGGTTCTTAGTATAGTTTAGTTTGTGTCTTAGAATAACCATTATGTTTGGGTTTCAAAATCTGTCTGTAACATTCACTGTTTGTTGTTTGCTGTCTTATTTAGCTATTTGCATGTTGGTTGGTTCGGATGTATGTTGGTTAATATAGTTGTTGTTGGAATTTTTGCATGAAACTTTGTTTCCATACTTCTTTCATCACATATTGAATATTGGATGCATCATAGACAATAACCTTGCTGCTGGTTGTGAGATACAAACAAGTAGTGACTAGTTTTATTGTTGATTTTCTATTTTTGGAGATAACTTTGGAATCGTTGATCAGAATTGGACATATTATATATGCATTTGGGGTAGAACAACAATTCTTTCTCTACACACTGCATCTGTAGAAGCCCACATGAAAATCCAAAAAGAGTCTGTTTACTATTTCTTTTTTATTTTACAAGTTTATTTTTCCAATTGTTTTGATTTTGTTGCATTTAATTAAATTAGTTAGGCTTTGAGTTTTGTCCTGAAAATTTTTGTGGATGTTTCCTATGGTATTAGGATTTTATTGATGCAAAGTTTTGGTTGATCACTGAAATTTAACATGTATTTCACTTACTGCCCTACATGGTTCTTACTGCTGCATTTAGTGCATGACCAGAGGAAATTCTAACTCTTTGCATCCAATAAATCCTAAAATTGATAGAAATTTTCATAGTTTGGTTAGACAAGTTCGGAATTTAAATTTAGATAGTGAGTCTTTTCATCTTAGTGTTAATCTACTTGATAGTATATTGATTCTACTGTAATTGTGCATTATGTTGTTTCTGTGCATTCTGTTGCATACTCTAAAAATATGGCTGAAGCACCTCCAATCCCACGTGAGAGGACATTAAGGGAGCTGGCTGCACCTGATTTCACATACAAAAGCTTGTGTATCCAGTATCCCAATGATGATGTGCCATATTTGCTCAAAACTAGACTAATCCATTTGTTGTCTAAGTTTTATGGACTTGCAGGTGAATGTCCTCATAAGCATCTTAAGGAGTTCCACATTGTATGTTCCACCATGAAGCCTTATGATGTCCAAGAGGATCACATATGTTTGAAGGCATTCCCACATTTACTTGCGGGTGCTTCAAAAGATTGGCTATATTACTTGGCTTCTGGTTCTATTACTAGTTGGGATGACCTGAAGAGAATCTTCCTTGAAAAATTCTTTCCTGCCTCCAGGACCACTGCTATCAGAAAAGATATTTCTGGCATCAGGCAACTACATGCAGAAGGTTTATATGAATATTGGGAGAGATTCAAGAGACTTTGTGCAAGTTGCCCCCATCATCAGATCTCTGAACAACTCCTCCTGCAATATTTTTATGAGGGTCTGAACAACATGGAAAGGAATATCACTGACGCTGCTAGTGGTGGTGCACTTGGAGATATGATCCTTTTTTAGGCTAGATGTTTGATTGAGAAGATGTCTTCCAACTCTCAATAGTTCAGTGCAAGAAGTACTGATGTTATAGTGGTCAGAAGTGTCCATGATGTTGGGAGAGATTCGGTGAGGCAAGATAAACTTGAGAAAAAAAAATTGACTCCCTTGCTACCTTGGTCACTCAACTTGCCATGAATCAGCAGAAACCTCCACTTGCAGCACGAGTTTGTGGCATTTGCACCGCAACTGACCATTATGCTGATGTTTGTCCTTCTCTCTTGGAGCCTAAAACCGGTGACCATCCTAAGACCTATGCTGCAAATATTTACAACAACAGGCCTCAACAACAACAACAACAACAGAATTATGATCCTTCATCAAGCAGATACAACCCTGTTTGGAGGAATCATCTGAATCTTAGATGGTCTGATCCTTCACAGCCTCATCTAGGGCCACCATTTCAGAATAATAATGCTGCACAAAATAGACCATATGTGCCTCCTCCAATCCAACAGCAGAGGCAACAACAAGTGAATAGTAATCCTGCTACTCCATCTAGTGAACCTTCATTAGAAGAATTGGTGAGGCAAATGACATTGCAGAATATGCAATTCCAGCAAAAGACCAGAGCTTCCATTCAGACACAAGAGTCCTCCATTCAGAATTTGACCACCCAGATGGGACAGATGACTACTTCATTAAACACATTACACTCTCAAAATTCTGATAAGTTGCCTTCTCAGAATGTGGTCAACCCGAATAATGTGAGTGCCATCACTCTAAGGTAGACATATTGAAGTTGATCTAGCTGCATCAAAAGTGAAGCAACCGGTTTTACAAGAGACTGAGAACACTAATGAACAAATTATTGCTAGTGAATCTTCCACAAGTGTTGCGCAACCATCTTCCATTCCTCTTCCATTTCCTCCAA
>NC_032024.1:13644698-13645140 GCF_001865875.1 Lupinus angustifolius
AGGTGCTTCGATTAATGTTATGCATATGTCTGTTTTCATGTCTCTTTCACTTGGACCTATGCAACCCACTGGGGTAGTGATTCAATTAGCAAACAGGAGTACTACTTACCATGCTGGTTTGATAAAGGATGTCTTGGTTCGGATTGGTGAACTTATTTTTCCTGTTGATTTTTATATTCTCGATATGGAAGAGAGATCCTTCCGTAATACAGTTCCTATCATTTTGGGGAGGCCATTTTTTAGAACAGCCTGAACCAAGATAGATGTCCATGCTGGAACATTATCTATGGAGTTTGGTGATATTCTGGCCCTGTTTAATATTTTTGATGCTATGAAGCATCCATCTGAGGACCATTCTGTGTTTCATATTGATTTACTTGATGAGTTAACTAATGAGCATATTTGTGATTTCCTTAATGATTTTGATTCTATGTCATTGATA
>NC_032024.1:13645240-13645574 GCF_001865875.1 Lupinus angustifolius
CACCTCCCTTGATGCTGATCAAGAGGAGAAGTTGTTGTAAGTGCTGAAAAAGCATAAGAAGGCAATTAGTTGGACCTTAGCTGATATTCCTGATATTAGCCCATCTATGTGCATGCATATGATACTCTTGGAAGATGGCGCTAAACTAGTGAGACAACCACAAAGGAGACTCAATTCAGTCATCCTTGAGGTTGTGAAGAAAGAGGTCACAAAGCTTTTACAAGCTGGGATTATATATCCCATTTCTGATAGTCATTGGGTGAGCCCAGTTTAGGTGGTTCTAAAGAAGACAGGAATTATAGTGGTGAGAAATGAGAGAGATGAGTTGATTCCT
>NC_032024.1:13645674-13646887 GCF_001865875.1 Lupinus angustifolius
TTTATGGATGATTTTACAGTTTATGGATCTTCATTTGATGCATGTTTGGATAGTCTGGATAGAGTTCTTCATAAATGCATCGAAACTAACCTTGTTCTAAATTACGAAAAATGTCATTTCATGGTAGAGCAAGGCATAGTTTTGGGGCATGTGATCTCAAATAGGGGAATCGGGGTAGACCCTGCCAAGATAGATGTTATTTCACAATTGCCTTACCCCTCTTGCGTACGAGAGGTTCGTTCTTTTCTTGGTCATGCAGGTTTCTATCGCATGTTCATTAAAGATTTTAGCAAGAAGGCTCTTCCACTATCCAACATGTTGCAAAAGAAGGTGGTCTTTGGTTTTGATGAGAGATGTATGAAAGCATTTGATTGCCTCAAGACAGCCTTGACCACCACTCCTATTATCAAGGCACCTGATTGGATAGTCCTTTTTGAGTCGATGTGTGATGCTTCTAATTATGCATTGGGGGTTGTCCTTGCTCAAAAAGTGGACAAACTGCATAAGGTAATTTATTATACTTCCAGAACTTTAGATGTTGCACAAGCAAATTACACCACAACTGAAAAAGAGCTTTTAGCTATTGTATTTGCTCTGGATAAGTTTAGGTCTTATTTGCTTGGTTCTAGAATTGTTGTTTTCACTGACCATGCAGCTTTGAAGTTCCTATTCAAGAAAGTTTATTCCAAACCAAGGTTGATTAGATGGATGCTCTTGCTCCAAGAGTTTGATTTGGAGATCCATGACAGGAGTGGAGCACAAAATTTGGTGGATGGCCGCTTGAGCAGGATCGAAGGAGTTGTTGATATGATGCCTATATGAGATTATTTTCCTGATGAACAACTTTTAAATATTTATGTTTCTTTCCCCATCCCTTGGTTTGCCAATATTGTAAATTATTTGGTTGCATCTGTTTTTTCTCCACTTGCATCTAGAACTCAAAATGATAAACTTATGAGTGATGCTAAATATTATGTTTGGGATGATCCCTATTTGTGGAGATTGTGTACTGACCAGGTTACTAGAAGATGCATTCCAGATCATGAGATTGAGTCAGTCCTTCAGTTTTGTCATTCTTCTGCAGTGGGTGGCCATCTTGGTACCCAAAGGACAGCACGAAAGGTGCTTGACTCTAGATTTTATTGGCCCACCATCTTCAAAGATGCGTGGAGGATTTGTAGCACTTGTGAGTAGTGTCAGAGAGCAGGTGGTA
>NC_032024.1:13646987-13647354 GCF_001865875.1 Lupinus angustifolius
TCCATGCAAGCTATGCTCAAGAAATATGGGGTTGTTCATAGAGTTTCCACACCTTATCACCCCCAATGTAATGGACAAGCTGAGATTTCAAATAGAGAGATAAAGAAGATTTTGGAGAATATGGTGCAGCCTAACAGAAAGGATTGGAGCAACAGACTTGAGGATGCTCTTTGGGCACATAGGAATGCTTACAAGGAACCCATAGGGATGTCCCCTTATCTGGTTGTCTTTGGTAAAGCATGTCATCTTCCTGTAGATATAGAACATCGTGCATACTGGACTGTGAAAACTTGTAACTTGGCTCTTGATCAAGCTGGTGAAGAAAGAAAGCTCCAATTGAATGAAATCACGAGATCTTCTTAGAAGC
>NC_032024.1:13647454-13648033 GCF_001865875.1 Lupinus angustifolius
ATTGTCCTAACCTTAGGGAATTTTGGAGCTTTGGAATTGTTTTGGGAATGGGTATTAAGTAAGAAATGGTGCATTGTTCTTCAAATCTTGTGGATTCTTGGTTATATATCAATGATGGTTAATACAATTTCATACATAAGTGTTCATAAAAAAACGAAAAAAAGAAAGAAAAGCAACAAAAAGAGAAACAAAAGTGAATACAAGGTTGAGTAAGGCAAAGAAGATTAGAATTAGAGATTTGGTCTTATTTTGGGTTGATTTTTGCTTTCTTTTTACTTATTCCCCATTGCTCCTATATTCCATTTGGTTTTACCTACATATCCCATATTTATCCAACCTTGTCATTGGCCCCATTACAACCTTGAAAAGTCATTTTGATCTTTATGCGCATGTACTTATGATGTTGATGTTAGAGGCTTGTCAAGCTCGTGGTTGTGTTGTTTTCATGAAGTGCTTTGAGTGTAAACACTTGCAACCTAAGACACATGAGTGTAAACACTTTAGAGAGTATATCTTGTGAGATTCTATCATTGTTGTGACTCGCCTTTTGGTTTGATTGGTTTTGTGGCATCTTGAATT
>NC_032024.1:13648133-13660231 GCF_001865875.1 Lupinus angustifolius
ATATTATCATTTTCAGATCACATTTGGCACCAATGGCATTTTGGGCATTATGGAAGTCGATGATATGTGTTGAAGTGAAGATTGTATTTTTATTTTCGGAGTTTTTTTATTGTAATTTAGCTTTGGGCCCATTGTTTAGGCCCAATTCAGTTTATGTGTGTTGGAGGGGTTAAATTCGAATTCCTCATTCCAAACACACACACTTCACTTTGCCTCACTTTGAAACATAAACACATTTTCGTTTTCCCTCTTTTTGCTCTGCTAGGGTTTCACTCCTTCTTCATTTTCCATTTTCAGTTTCTTCTTCCATTGCCATGGAAGGCTAAATTTTTGAACTAAATTCATTTTGTAATGTATCTCAACTCTTAAGGTTTTGTTATTAATGCATTTTTTATTTCTTTATTGTTGATTTCTTTTATCTTATTTCTGGATATGGTTTGCTTTATTCCATTGCTTAGAAACTGGTTGGTTGAGTTTATCTTCACTTAGTTGATTTACTCTCTCTAGTGCATGAATGCTTAGTTCGTGTGAATTTGTTAATCGGTTCATGTTTATATTGATTTTGCCTAGTTTGAGGTTCTGGAACTTTGAATTGATTATCGCTTAGTTAATTGATTCTCAATAAATTCGAAAGTTAATTGTTGGAATCTGAAAATAATCTTTTGAAACCGAGGATTGAGTTGTGAACAAACGAACCAAAGGGATTTAACCATTTTATTACATTGTTTAACTACTGTTTCTGAATTTGATTCATGTTCATACTATTTAACAACAAAAACCCACTTGTGTGTGTGAGTATAAGGTGTTTGAATCTTTGCTTGAAAGATAATCCTTGGAAAACGACCTAGGAGTCACTTCCTAGTACTCCAGTTTTAATTGCTATATTATTTGTATCGGGTACGACCTCGATCAACGTGGCACTAGCAAAAGGAGCACTACATTTGGAACAAATCCCGAGGCTCGATGACTATCCTTTTTGTTGGGGGAATGACACGAATTTTAACTGATTTTTACCATTTTATGTTGTATTTTTTCCATGTAACTTATAATGAGAATTTTTTGTTCATTAATGGACCAATTTTTATTCATTAGAAATTATTGTAATACTCATAAATGGGTTGAAATAATTATTCAATTATATAAGAATTAGAAGGGAAAAAAGTTGGAGCACTCTTTTTAGACCGAAATTTATTAGTGACTCTATAAAACTTAAAAAAAAAAGTTCTACAATATATACAAATGGGTAAAAAAATAACCAATACTGTGTTGGTCTAGTAGTATAAAGTCTTACTAGATCACCAAAATAATCAAAATGGATTAGTTTTTTACCCATGGAGTGAGGGGATACACTTGATAGTACAAAAATTTGGTAAAAATAATTATTGGCTTTACAAAGTGGCAAAATGATCAGAATGTACTTTTTATTATTCAAAATTTTAAAAAAAAATGATTATATCCTTTTTATTCATTATCATTTTTTATATAAAAATGAGCCATACAAATTGAGATTTACAATGGCCAATCTTGAAAGGTGGGACGAACTTGTTCAAGATAACTTGCTCTAGTTGGTCCCGAATGGTGAATGCATTAACATGCATTGACTTCAATCACGCCCTTGCCAAGTCTCCCAAAGATGGTGAAAATATTGGTTGGGATCCTCTCCGGTACTGGAATGTAAGGCTCAGATTTGTTTTATCATTTATAATAAGTTTTTGCCTAAAATTATTTTAAAATCTGAACTATCAATTTTTTTAAAAGTCCATGTATTACAATCTTATGTGGTATTGGACCCTCCAGTAATAAAGATGATATATTTTTGTGGAAATATATATGAAGGCAAATAGCATTTTCTGTGACACATTCAATCCTTAGAGTCTCACAAAATTACAACAACAACTCTATATGATAGTTTGGATCCATTGAAGGCAAAGTGTTGAATTAATATTGTCTTATCATGGAGAGTAGAACACGTGATATTGTGCAGTGTACGGCTTATATGTCTAGACTTCAATTTCGGATTGCAAAACTCGAGTATTAGGTATTGCATAATCCTTGAGTGGTTTTTTTCATGATCAATCATTGCTTGTATCCATTCACATATCTCTCTTGTTCTTTTCTCATTGTTATGTCTTCTTCTATGAAAAGTCCTCCCGGATTCTAAGTCATGCGTACTTGAAGTCTTACAATCTCTAATACTTTGCATATACTTAGATGACATGGTAATGAATGTACCAAGGTAAAACTGATACAACATTATTTAAAGTTAATTAAACATATGTATTTGACACAATCCCCAACAACGATACCAAAAATTTGATGTGTGCAATCTGCAAGTGATGGACTTATCATTCAAGTAATAAAAGATATTGAAGCCCCATGGACTATAAATATATATTTAATCTCTCTTTATTTAACTTAAACATTGAAAGGAATAGATTTGAATTTAAAATAAAATATAAAAAGAAAAGGATAAATAACCATTTGGTAAGGTGATGGTCACAAATGCTATAATCTTATAATTTGAAAATTTGGTTATATTATGAGTAATGTGATCTATAGCACTTGTGTCCAATAACCATTGACAATTAAGGTCACTTGTGGTGGTAGAAACTGTGGTGTTTATTGCAGAATTGATGACATGATTGTCTTTCTTTGATTGTTGCAGTAGGTCAAGAATTCCTTGAACTTCCTCTTCAATGAAGGTCCTGCCTGAGCCTTGTGTGTGCTTGATCTGGTGTTGTTGAGAATAATCTGCAGCTTCCCTATCCAAGGATGAGCCAGTGGTATGGTTGGTCATTCTGGTGGGTTTATTACCTTGGTATCCAGGAGGTTAACCATGCTTAAGAAAGCATGTCTCAACTGTGTGATTGGTTCTTTCGCAGAAAGTGCATAATTTGTTTTGACCTCTGCCTGTGTTGTTAGTCTTGGTTCCCCTTCCTCTATATGGATAACTCCATTTTCCTCTAAAATTAGAGCTATTATAAGTGTTTGGATTTCTTGGTTGAGAATCTGGTTTAGAGTTGACACTATTCGAGTTAATATTTAAGGCTCTACTATTAGTGTCTAAAGTTGGAAGGGTGGCGTGTGTTAAATTGTCTTTCCTATTAGGTCAGCAAAGCAAAGGATTTACCAATGCTTGGGAGGGGATCAAGTAACATTAACTGGGATCTAACTTGAGTATATTGCTCATTGAGCCCCTTTTAGAAATCTAATCACATAGGTTTGTTCCATATAGTTTCTTACACATTGAATCAGTCCACATGAGCAAGGTGTAATACATTTGCAGCTAGGGATGGGTCTAAAATTTTCTATTTCATCCCACAGACTTTTGATTTGAGTATAGTACTCTGAAATGGTGAGGTTACCTTGACTGAGGTGATAAAAATCTTCAAGCAACTCTGCGATACGAAACATGTCACCTTGGTAGAACCTTTCTTGGGGGTCTTTCCATACTCCAGCCACTAAATCCATCTAGAGGACAGATTTCACAATCGGATCCTCTATTGAATGTTGTAGCCATGATATAATTGTAGTGTTGCATCTTATCCATGATCGGTATAGTGAGTCATCCAATCTTTGTTTTGGTAAGGTTCCATCAATAAACTTGAGTTTGTTCTTTGATTCAAGGACTAGTTTTATTGCCTTGGCCTAAGAATGGTAGTTTGTACCTTTCAATAAGGGTTAACCAATATAAGGATAGGATTCTCATTAGAGTGGAGAAAGAAGGGATTTGTGTATTGATCAAGAGAGATATCTTGGTTTGCCATGGTAAAATAGGATGAGAACATAATAACAAAAGTTGGTATGGAAGAATCGATGGAGAAGGAGTAGAGAAGCTTGAAAATGAATCAGAGCATATTATGCTCTGATACTATCTTATTTTTGTATGAGCAGTGGAAGATAAGCAAAGAGAGAGAGAGAGTAGTTTAGACAATGGAACCTTTTACAAAGAAGAAAGAAATCTCTTGTTGCCACTTTATTTCGAGAGAAAACGAAGAAGATGAATTAACTAAAATGGTAAATAGTTAGGAACTAACTTCCAACAACTAGCTTTAAAGGGAAAGAAAGATAACTAACTATCCTATTTCAGTTGGGCTTTTGATAAACAACAAGGCCCAAATCACAAAGAAAGGAAATAAAACAGTATGGGCTGAAAGTAAATAAAAGATGGAGAGGCCCAGAAGATGGTCATCCATTGTTGATTTAGGTTGAAGGTACCATGGTTGTGAGAACTATTTAACATAGGGATAATAATTTAAACATGATAAGATTGGATTGAAGATTAAGATGGTTTAGTTACCTCTTAGACTTACATGAATCCTAGACATTTATTCTTATTCCATTAAAATTGAAGTTAATAAAGAGAAGTTACCATGTTGATATAATTTCATTACTACGGTGTCATGTGGTTATCGAATCAGCTCTAACTTTGTATAATGGAATGTTTCCTAGTTTGTTGGTAATCCTTTGATCCTTCAAAAGACTAAGACCTAGCCACCCAAGTTTTATTATCATAGATATGGTGTAGTTGAGTTTGCTCATTGGATCTTACCAAAAACACATTTTCACATGCAAGTAAGTAGCTAATCTCACTTACACAAATAAGTGTACTAATAACTAAACCTTAACACCAATAGAAGAAATAATAAATAAAAGGACTAATGGATCATGTTTGAGAGTAAACTAAACATATTATTATGGTTGCTCATAGAAACTTATTAAGTTTCACATGTATTCCCGGAAATGGATATCGTACGAGATACCATCGGACAAAAATGATGAATTTCTTTACCTCACGAACCTTGTTTCAAATAAAAAATAAATGCATATGAGAAATTACCATCGTTTTCTCCATATTTTATGTTACACCTTAGTTCTGACATACGATCTCACAGTCTCATGAATACATTGAATGTGTCACCTATTAAGCTTAAATACCTCTGAAGTATTTTATTTCCCTCCCAGGGAGTTTTCTGCGACTCGAACCCGTGACCTCAATGATAAATAGTCACTATACCTTAATAGTAGCAACTCAGTGGTATAGTGACTATTTATCTCTGATGTCACGGGTTCGAGTCGCGGAAGGTTCCCCTGAGAGGGGAATAAAATATTGCATAGGTATTTAAGCTTAATGGGTGGCACACTTATTGTATTCATGGGTCTAGGAAGTCGCATGTGAGAACTGGGGTTTACACTTACCTTACTTACATTAGTACAATTGAAATAAATAATATTTTAAACTAGATTTTCACACATCATGATAATTTTCTTGTTAATTAGCCCATCCTAAATCAGTTACCATGATGAAACATAATTTTTTTTGTACTATCAAGAATATTCTCTCACCTTATGACTAAGGAACGAATTACTTTCGAGGTTCGTAGTTGTCCATCTCAACAAACATAACTCTCAAGAATCAAATCTTTAACCTTTTGGTCATCATAAGAATTTATTGGAGTCTTACACTACTAGACCAATATCTTGTTGATATAGTAAAACATAATCAAGAATTTTTATGAGCATACATTAAAGAACTAGAAGAGTCATTAATCTAATAAGTTCTCATGTTGCTTGTTCTCAAGTGAAGTTAATTATTTGGCCATCACCAACAAAAATTAAGAATGAGTCTCACACCATTTGGAATGGGTCCATATTTGTTGTCTCACTCCTTTGTGTTACTTTATGTTATATCATATGATTGGCTAGAAAGTTATTTTATAATTGCAATTTTAATTTAAATATTTTTTTAAACAATAAAAAATAATGGTACATAAAGTGCTATAAAAATGGGATAACATATATGCTCCCAATACAAGATGACTTTTGTAGGCCAATCCACTCATTGTATAGAACATTTAGATATTTTATGATTTTAATCGATGCATCAAGTTGATGGTCACATGTTTGTTTATTGTAACTTACAGCCAAGCATTTACTAAATTGTTTGCTCAATAGATTAGATATGAGAGATCATTAACCGATTAAGAAAATAGGGCGAGTTTACATCTCATGTTCATTACCAATAAGACATTGATCTAGTGGTGTAAGGTTTCATTATATTCTTAAGGTCGATGATTCGATTCCTTGGAACGACACTTGTTGAGAGGAGCAATCGCGAATTTTGAAATTGATTAATTTATTACAAAAAAAGTGAGAGATACCCTTAGTAATAAAAAAAGCATGTTCACTCACAAAATGGTTTTGCAGCACCACTTATTAAGTGGCTAAAGTTAATTGCAATTTGAGATCAAAAGTTTCAATTAGTACTTCAAGACATGCAATCTTGTTTAGTGTTGCACTGATTCACGTAAGGCCAACAAGTTTTCTCAAAGATTCCATTATATAAATGGTTCTTGTTGGAACCTAATATTTTTCATCTAAGAATTTTTAGATGTGTAATATATGTTACAATTTCTCCACCACATACTCAACAAAGGTTGGGAATATATTTTGTACATTAATCTCCATCTATTATAAAACATCCCGAACCAATGATACATGATTGTCATGTTTATGAATTTTTTTTCTCAAAAAGAGTGATTAAGTCACAAGTCCAAGATGCTAATGCTCCAATCAAAATGATATCTACCATTGCCTATTAGTTTGAAGCACACATGAAATGCGAAATACCGTTGGTTCCAAAGATAAAAATCCTCTAATATTCAGTTACAAAAGGAACTAAGGTATCTGAAGTTTTTTTGTACAACCAAGGATATTTATTACATTTTGTCTCTTTCAACAAGTGTTGCTCTTAAGAATCGAATTTTTGACCTCTTTTTATTGTTCTGGGAGTCCAATAAAACCTTACACTATTAGACTAACATCTTGTTGGTATCATATATGAAATTTGTATAAATAAAGAGATCTATATAAATTATGTCGTGAAAAGAATACAATGGAACCAAAACTAAGTGAACCTTGATGGTATTTTAAAACGTAACGCATTGTTTGATGTAATTGGTGCGACGTGATCTTTCGTTCAATACTGATTATACGACTTAGGAATCTGTTACGTTTTTTATGGTTAAACTAGTAGGTGACTTGTGCTTTCTTATGTATTGCATGAATTTAATTAAATAGTGATTACTTAACTTGTTAAATGAAATGTCATTGAGAAATACTTATTAAAACATGTTTTATAATAATGTCATGCTAAGGTAAACATGGTGGTACAATGTATTGAACCTGTAATGTTAAAGAAATGAAACATGTTAAGAAAAGTTGAATGAATTTAGATGATATTTTTTAAAAGGAGAATGTAACTAAAGATTAACTTATAAACTTTGCTTCGTATATATCTGATTGTTGATGTAAAGTTGTTGTACAATATGATATTGAATCTGTTATTTTAAAGATATGTAATAGTTAGAAATAAATATTTCAAACATAATGTAAAATAAGTTATAGATTTTGGAAAACTTATTTATAAATGACATTTGTCGTTTTCTTCAATGGTTTACCATCCTTGTCATGTATCAATATCTTCAATCCCTTTTTGCTCTGTACTCTTGAAACAACTACATACAACTGACCATGACTGAATATTGGTCTAGGTAAATACAACCTCACACTCTCTAGTGATTGACCTTGCGATTTGTTGATTGTCATAGCGTTTGACACAATTATAGTGAACTGTCTTCTGATAAGCATGAAAAGCCATGGAGATTGGGATGGTGATATTCATAACCTAGGAATGTAAGTGATATTTCCAATGATATTTCCAATGTTTTTTCCAGACATTATTTTTGCTTCAAGTACATGATTAGTCATCTTCGTAACCACCAACCTTGTACCGTTACACAACCCTTCAGACTGATCTAAATTCCTTAATAACATAATCGGGGTGCCTACTTTTAGCTTGATCTTATGATTTGGAAGCCCCGGTGTTGAAAGTGAATTTAGAAATTCGAGAGTTAATATGTTGAATGCTTCATTGTCATTAACATCGGACATATCAACTTCATATGAGTTCAAATATTCTTTTTCATCGCATGTAAGTATCATTAGAATAGTTATTAATATGAATGTAATAAATTTAATACATTTAACATAATGTGTATGTTAAATAAAGTTGAATACTGTACCTGGAATTTTCACCAGAACAAATTCATTGATTTGATCAACAATCTCAATTGTTGATGCAAGTATTGCTCTACATTGAAGAAATAGCTCATCTTTGTAATTTTCTTGCAAGTTTGGGTAGGTGCTAGTGACTATCGCATCAATTGTGGTATCATAATCTACAATAAGAAGTTCCTCTGGGATATCAATTTCAGCAGAACCATCATTAGGTTCAGATGATTTTCCATTTCACATCTTTGGTATCCACTCAGAGAATTGCTTGATATCTGATTCATTGTCAGGATTTTGTAAACGCGTGTTCTTTGTGAGGGTTAAAATTGTACATTGAAACCAAAGATAAGAAGCATTAATTGTTGCATGCATAATATCTGAACGACAACCTCTTGGAATCACTGGTAATATTTGTCTAAAATCCCCTCCAAATACTACAACCTTTCCTCCATACAAAATTGAGACATTTGTTGTTCCCATGATGTCACAAAGACTTTTATCAAGTGCTTCGAAGAAAAACTTATGTGTTATTGGAGCTTCATCCCATATAATTAACTTTGTTTTTATCAATAATTCTACAAGTTCAGTCCATTGATGAAAGTTGCAAACATAGTTGTCAAAAGTTGGTACTGGAATTTTGAATTTAGAATGTGTTGTCTTTCCCCCAGGTAATAGTAAAGAAGTTATACCACTTGAAGCCACATTCAATACAATATGCTTTTGAGATCTCAATGCATATGTTAGAGTTCGCCACATGTGCGTTTTTCCAGTTCCTCCATAACCATATAGAAAAAACATGCGACCTTGTTGATGATTAACAACTTGCTTTATAGTCTTGAATATCTTATATTGTTCTTCTGCATAATATAAAATGAAATTGTGTGTTATCATCTTATTATTAGAAATATCTTAATTAGGACTAACATTAAATCAAGAACTTTGTAAGAAAATGGAAGTACATGTTGAAGAGTTGAAAAGAGTGTGGAAGTTTCTCTTTAATTCATCTATATCATAATTAAGCTCTTGATATATTTATTGCCTAATTGACTTGTTATGTACCCATTTGGGTATGGCATTGAAGGATTGTCTTTCAAACTCCTTCGATTTCCTTCAAGTAGTATTTCAATCTCCAATAAAGTTAAATTTTGTAGTTGTTCATCCGTAAGCATCAACCCTATAAGGTATAAAATGTGTTATATAATATCATATATTTAAATAAAACAAGGTTTTAATAATACAATGTAATATAATTGTTGAGTACCTTGATTATTGGAGATATTTCTTTGATCGTAGAGAATTCCATCAGATAACCATTGCCACGTGTTCTCCCAAACATGATTTAGCCTATTTCATTGATGTGGATAAAAGCATTGTCACAAATAATTTCCTCAAGTAGAAACCAGAACCCCAATCATTTGCTTCTCTTAGAGCTTCAGTGTATTCTCTATCATCCTTAAGTAAGCCACAGGCAAAGCATGCATCCCTGGATGTTTCATAGCGAATATTTGAAACAACTCTAATATCTTCATAACATGTTAGTCCTTTAACAACTGTCAACATCATCCTAAGATAGTAAAGCTCATCGGTGCATGGAGCAACCAAAATTAATCTTCCAATTATATAACCTGATTTTCTTAGTTTCCAAGACCTAGTTTTCTTCACATAAACAAATTTTGCCACATATTAAGCATAACCCAAAGTTCTACCTTCTGGATATCTTTTATTACCGCCTGTCTAGGATGTAAACATAGATTCTGATACAGTTGGTCTTAAAAGAATATTGTCTATATCCTCGTGATCATCAAAGTAAACATGTTGTTCTCCTGGAAGATGAAAGTATAATCGTTCAACAGCTGGTTGTCTTCCATGAATTGGAAATTTAAAAATTATTCAACATGCTTCTGATAGTGATACATATCTACAATCAAGGTATTGTTTAACCTCATCAACATTATTGGGAGTTTGTGATGCACCATCAACTGTTGGTTCAAAAATCGCCATGATCATATCATACCTTTTGTTTATATACTTGAATAAGTACTTAACTGAGGTACTTTGGTTACACCACTCCATATTAATGTGAGCTTGATACTTAATTAATAGTCGTGGGTTGTAAGGGACAACATAGCGATTGTCAAGAGAGATGCCATTTTTTTCAACAATATTTCCATTATCTCTTCTCATATAGATAACATATCCATCCTCATCAACAATTGTAGACTGTTGGAATTTTTTTGGAAAATACCGAGAACACTTACCATCTTTCATACATGGAGAAGACATATTGCAAGAACCACGTGGACCATGAATCATATGTGACTTCACCAAGTTGTACAATTCAGGATCTTCATTCTTATTTGGAATTTCAGCAGAGATAATTGTATCAATGTCAGTTGGAGATGGATATTTGTTAGAAGGATGCAAAAAAATAAGCAAGTGCACATGTGGTAAACCTCTCTTCTGGAATTCAATGGTGTACATATCTAAAACATTAAATCATAAAGGAATAATAAGTATCCAAAATTACTTATATAGAAACATCTATGAGATAAAGCTAAATATATTGTGAAATATATACTTAAACACAATTACTTTATCCAACACATGTCTTTTATTTATATCATGAAGCAATTGTTCAAACTTCATTTTGAACACTCTTGAAATTATATATGGCCTATCATGTGGCTTCAAACACAAAGGATTAAGAATTCTTACAATATCATGCCAATTAGGATTGTATGTCATTGTTGGAAATAAATCAGGAAATCCCAATGAACTACAAATGGTCATCCCATCAAATTATAATTGATTCATGTACCTACGACTACCAACAAAGGTTGAAGGTAATATGACTCTTTTTCCAATATTTGATCCTTTAGTTTGGTCATTTGTTTGAGACTGACTCAAATTTCTGTATTTATCAATCATTAACTTTGGCTGATTTCTTTTGATAAAAGATAGTCGTTCAGACTCCACCATAGTATAAGCATCAACTAAAAATTGATGAAATAGTCTTCTTGACCTTAACAAAGTTTGAGCCCCATTCTTCCTTGTATGTAGTCTAAAGGATATCCATTCTCTCATTGTTAGACGATTTTGTTTCCTATTTTGAGAATCAGGTCTAGCTCTGTGACAAAAATCATGTCTATAACCATCATCCCCAAATGGAAGTAACAATGGATATTGAAAAGCTAAATGACTTGCATGTAATTCATTAATTCTCTTTAAATTATCAGTCTGTGTCTCCATGATTATATCTTTTTGTGATGCCGAATCAATATCTCCAACTATTAAAGCAGCTACTTCATAAACCGTTGGTAAGTTATTTACTCTACCATCAGAACTCCTTTCGGAAATTAGCTTCAACTTCAAATTAGGAATTACACCATCTTTTAATATTTCCCTTGCCATTCTAAAGGAGTTTGCATGAACATTATATTCATCCAACATTTTGGATAATTGGCAAACTACTTGGGAATCAACCTTGTTGTTCCTATATTCATGAATTGAACAACAAATCAATAAGATTGCACATAATAGAAAGAAAAAAAATATGACATTATTATCCATGGTAATATTATCATCTTCCTTATTCCTTCCATTCTGTTTTGAATTTCATGTTTTGTATAATAAATGTAAAGTTGTGCAAACTTTGGGTCTTGTCCAAACATCGATAAAGAGAATGTTGCAGACCCATTCACTAAAGCGTTTGGCATAAAAGAGTTTGATAAGCACAAGTGGGAGATGGGAATGAGGTACATGACTGATTGGCTCTAGTGCAAGTGGGAGATTGTTGGGATATAATGTATGCCCAAGAACCAATTTGTCATGTTAATAATAATAAAGTTATATGTATTATCATCTTAATATCATATTCATTATTTATCAAAATAATTAATATGAAAGATCCTTGATTAAAATTAGAGATTTATTATTATAATAGATATTATAATAATGAGAAATAAATCTTTTATAATTTTAATCCAAATCGTTCTTGATCATAGGATTATTGAGCTTAGGATACT
>NC_032024.1:13660331-13663742 GCF_001865875.1 Lupinus angustifolius
AGTGTGGATACGCGTGTAGGACCTTCATACTTTTGAAGGATAATTTTCGAAAGTCATCGCAGTCTCCTGAGGTAATTTTACAAATCGTTTTGTCTAAACTATTATAGTGTATGCATATTTTAACACAAATAGATCCATAATTTTCCACAGTGTATGTTATGAACATGCATATTAAGCTTCAATTGGTATCAGAGTGCTATTTTTGTGTTTTAATTTATGCTGCAATATAAATTAGTTTTGGAAGCTGATACAAATTAGACTATGAATGTCTTGTCACTGTGATGTATTGTATGTGTTGGATTGTATAGAGTTTTATGAAAAACTAAACAATCTTATTTAAAAGTTTGTATCCACCAAATATATAATGAGTTTATTATTTTAAATATTGCATCTACAAGAGTGTGAAGGTCAATATGTGTTGCTGTTAGTATATAATGTAATTGAATGTAGTGTTACATTGTTATTATCATATTGATTGCTTGAGTTTTATCTTGCAAAGTGTATAAATGAAATGCATTTATTGGCATATGATAACAGCACCAAACTAACGTGTTGGTGATTATAATTTCAATTTTGTTTCATTTAATTCATATAAAATTGTTATTTGGCTGTAAGTTATTAATCTGAAAAGTTGGTTTATAATATATTATTTAAGAGTTATTAATTAATGATGATTAATTAATGTGCTAAAATATATAAATTAGATTTATGTATCAAGGTTAAAAATTCTATAATATATATATTTGTATATATATTAATCATAAGTTTCATGTAATGACATGTGATGAACAAAATTATTTTTATGTTCTTAAAATTATTTTGTATAAGATACATTTTTTAGAACATGTTAATTATTTAATTTCAAGAGACGATCTGACTACCAGATGACTTGTAATTAAGAGGATTAATAGGGTATGTGATACCAATCAATTAAAAATTGATTTTTATCACTAATCGCCTAGACTGCCTAGGGAGTGTAAAGATTAATTCAGTTATACTTATAGAAATGACCTCAGAAACAGATAATTATTTGTTATTTATTATTTTGAATAATATTGTATTTGATACATTTGCCTTAAAATGTGCATTAGAAATGACTTGACAACCAAGTATTTGTTCACAATTTTAAAGGCATTTATTTTATATTTCCACTAGAAGAAATATTTATTTCTTAAATTGCTATTGTAGTAAGTGGAAGTATCTTATTTGTTATATATCTCTTTACATTAATATGTTCTCACATATTTATTTAACTGTGTAGAGATATCTCGACATGTCTTCTTTGTCACTGCGTTCGATACTCGCTGATGGAAAGTTGGTCGGTGACAACTTTCATGATTGGTACCGAACTCTGAGAATTGTTCTCATGCATGAGAAGCTTATTGATGTGATCGATAAGCCTCATGTGCCTGAACCAAGCAATAATGATGATGCTGAAACAATCAGTGCTTATAAGAAGTACTTAGAGGATCTTATGAGTACAAAATGTCTCATCCTAGCATCAATGAGTTCTGAACGACATGGACCCAACTGACATCATTGCACATCTTAAGAACATGTATGGTGCACAGAGTAGGACATCTAGATATCAATTGTCTAAGACTCTATTCAGGTCCATGTTGAATGTGAATGCTCAGGTAGGACCTCATGTTATGAAGATGATTAGTCTTATGGAACAACTTGAGAAGTTGGGCTTCAAACTTGGGAAGGAGTTATCCCAAGATTTGATTTTACAGACACTTCCTGAATCGTTCTCACCATTCATTGTTAATTTTAACATGAATAAGATGGACTGTGACTTGCATGAGATGCTAAATATGTTAGTTGACTATCAGAATTAGATTGACTCTAGAAGGAACCAAGGATCTGTCTTGGTAGTTGGAAAGTCCAACAAGAAAAAGGGCAAATGGAACAGTAAGTCCAAAAAGAAGCCTTTCGTCCCTAAAGGTGGTGTGACCAAACCTAAGGACAAGAAAGGTAGTGTTGACCAAAGCAATGTTGAATGCTTCTTCTGTAACGAGAAGGGACACTGGAAGAGAAATTGCCGCAAATATCTTCATTCTTTGAAAGAAAAGAAACAAGGTGAGACATTAATGAAAATTGTTTTCATGATTTCCTTAACTGTTACAGATTATTCAATATGGGTATTAGATATTAGTAGTAGTTTTAACATCTGAAATTCGTTGTAGGGACTACAAATAACTAGATGGTTGAAGAAGGGAGAAATCAATCTCCAAGTAGGGAATGGAGCAAGTGTTGCAACCAAGGCTATAGGATTAGTCTCATTAATAATGCCGACTAGCAATGTACTAGTCTTGGAAAATTGCTATTATGTTCCTAATTTTGTTTCGAACATTATTTCAATTTCGATGTTGGATACTCATGGTTGTCGTCTTATTTTTAATAAAGGTGTTTGTTCAATTTATAATAATGACATCTTTTATGTGAATGGGTATGTCCAACATGGCATTTATGTCTTACCTCAAGTGCGTTTTAATTCGATTATGCATGTTTCTAGTCTTAAAAGAGAAAGAGATAATCAAGTAAACAAAACATATCTTTGGTATTGTAGACTCGGTCATATTGGTGAGAAAAGAATTAGCAAGTTGCACAAGGAAGGTTACCTTGACAATTATGATTATGAATCATACATGACTTGTGAATCTTGTCTCAAAGGTAAAATGACCAAATCTCCATTTATTGGAAATGGAGAAAGAGCCTCTGAATTGTTGGGACTAATTCATACTGATGTTTGTGGACCCTTTAGAATTCAAGCTAGAGGAGGATATTCTTATTTTATTACTTTCACTGATGATGTTTCGCGATATGGTTTTTTATATCTTATGAAACATAAATCTGAATCATATGAAATGTTCAAAAGATTTCAAAGTGAAGTGGAAAAGCAAACTGGTAAAAGTATCAAAGTGCTAAGATCCGATAGAGGAGGAGAATATCTGAATGTTGATTTTCTTGATTATTTGAAAGAGAATGGAATTCTCTCATAATGGACACCTCCAGGTACACCGCAACATAATGGTGTATCTGAATGAAGGAATCGAACCTTATTAGATATGGTAAGATCCATGATGGGGTTCACTGATCTTCCGATAAGCTTATGGGGATATGCTTTGGAAGCGGCAAATTATTTGTTAAATAAAGTCCCCACAAAATCTGTCTCTACAACACCATATGAGATATGGAAAGGGCGCAAACCAAGCCTTAAACACATTAAAGTTTGGGGATGCCCAACATATGTTAAGAGATTACAAACGGATAAACTTGAAGCAAGGTCTGACAAGTGTAGATTCATTGGGTATCCTAAGGAAACAATGGGATATTATTTCTACCACCCTTCTGACCATAAAGTGTTTGTGGCTAGAGGGGGAACTTTTTTAGAAAGGGAATTTCTTG
>NC_032024.1:13663842-13664341 GCF_001865875.1 Lupinus angustifolius
AATAGCAAATGAGGATTATCATATTGATGATGACCCCAAATGCTATGAAGAGGCTATGCGAAGCTTGGATCATGAGAAGTGGCAGGAAGCCATGGAATCTGAAATGGAATCCATGAAGATCAACAAAGTATGGACTTTAGTTGATGCTTCAAAGGATATAAAACCAATTGGTTGTAAATGGGTTTATAAGAAAAAGAATGGAGCAGATGGAAAGGTTGAGACTTATAAAGCTCGCCTTGTTGCCAATGGATATCGTCAAAAGGAAGGAAAAGATTATGACGAAACTTATTCTCCTATGGCAAAGCTCAAATCGATTCGGATTCTACTTGATATAGCAGCATACCATGATTATGAAATTTGGCAAATGGATGTGAAAACAGCTTTTCTCAATGGAGAGTTGAAAGAGGATGTGTACATGACACAACCTGAAGGTTTCACACCTATGTCTGATCATAATAAAGTTTGCAAGCTACAATAGTCCATTTATGGATTAAAGCAA
>NC_032024.1:13664441-13665652 GCF_001865875.1 Lupinus angustifolius
AGAAGTTGGAATATTCACTTTAACAACACAATCAAAATGTTTGGTTTTGTTAGATGTGGAGAAGAACCTTGTGTTTACAAAAAGGTTAGGGGGAGCATGATCATTTTCCTATTGCTCTATGTAGATGACATATTGCTCATAGGAAATGATATTCCGAAATTGCGATCTACAAAGATTTAGCTATCAAAATAGTTCTCCATGAAGGATCTGGGAGAATCAGTTTTTATTCTAGGAATAAAGATCAATATAGATAGATCCATAAGATTGCTTGAACTCTCCCAATCTTTGTACATTGATAGCATCTTGAAGAGGTATAACATGGACAACTCCAAAAGAGGTTACTTACCTATAGGATATGGAGTTACTCTTAGTAGGCAGGATTGTCCTAAGACTACTGAAGAAAGAGAACGCATGAATAGGGTACCATATGAGCTATCATGTACACCATGACTTGTACACGGCCCGATATCGCCTATGCACTGGGTGTAACTAGTCGATATCAAGCAAATCCAGGTGAGGAACATTGGAAAGTGGTTAAGACCATTCTTAAGTACTTAAGAAGGACTAAGGACCAATTCCTCATATATGGAGATTCTGAACTCAAGTTAAAGGGTTATGTCGATGCGAGTTTTCAGTCTGATAAGGATGATGCGAAATCAGTTTCTGGTTATGTCTTCACATTGAATGGAGGTGCAATAAGTTGGAAAAGTTCCAAACAAGATACAGTAGCTGATTCAACTACTGAAGTAGAGTATATAGCAGCAAGTGAAGCTGTTAAAGAAGCAGTTTGGATGAAGAAGTTCATAGCTGAACCTTGTGTAGTCCCTTCAATGGAAGGTCCAGTTATGTTATCGTGTGACAATAACAGAGCTATTGCTCAAGGACAGGATCCTAGATCACACCAAAAGAATAAGCATGTCTTGCGAAAATATCACCTGATTAGAGAAATCATTGGACGTGGTGATGTTAAGCTACAAAAGATAGCTGGTAAAGAGAATGTTGCAGACCCATTCACTAAAGCGCTTGGCATAAAAGAGTTTGATAAGCACAAGTGGGAGATGGGAATGAGGTACATGACTGATTGGCTCTAGTGCAAGTGGGAGATTGTTGGGATATAATGTATGTTCAAGAACCAATTTGTCATGTTTATAATAATAAAGTTATATGTATTATCATCTTAATATCATATTCATTATTTATCAAAATAATTA
>NC_032024.1:13665752-13666390 GCF_001865875.1 Lupinus angustifolius
GAAATGAGTTTCTTAAGTCATTCACTACGAGTTAACTTATTAGAATTTGACAATTATACCATATTCTAGAGTTAACATCAGAGTTGTAAAGATGGAAGGAAATATTATATTAGTCTTCTAATGGTTTTAAAGTAAAAGATATTACTTCATTTCTATTCGGTCGTTAAGGAGTGTTGCTAGATGTCAACCTTGGATTAGTAAATTAATGAGTTAATTTACTACCGGTTTAATAATGAAGCTACGGGGTCACACACTAACGAGTGTTCTGATTTTTGTTGGACAAGAAAATATTATTGATTAAATTAAATAGTTTAATTTTGTATATTTACTTCTAAGTGGAATATTATTGTATATTTTGCTAGCACCGAAAATACATATAATTTTATTCAATCATCTTTAATATAATTAAGTGTGACTTAATTGTAATATTTCAAATGTTTAAAACTGATAGTCAATTTTGAAAACCAAAAACCAAAAAATTATGCTGAATTGATGAGTGATTAATTGGCATTAAATGGATTCATGAAGTTTTGATTTTATGCTAAATTAATGTGTGATTAATTGGCACTAAATTGTTTGAGGGAGATTTTGGTTTTATATAAACCAAACCTCACGTGTGATTCAAAACATACACACAA
>NC_032024.1:13666490-13693801 GCF_001865875.1 Lupinus angustifolius
ATCCTAATTTTTGGGTTGTTTGAAATATAGTAGTTTTGAGTTGATTTTTTTCACGAATCAAGTGTTGATACAACAAAGATTGGTCTCGGTGTGGATACGCGTGTAGGACCTTCATACTTTTGAAGGATAATTTTCGAAAGTCATTGCAGTCTCCTAAGGTAATTTTACAAACCGTTTTGTCTAAACTATTATAGTGTATGCATATTTTAACACAAATAGATCCATAATTTTCCACAGTGTATGTTATGAACATGCATATTAACCTTCATTATGAACTTCATCTTCATCTTCCGAAGAGTATTCAATATTAACATCGTCTAAATATAAAGAATAAAATATATTATTGTTAAAGAGAATCATTAAATGACTACTAACAACAATAAAATTTATATTGAATACCTTCTATGTCAATTTTAGAATTGACATCATCTTCGTCTGTATGATCATTGATTTGGTGACTATAACTTTTCGTTGATGATAAAGATAACATATTTTCTTTTGTTGTTGCATTGTGGTTAAAGTTTTGAAGATGTAATATGTTCCCATATCTACTCATAAGATTTATACCTATAGATTCTTGATTCACGGATCTCTTTTTCCTAGATTGGTCATGAATTTCTGATGGTTGGGTATGGGATGTCGAAGTTGAACAACCATTGATGTTGAATAAACCATAACTTTCTTTGAAATTGGCAGATTTAAATCTATATGTGATAGCGGAGTTTTACTCATTTGCATCGGTGTAGAATTTTGTTGTTGAGATTGCACTGATGAACGTTTTTGTTGTTTGGATCTTAAATAATTTAAACCCTTATCCTTCAAAATAGACTTTCTTTTATTTCTTGCTATTGAAGAAGAGATATTTGGTTTATTTGTATCCATTTGATATCAACAGAAAAAAAATACGCATTCAGCAAATGAAGTCATGTTTTATGCACAATGTATACATTCAAGTATAAGATTAGTGTATAACTTAAATAATTAAACATTAATACATAGACAATGAAATTGGCAACCACCAAACAAAGTATGTCACTTTATTTATTGCTGCCTATTTGGATTTGATATCAAAAATTATTTTATCACTTAGTAATTATATTATACAAAGTAATCATTAAAAATAAGACTTTTTGTATCCATATAACAACGGTCCATAGAATTGTAATTCATACATATGCAATTCCTTTAAAAAATTGCATAACAATCTCCCACATTTTACAAAATAATTTAAAAATTGGTACAAAAAGAACTTTAAAGGTGGTACAAAATGAACAAAGCGGACTGAGGAAGAGATCATAGTAGAACAGTCCATAATATGCATGCTTTGATAAAGTGACCAGGGAATAGATTATAGAATACAAAATCTAACTCATCTGTAATTGAACGGAACAAATTTGAACAACAAATGGAGAACATCAAACTACATTCCAATCTACCAAATTCATATACACGATTTCAGAATCTACAAAATATAATTGAAACAAAATATCATAATTATATAGGCTTTTTAAGAAATGAAATTCAACATGTCAAATTGGATAACAGTTTCATAAATTACATCAGTTTTCGGAAGAGGAAGATGAACAAAAATATATATATTCAATAAACATCATAATGTTAATCTTCAAATAATTATCAACTTGTTTCAATAAAGTAAAACATACTTGAAAGATATAAGGTAGTTACAGTAAAAAAAAAGTGGTTAAAATATATTGAAAATATAATGCAGTAATAGTGACAATTGATAATAAGTCAACACTAACGCATTGTATAATATCAGTAGTGATTTATTAGTCAGAATGAATCACAAAAAGTAAACATATTAGTGAGAATGAAACACAAGTTATAGTATACCCAATAATCTAACTCATCTGTAATTGAAGACATAAATAATTTGAACAATAAATGGAGAACATCAAACTGCATTAAGAATAAAAGTAGTATAAAAACACAGAAGTGGATTTATAAAGAAACAGGAGTCATTAATTACAGCTTAATGGTAGCGACTCATGTAATTAATGATTATTTGTCCCTGAGGTCATGGGTTCGAGTCGCGGGAGGCTCATCTTTGTGGGGAATAAAATACAGGGGGTATTTAAGCTAGTGGATGGCATGTGTAGTGTCGTCATGGGCCGGGGAGGTCGCATGACATTTCTGCGTTGTTACCGGTGACATGCTCAGTGTCGTCATGGACCGGGGAGGTCGCATGACATTACTGGGTGTTACACATGGCATGGGATTCACAGAGAGTACATGTCATAACATCACCGCTGCTTAAATTGTAGACATGATTACATGCCTTAAATTGTAGATCATTGTGGAACACATTGAAATTATGCATGACATAGGTATGATTTTCAACCAAATGATCCTTCCATTGATTGAATTCTTCCTTTTTCATGGAAACTTGGATCTTGTCTACCTAAAAACAGAGATAGTTAGTAATTGAAATTGTAAGAAATAAATATTTTTCTGTGTAATATTATCTTACAGTCCATTAATATCATTTCTAAATGTCTGGATTTAGGTGGAAGCTGAAATACCAAATTCATGTAATTCTAACAACTATCTTCTACAGGTGTTTTGAGTCATTCAAATACCTTAACAGCTCGAACGGACGTGATATTGACATTAACATAGCAAATACTAACTTATGAAAACATTAAGCCACCACAAACAAAAACATTTAGCCACACAAAAACTAACAACAACAATTAAGTAAAACAGATTGAAAACATGACTCTCAATTCATGAAAGAATGAAAATCTAGTACGATAAAAATTGTTAAGGTCATTTTTTGTAGAGGTGAGCTAATAAGTACGCTATCACATATTATGTATGATCTTATTTGTTATTGAAGATATGACTCTCAGCATAATACTCAACTATTTATAAACTGGAAATTAGAGAAGCTCAGTTTTGAAAAGAATAGTAAAAAAAAGGTTCAATTGATTTTTAACTAATGCTTTAGAAAATGTATATTAAAACAGAGAAGATAGTAATAACAGTAGCCAAGAAGAGTAAACTATTTACAATCTGGAGAATCAAGAAGCAATAATTGAAGAGAGTACTCAATTATTATATTCAATTATATTACCTAATACTTTAGACACTGTCTATTAGGCATAGACATTGCATCTTTATAAAAAAATGGTAGTTAATTAACTTAGAAATATATTGTTAGTAAGCCTCTTTAAATAAAAGAAACATAATTAACTTAGAATATACAAAATAATGATAACCAACCAACAATGGACATGCTAAGAGTAAAATTCGTCAATTAACTACAACATACTTGATAGATATAAGGTAGTTACAGTAGATAAAAGAACAAATTTTTTTTAAAATATAATGCAGTAAAAGTGACAATTGATAATAAGTCATTACAAATTCAATTTTTTAATTTCAGAAACAGTTTCATAGAGGTGAGTTACAAATCCATGTAAATATATATTCAATATCTCATCTTCAAAAAAATAAATATGACCAATGACCTTCGAAAGGTTCAATGCAGAAATATATATTCAATATCTCATCTTCAAAGAATTAAATATGAGGGACAACTAAAATTTATATTCAACAAATATATATTCAAAACCAAGAAGCCTTAAAATGATGTGTACGTATCATCACTGCTGGAAAAGAAAGAAGATGACAAAAGTCATCTTAAAATGACCTTCAAGGACCAATACATGTAACAAATATATATTCAATATCTCATCTTTAAAGAAATAAATATGAGGAACAACTAAAAAAAGTCATCAAACAATGACCTTAAAAAAACAAATAATATATATTGAAGCCCAAAAAATATAAAAAGACAAATATCAGAAATATAACAAATAAATAATAAAGCTCAAAAACACCAAAAATAAACAAATATCAGAAATATAACAAATAACTAATGAAGCCCAAAAACACAGAAATAAACAAATATATATATAGCAAATATATAACAAATATATATATATATATATATATATATATATATATCAAATATATAATAAATATCATAAATATATATATTGACCTTAGGAAAAACAAATCAACAGTATACATTGAAGCCTAAAAACATATAAAAGACAAATAACAGAAATATAGCAAATATATATTAAACGCCAAAAAGTCTTAAAGTTAACATTTTTAAGGCCAACAATAGTATCATCAATGCTACAAAAGGAAGAAGATGACAAAAGTCAGGTTACAATAAAAGTATCATCACTTCTGGAAAAGGAAAAAACAAATATACTTTCATGAAACAAATATTCAAGATCACAAAAAAACAAGAAACAAACAAACAAACATAATGATGCACAAAACAAACGCATGTTCAAAAAGTTAAAGTTAACATTTTTAACAAAAAATTTAAATGTAGAGCGGGTCTGAAAACGTAAGATGAAGATCCAAAAAAAACAGGAAGAACTTTAAATCTGGAATGCATGCATGTTCATCAAAGGTAAAATAAACGCACGTTCAAAAAGTAACATAATGATGTACAAAACAAAGACATGTTCAAAAAGTTAAAGTTAACATTTTTAACAAAAAAAAAATGAATGTAGAGCGGATCTGAAAACGTAAAATGAAGATCCACAAAAAGAAAGGAAGAACTTCGGATCTGGAACGCATGTTGATCGAAGGTAAAATAACGCAAGTAACATAACGATACACAAAATAAGGGAGAACTTCGGATCTGGAAAATGGAAAAAGTAAGATGATGATACATAAAAATGAAAAAAGAAGAACTTTGGATCTGGAATGCATGTTCATGAGAGGTAAACCCTTTGCAAACATAACATTGGTGTTTCAAAGGTAAAACGTTTGAAATAAGAAATGTAAGTATAAAACTCAGTTACCTTAAGTAGAGTAGTGAAGATGTATAGGAATGTATATAGTAGTTAAAGACATGTGGTTCGGAGAGGAGGAAGATGAAGAAACGAATACCCTTGGAAGTAGTAAGCCTGGAGAGAGAAGCATAAGAAATGAATGGCCTTGACAGCAGATTGGAAGAAAAGAAGGTAATGTGGCAGACTTGATTAATAACACTGCAAAACCACATGACGTGTTGAAGACACACACAAATTTCAAATCTGCTTTAAATGTGTGCTATTATTATATTAAAATGAAAAGAAATAAAAAGTATTTATTATAACCTTGAAATGTGGAAAGGTGTGGCACACAAAAAGGTGTTTATTATAAATCTGCAAAAAGACTTTTGAAATGAAATGTTTTTAAATCTGCTTTCTGAATTTTGTTTAAAGGAAAAATTTTGGTCTTACAATTTTGTCCTCTAAAAATTCAAGTGGCAAAAAAGAAAGATGTACAATATGGTAACAATATTAGCTCAATGCATTCTTATATAGGTAGTAGATGTAGAAAACTATCTTTACTCTCCATATTTAATAATATAGTCTTACAAAATTCTCTTTCTGGGGAAGGTATCAGCATCTCGTTTGCTCGTATTAAAATGATACTCTCGTTAGTTGTATACACTTTTATATCCTTAATTTATTTTACAAAAAATTAACTATTAAAACAAACGATATAGTTTTTTTTTTGTTAGACAATAGTAAAACCCGCTCTTATGTATCTCTCGCTACATAAGAGAAATCAAGATGACGTAGATAATATAGTTCTGAGCTCAGGAGTCGATTAGAGATTAAAAAGGTATCAACACTTCCTTCGTGTGTATTTAAACAATATCCTCACTAATTGTATGGATTTTTATACGCTTAATTTATTTTATAAAAATTTGACTATTAAACCAAAACAATATACTTTTTATTTTTTGTTTCTCATAAGAGTTCATCTTACTCTTACGCATCTCTAATGCAATAGTAAAATCAAGACAACATTGTCATGAGTATAAAATTTTCTCGAGTATGACGTGGTTTCTTGTAGTAGTCAAACTACATATTTGAGATCTTATGGTTAGTTGAACTCTTACATATAACATTTTATAGGAGTTGATTCAATTTTGTTCTTACCTATCACCACACTTATGCCAGTTTCCTCTCTTAAATCTTCAACAAAGACCTCATCCAATGAAGGTGAGGTTGCTTGTCTAACAATCCTACCACAAACTTCGTCTAACTCCTCCTTCAGACCTGCAATAAATTGAAACATTCTACCTTCTTTCAGAGTGTTTGTTGATGGTGTTTTACATCCTCCATTGAGTTTCACTTATAATTGTTGAAGTGATCAAGATCTTGTAAAACCCACTTCAAAAAGTGGAAGTATTTTATAAAGATGTGGCAAAATTATTCACAATCTACTCAAATCATCTAAATTCATGCGTTAGAGTTAATGGATTTAAATTGATATAATCTAATGGATAGTGTTCATAATGGATGAATTCAAATACATCAATTATATTCAATGGATATATTTATTTGGATGAATATTCAATTCATCTAAAAACAAAATTCAAAAAATGATGTTCTTTGTTTTTTAATTTCATTTAATATTCAAGCAAATTCATCAATGGGTCTCACTTTCACTTTTAATATTTTATATTTTTTATTAAATTGATATCAATTATATAAGATGTGTATGTAGTTAATATTAAAATTTTATTCAAAAGTACGTAATATATATATATAAGTATGAGGAAAAAATATATGCACTCAAAGTGTATGAGTTTTATATGTTATCGTTGCATCATCTACCATTTATATTTAATTATTATTGACTATTCAAAAATAATAATTCAAATAAATTGTGAATGATATAGTGATTATATATAAATTTGTACACTAACAGTGCATAAATATTACACTCTATAAGTATTTGTTAAAAACTTTAGACATAAAACCTTAAACGTTGCATGCTTATAGAATATTGTAAAAATAAATAAAAATTTTAAAAGTTCAAAAAATCACCTTTTTGAAAAATGGCTTTTTTAACAAATAGATTTTTAAAAGTTTTTTTTAAATTGATTTTAAAAAATGTTTTATTGAGATAATAGTTTTGAAATAATAATTTTCTTCACTAGTGTTTTTTAGTTTCAATAAAAAATAAAAAAAATCAAATGGATTGGTTATTCATCCAAATCCATGAAAATATAATTATAGATGGATGGGATGAATTTGAATTCATCCATTGAGTTTGAATATGGATGGATTAGATAGCTTAAAATATAATTTAAATGGATTTATATGGATTGATGAATGACTTTCTATCTATCCATTAGCATCCAAATTTAAATTCATCCATTTGTCATCTTTAATTTTATAACATTATGATCCACATGACGAATTTAAGGTAAGTTCATAAATCTGAGATTTATTTCCAAGATCATAATACATTTTCATGACATTATCTGATAGCTCTTTTGTTGTGGAATAGCATATGTAATTGTTACTAACGTCCTCCTCCATGGAGTCTACCAAACAAGTCATCACCATGGAGTTTTTAGCATTCCAAACAACATAATGTAAGTCAACAATATCCGGTTTGGGTCATTCACCAGTGAGGTAATTTAATTTGCCACGAATATACATCTGGACAAATTGGTATCACTAGAAATAGTTCAATTCATTGAGTCGAAAGGTGGTGATTTGGATATAATGAGATTCAGTGACAAGGGCACTGTTCAGGAAACTTTAAAGTAGCAAAAAGCTAAGCATGTAACTTGTAGCTTTTAAAAGAGGAGTTTATAGTGTTTGAAAGTTACTTTTTATAAAGCTACCTCCGGTAACATTTTCAGTAGTATTCAATAATTCATTTTCCAATTTTTCTCTTCAATATCTTAATAAATTACATTACATGCCCTCAATTTTAAAAAAAAACTTATTAACCTTATTCGTCACTCTTACTTTTCCTCAATATATGTTTCCTTCACGTAAAAAACCAACAGTCTTCTTCATTCGTGTGATTTTCATGTATATTACAAAATTTATAGGATTTTATATGGGACAAAAGACCCTATTGATTTTGTTTTTATTTGTTTAACATGGTTAAATATGACATAGTTAGAGTCCATACTATTATTTGGTTCAATACAGTGAGATATATATGATATTATTTGATGTATAAGTTAGATTGTTATATAGGTTTTTCTTTGATTTCTATTCTCACATATTGTGAAGAGTTGTCATCATAACTAATCAGATTTTAAAGGATTTGTCTTATTGATTCTTTGTATTATTGTGTTTATTTATATGTTTCAATAAATATGTTATTCACCTTTTAGTTGTGTAATAAAAGCTCAAAGGTATAATAAAGTGTAAGAAGAAGGTTTATTCTACTTTTAACATTCATCCACAAGTCCTATTTAGTCATTTTTTAAATTTCAATTAATTATAAAACTTGTTTCATCAAACAGTTTTAGTTTAATAAGTTATCTTTACAAATACAAGTTTACAGCTTTCACATCTACAAGCTCACAACTAGTTTTCTTGAGTCAGGGACTCTCAGCTCCTCTTGGGCTGCGAGTCTTTGGGAATTCTGTGGTGGCTAAGGAACTATCAGCCACAACTACAAATCAGAGGCGCATATACCAAATTGAAATATTTTGTAGTAACAATACAAAAACTATATATAGATTCCTCTCTTTTTTATAGAAGGAATTAAAATAGGTAATCGAGAAAAAAACTGAAGTTAATGAGAGAATAAATTGAAATAACAACCTTCCTAAAATACACTAAATCAACATAAATTATATACAACAGAATCATGCCAGTTAAGAGCTTTAAATACTCCATTTTACACTCTGTCAGCACTTTCCAAGACATAATTAAATAATATTATATAGGGGCACTTAATCAATGTTAAATCCAATATAATTCAAGTGAGATGAAACATGAATTACTCTATGATTAGTTCACTCAACTTACTCAATAACTCCCCATGCAGTTGTCAAATCTGGTTCTACTTACCCGCCTTGAATGCAATGAAGTAGCATAATTAATCTATATATATGTTTACCATATGAAGAATGTCACATATTACAACAATGGCATAAGGTCCACCTATGTATGCATGGCATTACATATGTGTATATATATAATAATAAAATGCAAACATTAGTTTTCTTTAAAGAATAAGAGAATAAAATTTTTACATATGAGGTCCAAGAGGCATGTGATTCATAATTTCTTGATATAGTGATGAGCCACGTTCAGGAATAGCTTCCACATTTGGTTCTCCCTTCGGTAACATAAAACCCATTTCATTTGCCGTAGGGCGCTGCTGTTGTTGTGCCAGGAATGGATGAACCGGCATACCAGGATGTTTTCCTTGCCCCGGTCCGAATCCTGGCATTGCCAGATTTGAGAACATGGGTTGATGATTCATACCGAAGGAGAAGCCATGGGAAGGTCCTAGCTGCTGCCTCCCAGGTAAGTTGAATGAGCCCATCGAAGGCCTCTCGAGCCTTCCAATTCCATTGTGAATTTGCGACGATTCAGGTCTATGAACATGACCTTGCCCAGGAACAGCGCTAGATGTGGCAGCATTGACATGGCTGCTAGCACGAGCAGCAGGAACGTCGTGATTGTGCTTTCCCTCGTAAGTAGTGATCACAGATTTGAGGTCATGCGATGCTCTCTCGACATGCTTCCTCACCGTGCAGCCAGCGCTTGTGCACTTATAGTAACTCCTGCAGAAAAACAGCATCAAGCAACCCCCAATTCAGATTGACAACATAAATAAATGCAAGCGCATCTGTGTGAAGAGAAAGATAAATGACAGAACAGATAAGAGGAGAATGGCCACCTGGGATTGGGATTTCCTTTAACAACTTTTTGCCCATACTTTCGCCATCGATAGCCATCATCGAGGATATCTACCTCACTGGTAGTCTGTACAACAACTCTAGGCTCGCGAATAGCTCTTGTAGCTCCACTCAGCTCTGTTGCGTAAGATTCCAGTTTCCTGAGAAAATAAACTGTTGACTTAAATATTTTAGACAAATATTAAATTTGTAATTAAAAAATAGCAATGAAAAGTACCTTCTTTTAGACTCAGATTCATCTCCTTCCCCATCATAACCTAACGAGACACTACCATGAGTGCCTCGGTCATCTTCATCTTCTTCATTAGAAAAAGTAGAAGAGGCATCCAATGCATCTCCAGAATCAAGGTGAGTACCATTCTGAGTCTGCAAATTGGTGGAGTGGTTGCGGTATTCAGGGCCAATAGATGCTGAAGAGGTCCCTTCAGGGTTGTCATGCTTCCAATTAGCCGCTCCAGCTACAATTCCCTTGTGTACATTAGCCCAGCCCAGGTCACCATTATCACCGTTCTGTGGTTCAACTTGTTCAGGATTATCCACTTGCATGTCCGCATTAGGGTTGGCTGATCCCATGCCGGACCGACGATTTAGAGTTGGTTTGGAATGGTTGTGTGCTCCTTTATAGATAATCTCTGTCATGTGGCCCTCGTGAGATCGTTCAACTTTCTTCTTAACCAGACAATTTGGATGTGTACACTTATAGTAACTTCGCGGATACTCGCTGCCCTTAACTTGCTTTTGACCATATTTTCTCCAGTTATATCCATCTTCAGCCAGTGTACCACCAACACCAGCAACCGTTGAGTCTCCATTCCCTCTTTGATCTCCGGCTTCATCTGCTTGCTCTTCAGGTGGTGTGGAACGCTCAATGCTACCACCAACAGTATTATATGCCCTTTGATCACCTGAGAAAGATTTAATTCCATTATCTTTTTGAGGTGACGACTCGATAAAGTCGGGCTGATGATGGAGGCTGCTCTCGTTCTCAGTTTGAACCTTGGGTGCATCAACACTTTGAGATTGGAAAGAATTTTCTGACTGAACTGAGGCCTCAATACCTGGAACAGATTGTTGAGGAACTGTAGTTGGATTTACCTGAAAACAGAAGCTAGATTAAATTACCAAAAAGAAGATGCAGATCCACTACAAATCCCGTATTACGTAAATCAGAAGATAGTTAAGCTTGTACTCATTAACAATATGACAGTACAACACTTGATGATTGTGCATATATATGGCATGCCAAGTTGATTGGAAAAGTAACTTCCAAAAACAAAGTATCCAAACCTCCAGTAGTAAAAAAAAGGATTTTCAGAATTACTTACTTTCCTTGCAGCACCATAATAAAATGATGAGCCTGAATCTGTTGCAGGCTTAAAAGCAAAGGATGATGCATAGAAATCATCAAGGTTTTCTTTAGATTTTTCAGGAGCATCGGATGATAATTCTGAGTACCGCATATTGCCATTTGAGATGAATGGAAACTTTCCAGTTGTTGGAGATGGCTCTGCCTGCAATTAAAAATTCAGAAGTCAGTAGGAGGCAGAACAATTTTAACAGAACCCAATTTCACTTTCCTACAGCAGCAGATGGACGACCATCGGTGCCGCTGGCAAAATATTTATTTGACACCATGTATAAGAGTATAAAAAGTGCTCGCAAGATGCAAAAAAGAGGATGAATCTAAGTGTTTACAGCTTCCAGGTTAGACAATGTGATAAGTACTACAAGATACACATCAACTCGAATTGGAAGCACAGATGCATACCAAGAGGACAGGCTTCTACTAGTTCTTTAAAATTTAAATTACATCTATACAGTTTAGATATAATTAAAAACTCTATGTAAGAATGCACAACTACTGCTACTTTACGGAATAGAAGAGGCCCAAAATCAGACGACACTTTTTAAAATTGTTTTAGAGTATAGTTCAAAATTATATCCCAGAAATGAGCTATATCATATTAACCAAACAGCATGCCACTAATGAAATCTTGAGGAGGTAAAACCAACCACCACCAAACCTTTCCGGTAGATGGTGTCGGCCACATAGTCGTTTTTAATAATTTACTTATGGTTTTTCCTGGTCTCCCTCTATCTCGAATGATATGGAATGGACTTCTAAAGGGGTCTACACGTGCCCAAATCACTTAAAGCGAGATTCTATCATTTTTTGTGCAATATATGTTACCCCAACTTTATGTCAAATGCATTCATTCTTACACCTATCATGTCTTGTGAGAGGAGATTAAAAACACACAACTAAGGAACAAGTACAAGTAAGGAAGTTCCATAAGTGAAAACAGACAAGGTCAAAGGAAAAGTTGAGACTTAAATCCTAATAAGATTATTACTCAAATTGGAGAAATAACCTCAAATGAATCATCAGATTAACCAAATTACAGTGCATAAAATAGTTAATATACACAACTGTGCATATTGTTGTCTATCCTATCAGACATGTATCATGAACAATAATGGTTTGCACTTCGTAGCAGCATGCTCTGAGCTGCATCTAAGATCCATCCTATATCCCTTCCATTATTTTCATAGAGTAGGACAAAACAGGAATCGTCAAAATTCTACATCAGCCATCAAAGTATAACGAATCATTCCACAACCAACACCATGCAGGCAAAGCAACATGATAGAATAAATACCAAATTTCATAACAATTAAACAAAACACAACAGAAACGCTCCTTGGCATTCAGATACAAGAGTTTACCAGTGTGTTTGCAAGGAACACCGGAGATTCCAAAAGTGTAGTGGGACTGAGACCTGGTGGTATGGTCAAATAAGGAGACTGAATATCAGAATTAAGTGTAAGATCGGTTGATCTAATGCTTTCTGTATTTAACCTCGGAGCATTAAACCCAGCTCTAGCAGCCATCCTTTCAACAAGACCTCCTCTCGAGTTTGATTTCTGATCAGCCAGAAAGGTCGAGTAGGTCAACTGTTCACCAGAATCACCATCCTGTGAGCTATCTTTTGTGTCTCCTTTCCCTGTCTCAGCCTGTTCGTGATTCCCCGGAAACATAAACCCTGTTCTACCACTTCCAAGAGGGTCTGAGATTGATTTTGTTACATTCTCTTCACCTAGCATTCTAGAAAAAAGGGTTCTCGGGCTCTGACTAGGAGCACCCCAATCGCCAACTAGTGTGACATTATCATCAATCCCAGCCATTCAGACCTCACTTTAAGAAAACCTAAGCTGCAAAATAATTTTTTTTGGAAAAATCATGCAAAAAATACAGAAACCCAACTTCAGCTCAAGAAAGATAAAATCACATATCAACAACAATAACCAAGCCTTAATCCCACTAGATAGGGGTCGGCTACATATCTCGAACGATGTCATGCTCAGAAAATATTAAAAACATTAAACATAAACATGAAATGTGTTAAACAATTTGTTTAATCGGCCATAAAAAGACAACCTCAAAAAATAGGAACATGAATCACAGGACAATGCTCAATTGTTTCAGCACTTCTCTTATTCTTTTTTTTTTGGTAAATCAACATTTTTCTTATTTTCCATTTTTTTTTAAAACACATTTTTAATAAAGAATCTTACGTTTTTTTCTTCCAACACATAAAATGAGACAAATAGGTCTTAAAAACAGAACATAAAAACTTACCCAATTGAATGATTACAACGAACAACATTGTTTCAAAATCATTGAAATCGCCAAAAAAAACAACAAAAAAACAAATCCTTCAACAATACAACGAACAACATTGTTTCAAAATCCTTGAAATCGCCACAAAAATAAATAAAAAAAGAGAGAAAGGAAAAGGACATTGATGAATGAGTTTACCTAAAAAGTGATGATAAATAGAATGAATAAAACAAGAGAAAGTGCAGAACCAACACAGTTGAATCAGAAAACCGGATCCAATAACCCGAATCCGACCCAACCAGTAATCGGGTTTTTATTTTGATCTCTCTCTATAGATTTGAAGAACCACACATCTTTTGTTTTTTCATTTTTTTCTTGTTTGTTGTTCCTATCTCTATTCACTTCTTGTCTCTCTGTAATGTTCTCTGTCTTTCTCTGTGTTTTGGAAATGTTTTTTTATCCCTAAAATGAGAAATGATTGTGTTGTTTGAAGGAAGAAAACAAGTAGGAAAGAGAATAGTTACAAAAAGTTAATCATTTTTTAATCATTTTATTTTATATACTTTATTGTTTTTTAGTTTTTTTCCTCCACTTCATTCTATTATTATTTTTAACTATCTCCATATAATAAAAGTAAGATGTAATTAATAAAGTAAAGACGTGTGTTGGTCTATCCAAAATGAAAAATCTAAACAAAAAATCAATATAGATACTATTTTGATCATATGTATGATCTTTGATACTATTTTTTATTTTTTATTTTTGAAAGATCAAATTAACATATATAAAAATTTATAAGAATCACTAACAATGTGATGATCTAATGATACAAGGCTCTATTAAATCACGATGACGATAAAAAAAGTCAAGAGTTTGATTCATGTGAATTGTTCTTATTTGTTGGGATAAACAATCATGCATTTCAAAAAGATTAGTTATTTATCTAAAAATTAGTTGATATTTTTGGTAATATAAAAAGAAATTTATAAGGATCAAAATGCATGTTCTCAAATTAATATAAATGTAATTAATACTTTAAATAAAAAACAATGGAAAAAACAAAGAGGGATATATTTTAATGAATAAACTATTATTATGTTACTAAAGCGAAAGGAGATAATGACTTTATGGGGAAGGTGGAAGAGAAAAGCAGAGATGATTATGTATGATTGGTGGAGCTGAAAAAATGAATGGGAATCTTTGACAAACAATTACATGCAATGTTTTGAAAAAAATAAAATAATGTTTTATGGCACATATTTTATGAGATAATATACATATAATTTAGTCCTTTCAGTGAGCTCAATTGATTTATTACAATTTTGTTAGATATTGATAGATTAGGAAAGTTGATTGTGTTGTAATGCCATTTCTCTTTGCTATTTTTAAAATGAAAACATGAATACAATTTGTTTTGGAAAACAGTTGAGATGATGTTTAATTTTGTTGTATAACCAAGTACATTCTTTTAACTGAGGGTAAAATATATACACTAACAATGTAAAGATTTATGCACATGCACCTCTTCATATATCATTCATTTGTATTATTATTTTTTTTTGAAAAGTCAACAATAATTAAGTATCATTGGTGGATAATGCAATGATAGTGTATAAAACTCATACACTGTCAGTGCATACATTTTTTCTCTTTAACTAGTAGCTAAGAAATTAATTCATTTAGAGTATGATTGTTCATCACAACAAATATCACTCTCATTAACCAAACATATAACATTTTGACATATTTGCCTTGCTTAAGGTTATAATTCAATAATGGGATTATCATGATTACTTATAGAAAGACCATGTGAAAACGTATCTATATATAAATAACCAATAGATAATTGACAATATATTAAAAGTTCAATTCTAATTAAAATTTATTGTTAAATGATAGTACTAACAAACATAAATGTATATATCTCTAAATATAATATGTTTGTTACATCTTCATATGAGTTTTTCTCTATTATTTATCACCATCTTTTGCAACAATATATAAATTATAAATTATGTCTTGTAGTGTTTGTTTCCAACGCAATTTTGGGTTGGTAACTTTTGTCTTTTCACTACGACAATTAAAACTGGTGTTGGAGTCATTATTGGTTGTGTGAAATGAGGAAACGTTTCATTGGATTAAGAGAATCTAAGTAAAAGGGGTTAATTGTTGATAGTGTTATGATTGAAGAAAGATCCTCCATGGTGGTGATGGAAATGGTTCACTTTACCAAAGGAGTGTATAAATGGAGGATGGAAAACATATTCTTAAATTTAAAATTTAATAATAAATTATTTTTGGTATAAAGTAGCACATAATGTTACACACATTTTTTGAATAAAACATGTGTTTAATAGAAATTCTTGTTTATGTCGATTCATTATAAATACTGAGAAAAAATATATGGATGAAAGTGTATAAATTTTATATAATGTTACTATATTTGAAATTCATGTTTAATAATCACTAATTCTTCAAAAAATAGTATAAATAAATGATAAATAATATAATAATTGTATATAAATTTGTATACTAGCGGTACTTATATATTATACTCACTATGGTTCTTACTTAATATAATTTATGTCATTAATAACTCTTCGGCGTTACTTTACATCCTTTTATAGTATATTTTAATTTATTTTAATACCAAGAAACATCAATATTAATTTCGTTCATGACCTCAGAGTTACATACATTAATATCAATTTAATACTAAGAAACGTCAATATTTTATTAATAAATATGAATTATAATAAAATATTGTTCATGTAGCCAATTTCACTTTATTATAGTAATAAATATGAAATGTAGATCAATTTAAAACCAAGTAAGAAAATATTGCTAGTACTAAAACCAAACTAACAACTTAGGATAAATAAGATATTAGTTTAGTAGTGTAAAACTCTACTTGATTCTCAAAGTTGGAGGTTCGATTGCTGGGAGCGACACTTATTAGAAGAGACGACCACGAACCCACAAAGAATTAGTTACTTACCTACAAAGGTGAAAAAATATTCTTAATAGTACCTAAAAAATCTAACAGCTTACAAGTTATTAAGTAGGGATGGCAATGGGCACGGGTAGTAGCTACCTGCTACCCGTTTCGAAATAAGGGAGCAATACCCGTACCCGCCCATACCCGTATGGGTACCCGCTGCGAGTTTTTTGCGGGTATTTCTGTGTACCCGCGGGTAAAACGGGTACCCGCGAGTTTTCTATATTTTCATTGAATTTCTAATTTACTATTTCTATTATGTTTTAAATGAGATGAAATTTAATTATTTTTGTGTATTTTGAATGAATAGTCGACAAAAATGCTAAATCTAATGAAATTTTCTGTTTTGGTGGTTTGCTATTCTCATTTACTTAACAAAAAACATATATTTTTCTTTATAAGACAGATGTGTTTTTACACATGAAATAATATTTGTAGTGTATTTCATCACCATTAAAAAGATGTAAACAAAGTAAAAGGAAAAGATGTAAACAAAGTAAAAGAAAATATGTACATAGTGTAATGAAGTTTATGATAATATATTTTTTATTTTAATTAAAAATAATATAGTAATCATATACATAACGGGTATCCGCGGGTACGGGTACCATAATACCCATACCCACCCGTATGTATTACGGGTATTTTTAAAAACTCGTTTTCAAAACCCGCGGGTACCATTTGTGACATGTACCCGTGCCCGTACGGGTTTTACCCGCGAGTACCTGCGGGTACGGGTTTTTTTGCCATCCCTATTATTAAGTAAAAACATGAACAAAAGTGTAATCAGACTATTGTTTTATTTTTCTATACATTTATTACTTTCTTTTGTTTTGTGTCTAAAATTAAGGTGAAAGCACAACAAGTGCATGACTACCATACACTTGTAACCATGAAAATTCCGATGTGTAACTTGTAACAACCTCCTATTTGTATTCCCTTTTCAATCTTATTCACATCACAAACACCTCAGCATATCAGTTAGTTTTGCTCTTTGTGGTTGTCCTGCATTTTATGTCTCACACTTACCAATTTTGGATTTGAATCAAGAAGGTAAGTGAAAAAAGGAGAGAGAGAAACTAACATAAATTTGATTGTCTTTTGATGTTATTTTAAGTATATGTTTGGTAAGGTTTGTTAGAGATAACTAATTAACTATGGTTTGCAATATTTGCAGTAAGAGATTAATATATATATATTATATATATATATATATATATATATTTATTGTTAATATAAGAGATTTTACCTAATCAATTTATCATTGAGTGTGCAATTTCTATATATTCACAGTTTAATGTTTTTTACATTGTCAGTTAATTATCCACAATTGATTTATTAATCATTATTGACTCTCAAACAAAAGTAATACAAATCAATGGTGGATGATGTGCTGACAGTGTAAAAAACTTTACATTGTCCGTGCATAGATTTTAAACTCATATTTATATATTGTCAGTGTATTATTTACCATTTATTTAGATTACTTTATTTGAAAAGTCAATCATAATTAAATATTAATTATATATAAATGTATATAAAATTCATACACAGTCAATGCATATATTTTTTCTCTTCATCATTCACTCTTATATAGAAGTGAGATATAAATATTTATATATATATATATATATATAGTTAATACAAATAAATAAAATAAATAATGAATAATACTGAAAAAATTACACTCATATGAATATTAAACCCAATTTTTAAATCCACCGGTGTAGTCTCCTAACTCAGATAAAGGAGTAGTGATGGTATATATTTTCTGTAAAATTAGTTAATAACTATTTTTATTTAAAAAATGTGACAAATAAGTAAGATAATTTATGTTATTTTTAGAGGATGGTATATTATTTCTCTCAATTATAACAATGTTGCATAGAATTATCTTATTACAAAACAAAATGCAACTCACATCAACTAGTGTCTTGATGTCATTTACATACCAATATCTTCCACATTATTTTATAATTTATTATAACCCTAAGAAATAAGAATAATATTTATCATTTTGTCTCAAATAATAAACATTATTCTTATTCTTATTTGGATCTCACAACCTACCTACATTTTTGTATTCATGCTTATTTTTGTTTTCTCTCCTCACTTCTCCTTCATCAATAATCGTTCATATTACGAACAAAATTTGCAAAAGAAGAATACTACAGTAGAGAATAGGGTAAAAATGTTACTTAACTATTTAAAAACAATCAATATTTATATTGTGTGAAGACATGCCTTGGTAACCAACAAGCTAACAGAAGATTTAGTCATATTCAAATCTTATAAACAATTATGTAAAAATTGTACTGTACCAGCCGATTCAACCGGAAACTGGTAAATCGGTCTCCTAACTGGTATAGTACAGATGTTGAACTGGCCAAATATTAAAACCGGTCAAAAACCGGTCAAAATTGGTCAAAACCGGTGAACCGACCGGTATTTCACTAAACCGGACGGCTTATACTTATATATACTTTTTTGAAAAAAAAACTTAAAATTTAAAAACTCATTATAGGTGACTCATCTTTCCAACCCTTGTACTTTCTAAAGATAGGATTTGGTGCAAAAATATAATATCGATATGAGACAACTTTAATTCATCGGTGTTAAATGTTAAAACTCCAAATTTATTTGTTTTGTAGAGTGAGTTATGAACTTGTATCATTTATTTATATTTTGTGGTTGTTAAGTGATACTTTTGGATTGATATATGTTTTGTAATTTACACTTTGAATTTGTTAAAGACTTAAAGTTGTTTGTTTATGTGAATTATAAATTTGAGTATCTACCTATTTGTAATTTTTTGTTATATGTTTATATATATATAAGTAGGTATGTCCAGTTTAACCGACATGTAGTTTAATTACTAAACTACTGGTTGAACCACTGTATCATTATACCAATACCCTGACTAATTTGATAATAGAATAACAACACTCCTTAAAAGTCTTAGATAAACTCTTGAGATATTGTAACTATGAATCTTAAATATATTGTTAAGCATGACTTATTCACTTTAAATTTATTGCACATAACTTTATTGACTCTTACAACAATTAGTTTCATTATCATGTATACTGAGGATTCTCTTACTCTATGGTTAAGTTTTTTAAATTTATTCTTTATCTTAACTATAAATTCTATGGACATATAATGTTTTAGATTTCTCTAGAATTAAATGCTAGAATGAGGAGTAAGTTTAAAAAACTTAACTCTTGAAGTATGTGAATCACTCTTTATTACTATCAACCAAGTTTTATTCACGTGAGACACTTATTTCTAGGGGAGTCACGTACCTCTCGAAACAGATTAGTTTCTTATCCAAAAAGATGGGGATACATTTAGTAGTATCAAAAAATTTGTACGACTAATATTTTTTTTGTTTAAAAGTGTTATATAGTATTAAATTATATTAATTATACAAAATTTTGTACCATGTTGATTAGTATTAAGGATCCTAACTTGAATCTTAGTAAAATATTGTATATGTAGCTCACTGAAATAGAATCGTTCTATTAAACTGAATGAAATTTGTTAGATGATTAAAAATGATATGTAATTTTATATTTATTTAGTTATTGTTACTTTATTTGTTTTATAATTATTAATTATGATAAATAAATAAGTTTATTCATAATATTATTGCCGCCTGCTATGTTGGTCGGAATATATATATATATAAAATAATGTTATTTTTTAAGTATACTTTAGCTTAGCATAATTAATGTACTTTGATAAAAAAAAATTAATTCATTACCCATCTTATTCAGATTTTTGCTTTATAAAATTAACCCAGATGCTTATTGAAAATATTATATCTATATATCTTCTATACTGTACTATATATATATATATATATAACTAAAACATGTTATAAATATTAATATGGTTCACCTACCTATTTTGCTATTATAATTAATAATTATTATAATATTTTTTCATACAATAAAAAATATAAATGGAGGTTAGAGGAAGTTACTTCCATTAAATATATCAAACTACTGATACAGTTTTTAATAATATCACATTTCATTTTTATCAAAAAATTATAATATTATGTACAGAAAGTGATATAATTTGCTAAAATGAAATATATAAAAATTAAATGTTCAATACTAAAAAGTAAGAATGTGCGTCGGCAGACACGAAGTGACTGCCGACACGCTAGTTACTTAATAAAGGGAAAACATAAAATAACTACGATGAAGTATTTTATGTTTTCTTATTTAATCTTTTATAACTCCTAATTTTATGTTTATCTATACTAATCTACATTATACTAATAAACATAAAATAACAACTCATAAAGTATTTTATGTTTTTCTATTTTATCTTTATAACTTCTAATTTCATACTTATATAAATTATCAATATATCAATATACATTAATATTTCTTACTTAAACTATAACCCCTCTTCAATTCCCATGTTAACCGTTATTGTAGTTTTTTCATGTTAATTCCTGATGCAGTTTTTCATTTATTTGGTAGGAATAATTTTTATATGTTTCTCTATTAAAATACACACTACAAAAAAACTGAAGATAAACTATTTATATGCTTCTTCCTGTAGTGTCACACTTTACCAAAAAAAACTGAAGATAAATAAGTGTGTAGTAATAAATAAGCATATAACTGATTTTTTAAATGTTCAAATTTTTTAAAAGTTATTATTATTATTATCTATACTACTTAATAAAGGATAACATAAAATAACTACCCATAAAATATTTTATATTTCTCTATTTAATCTTTTATAACTCCTAATTTCATGTTTATCTATACTAATCTTTTATGCTAATAGATAAAGGAAAAACGTAAAATAACTTTAATGAAGTAATTCTAATTTCATGTTTCTAAATATTATATATTTCTTAATGTAAATTAATACTTTCTTTGTAACTACCACATCAATTCTTAAACTTCCAATTTCCAAATTGATGTGGTTTTTTCAATGGATAAGTGAATTATATTGATTATGACATAAAATTTGAAATGTGGATAAATTAGTTAGTCATTATAGTTTACTTTCATTTTTAACTTCTAGCATATATTGCATGATAGTTTTATTAAATAATATAATATGAAGATAATACATTTTATATAAAAAATAAGAATGTGGGTGGCCAACATGGAGTGTTGGATGACGCGCTAGTTATGATAAATTGAAACTATGATAAATAATAACTCCAAAAGACCTATATATTGTGAATAGTTTTAATCATATCAGGATCCTAAATATAAATATGATAAATTATATATTTTTTAATAAAAAAATATGTTACTTATATATATAAAAGCATATATTTTTCTTATTTCCATATATGGTTAAATATCAATATTGTTTTCATTTAACACTTTTGATTTCCAGAAAAACAAAGTAATTCTAAAGAAGTTTATGGAATAATTGTTTAGCCTCATCCAAATTGTTAGCTTTTTAAAATAATTTTAATTATTAACTATTATTCTTTGCCTTTTTATGATAAGAAGACACCAGACTAAACAAGAATTAAAAACACGTGTTTTATAGCAATGATTTTATGATATTTGATCTTCATATAAATATACATATAAATATAATCAACTATACATTATATTTTATTTCATATAATATTATTCATTGTGATCTCTACAATTTTACTATACTTTTTGTCATTGTACAATTATTCTTGACCTTTTAAACGAGGGACTAATTTTCTTTTGGGTAGTTTAGTAAGTTGAGGATGTTAGTCTAAACTTTAGGAAAAATAACAATATTTAATTATAAATAAAATTAATTGAGTAATAAAAAATATAAAGAAACATACTGATTAAATTAGATGCAAAATTTTCAACTATTTCATTTTTAATATAAATTACTATGTTATTCATAAAAAATTAATCCTCTATCTTATTACTAAAATTTGTTTGGCTGTCTCTATTGCTAAAAATGATATTTATGTAGTAGTTGAATCATAATAATTAAGATAAAACGAATAACTTGGTAAAACAAGATATGATTAATGACATATGATTGATAATTTTTTAAACTTCAATGACTAACGACATCAAGAACAAAATGTTAAAATTGACATCTCAAACCAATTTTTTGTTGCTAATTGAAATCCATCCGAGAAAATTCTTGGACAAAGAATACATATATTATCAATATTAAATGACTTATAAGCATCGTTAAGGTCTATATTATCAATATATACATAATCTCTTTCATTAAGTGTAAAATATTACAAAGTCATATTATTATAAGCAACATCAACATCTATGTGCCTAAGAGAACTTCATCTATTGTGTATAATTTTTAGAAGTACCACACAAGTTGCACTATATTTATTTATCAAACTATAAATTAAAGAAATATGTGAGTTCCAATGAGTATATTCATAATTAACAAGAAACCTATGTCTCAAGAAAATTTTGTCCTCATGTACTTAGCAAATCAAACTTTAAAAAATAATATTAAAATATAATTTTTGTTTTTAATGAAATGAGACTTTCTAATTAGATGAGAACACAAAGTACGACATAAATAGTGACACCTGATCTCATCCATTCATAAATATGTCATTTGAGTGTAAGTAAAGAATATACATATACTATTTCAAAAAGTGTTACTCTATGTACAAATTTTTATAATATAAAAATTTAATAATTAAATATTTCTTTGGTCAACCACATCAAGTAGTACATAAAACATCATATTTTGAGACACAAGAAATGTGTTTTCATAAGTAACAAGGTAAAATATATTTTTAATAATTTTTAAAAAAAAATCAAGGGGTAGCTATCCCCACCAATCCCTTTAATGCTCCATTGCTAAGTGTAGTTGTGCCTCCAAAAGGATTACTCTTAAAGTTCAAACATTTGCCTTTGGTCTAAAATGACATTTAGGTTATAGCATTTGTCAATAACTGGACCAATTGTTTGTTGGTAAAATTTGTATTTTTAATATATTCGTAAAGTTTAGAAGTCAAGATTTGACCAAGTGTTTTTCCCATACCTTATATCCATCATTTAACATTATTTTTATCACCATCTTCATTAATTATACTACCTTCCAAAGCCTAATTCTTAAGACTATCTAGTTGATAATTTTGCTACCATTTTCAAAGCATCATTTTATCATTATCAAAGTTGTGAATTACTTTTATTAATGGTACCATTTACCAAAGTCTCTCATTTTGGCTATTAGAATGTATCTTGTTAAATCATTAGATGAATCCTCAAGAAACGCACTTTTCCTTTGTTTATTATCACTAAACTCTCCTTGTTGTAGCTTATTGTTAAGTTGTCCCATTGAATCCTATGGGATCACCGCGAATAGATCCTTAGAACAATGTCTAATACCTGCCTTAAGTGAAATTATTTCTTTGCAAATTCTAGTAATGCAACAATGAGACTCATATTCACTAATAGAGAGGCAAGTGATGCCAAAAATCAAAGAAAATGTGATATGCTTTTACATTTATATCTTTATGTTTATTATGATAAGACAAATTTACCCTTCAAACTAAAGAGAAAAATTGGACTTGCTTCTCCATTAATGGAATGGATCTTGACCCTGCAAAAATATAAAGATATATGTATGGGCATGTCAATTCTAATGTTGTCACCTATACCAAATTTAAGGATGTTTGTAAGAACTCACATATTTCGTACTGCCACATTACAATTTTCTCACCTATCATGAATTGTTCCCCAACCTTTATACCTCTTTGACTTACATGAATATATGTTGACTTATTCTCTTATGTTAAAAGTGAAGTTAAAAGGTGGATCTATCCTATGGTTGATATGACCATTGGACTCTCTGTCCAATTGGATGGGTCTCATATATGTGTACAATTTAAACAACTTTTGATTGTTAGAATTTCTGACAATTTATGAGTCATAAATATGATTCTATAATTATGTTATGACCATTATGTAATTGGCCAAAATATAAATGATCTTCAGTAATTAATTTGGTGGCTAAGGTCATATCTGTCATGAAATAATTATAAGTGTAGATACCTTCGGACAATTTCTGATTTGATGAAGGGACTGAATCATAATTATTGCAAATAAAGTAGTAACCACTACGTGGTTACTTTTATGGGTTATGGTCCCAATTTGTAGAGCAGCAGATTTTCAAGTGTAAAGGTGGAGGAGAATAAGGTAGGATGAGAATAGTGTTATCCATGATGGGATAACGCTATCCACTCATCCATAAGGCTTATAAGGCATAAGGATAAGTCTCCTCCAACCAACCTCAACACAACACACTAAAAGAGAACTGAGGCATTCGCTCATTCCCCTCTAGAGAGAAACTAAGGAAAACCATTCGCTGCTCTATCATCTGGAAGATCATCGCACCCTCATACATTCGAGATTCAGAAATGGCTCAACAAGATATGTTCTTTATCTTCACCATGAACTCATTTGGGGTTTCTTAGGTCTGGGCTATGGATGTTCCATTTGGGTGTATGTATGGGCATACACATTCGGTTGTGGGAACAAAACCATGGTCATAAGGACTTCCGTGTTTACTCTATGGTTTCATAATGGAGAAGAAATTCTCCAACAAGTGGTATCAGAGCCACCCCAATTTGATTCATGGGTGAAATTAGGGTTCTTGTTTTTCTTCCCCAAATCTGGTTTGATTTAGGGTTTTGGTGTTTTATTTTCTGCAATGAATCGATTAAGAAAACATTTATGCTTTTCAATATGAAAGAAAAGGTTTTGAAATGATTGAATGTTGTTTTCTGTTGTTTGTTCTTGAATTTTTGGATGATTTTTCGAAGAACCGCGATGCAGAAATCGCATGTTCATCTTCTGTCGCAGAGCTCTCGCTAATCGCAATGTTCGTGTTCTGTCGTAGTGCTCTCGCCCAAGCGAGAGTGGCTCACCCAAGCGAGAGCTAAACAGAAGCATTGGCTTCTAATTGCGCTTAAGCGAGAGTACCTCGCTCAAGCGACGGCTCGCCCAAGCGACGGCTCGCCCAAGCGACGGCTCGCCCAAGAACGGCAAGTGTACCGTGTCGCACAAGTAATAAAGTCCGGTAAGGTACCAGATTATCGTCCTCAGGGAGCGGAGTGGATTTATACTATTTCCTACAAGAATCAATTGAGCATTTATATACAAATTTTGGTTGATAAATTTGCATTGGTTTAAATAATAATAACTTGACTAAACGATTTTTAACAATAAAAATAATATAGTCGGGATCGAAACTTCATCATTCTTTCCCTTTATACATCCATAGATTCAATTCTTAACAACCTGTGAAGTTACTGAATTTTGCAATACATTTTCATAAATCAATTACATCAGTTCCCTGAATGTAATGTTCTTAAATTATCACCCAACTTCCAATTCCTTAGATAATTGGATGACTAACTAAAATTAAACTCAGATGTAAAGCAGTTCCTACATCATTGTCCATCCCTGGATCAATTATGTAGGAAGAAAGACAATTCAGATCCAGTGTCAAGTTTAACTTCCCAGTTAAACTTGAACCTTAAATCATGAATTCAGTATTTAATTGAAATCATGCAATAAATATGGAACAACTTTCCAAAATCAAATAACATTAATACAGAATTGAATCCAGGAGTACAAAAGTTTAAGAAGATTACATTTCGATTCCCAACTATGAAGAACTAGCCACTCATTCTTGCCATTATAATGCCTAAATCATGAACTAATATGAAAAATGAGTAATAGAATCGTTTCCACGAGTTCTATCTTTTCTTCTCTGTGTTTTTTTCGTCCAGATCTTTTTTTTTTCAATGAATGACTCCCATCTCGATTCTGAAACTGCTACTTCTATCTCCAACTTCCATACTCTCGCCCAAGCTAGATATTCTCGCTTGGGCGAGGATCCAAGAGATTCCCAGGCTTGAGCACCTCGCTTGGGCGAGGTGTTCTTCGCTTGAGCGACGAACAACAGAAGCAATTGGTGAATTATCGCCCACTACCTCGCTTGAGCTAGGACACCTCGCTTGAGCGAAGATCCGTCGCTTGAGCGAGAAGCATCAGGTATTTTGTTGCTTTTTCTCTTAGTTGTCGCTGGAGCGACTCTTTTCTCGCTTAAGCGAGATATGCACTCTTCAGAATCTTCATCTTTCTTCTTTTCTTCTCCTCTTTTCTTTATTTATTAACCTGAAACAACAAAAACGCAATAAATTCCTAGATAAAGCACAATTAACTAAGTTATCAGGAATTGTATACAATTATAACATAAATGCATACTAAGTGCCCCACAAATCATGTACAAATTTACTAATTTTTGGCACTTAACAAACTCCCCCCAACCTAGAATCTTGCTTGTCCTCAAGCAAAGTAACAAGTGTAACTCAGTTCAAGGTATCTGGTTTTCATCACTTATCCAAGTGTAGCATGCTAGAATCATTCATTCACTATTTATAAATACCTGTTAATGATCAATCATAGTGAACCAAGTCTACTGAGACAGAATATTCATGCAATTCAATTCCAAACTGAATAGAAGGAATAACTACTCAGTTAAATCAAAGGAATTCTCTCATGCTCACATGTTAAGTGTTTCGCTCAATTCTTTGCTGGATCCATTTAATTTGACTTTGCCTTTCATTTCAGTCAAGCCATGTACACAGGTTCAACTATGGATCTTAAGGACTTAACATAGGGTCGTAATGAGGCTGGGCTACAAAGGACTTGGTTTTTCTTGGATACAAAGAGGGCGGCAAATCATTAGTGCATATAAATACCTCTTTCTATTGTTCACTTTTACTTTCATTTTCCAAATTTCTGTACCACCCCACACTTTTACTATCAACCATTGTGATTCTCCTTCTTCAATTGACTCTTATATTTTGAGTTTTCACTTTTTGTTCCCCCTTTTTTTTTCTTTTCTTTTTGGCAAGATTAACATGTTGTTGCCTCATATTCATATGATTGAAGAAGGAGTCACAGTCCAACTCAGATTTACCT
>NC_032024.1:13693901-13696229 GCF_001865875.1 Lupinus angustifolius
AGGAAACTGGATTGCCTTCCAGTTAGCGCTTCTTTAACGTCACTAGCTTGACGCCTGTTCATTTTAAGCTTCTGAAAGATGGATGACTGTGGTGAGCCGCTCGACGTCACCACCCAGATAAGGTTTTAATCTTTGACCATTAACTATCCAACTCCGCTGAGAGGCTGGATCTTGTAACTCAATTGCACCGTGTGACTTGACTGTTTTGATTAAAAATGGTCCTGACCATTTTGACTTCAACTTGCCCGGAAAGAATTTCATCCGAGAATTGAACAGCAAAACAGTCTGACCCACCCGAAAATCTTGTTTTCTGATCTTCTGATCATGATAAAGCTTGACCTTTTCCTTGTACAATTTGGAAGACTCATAAGCACTAAGTCTCATCTCGTCCAATTGTTGAAGTTGTAACTTTCTATGATCACTTGATGCCTTTACATCCAGATTGAAAAACTTGAGGGCCCAGAATGCCTTGTGCTCAAGCTCAACAGGCAAATGACAAGCCTTCCCATATACCAGCTGAAACGGAGATAGTCCAGTGGGAGATTTAAAAGCAGTGCGGTAAGCCCAGAGTGCATCATCCAACTTGAGAGACCAATCCTTTCTTGAGGTGGACACATTTTTTTCAAGTATTCTCTTGATCTCTCTATTAGATACTTCCGCTTGCCCATTGGTCTGCGGGTGGTAAGGAGATGCCACCTTGTGCCGGACTCCATAATGCTGAAGGACCTTCTGCAGTTGAACATTGCAGAAATGGGATCCTCCGTCACTAATTAGAACCCGAGGTGTGCCAAACCGACTGAATATATTTCTCTTCAAGAACTTAACTACGGTTTTGGCATCATCCTTCTGTGCAGCTACTGCTTCAACCCATTTAGACACATAATCCACTGCTACCAAAATGTAAACGTGTGAGCAAGAAGGTGGAAATGGTCCCATGAAATCAACACCCCAACAGTCAAATACTTCAATCTCCTGAATATTAGTTAACGGCATTTCATTCCTCTTGGAGATTCCGCCAGTTCTTTGGCATTTGTCACATTGTTGAGCAAATTGATGTGCCTCCTTAAAAACAGCAGGCCAGTAGAAACCAGACTGAAGGACTTTAGCAGCTGTCCTCTCTCCATTGAAATGCCCTCCATATGGCGAACTGTGACAATGCCATAGGATACCCTTAGCTTCTTCAGTAGACACACATCTCCTCAGTACTCCATCCGACCCAATTTTAAAAAGATGAGGGTCATCCCACACAAAATGTCTAGAATCCCGCAAGAACTTCCTCTTTTGATGCCAGGTAAAGTCTTCAGGGATGACCCCTGCAGCTTTGAAATTGGCCATGTCAGCAAACCATGGCCTTTCTTGAATCGAGAGAAGCTTCTCATCCGGGAACTCCTCCACCACCTCTGATTCTTTCTTTGTTACCTCCTGATTCACTAACCGTGACAAGTGATCCGCTACACAATTCTCACTGCCCTTTTTGTCCTTGATCACTAAATCAAATTCCTGCAACAATAACACCCAACGCAACAATCTCGGCTTGGAATCCGATTTGGTTAGCAAATATTTTATAGCAGCATGGTCAGTATAAATGACCACTTTTGACCCAATCAAGTATGATCTAAATTTTTCCAAAGCATACACTATGGCTAGTAATTCCTTTTCAGTGGTGGCATAATTGATTTGTGCTTCATTCAACACCTTACTAGCATAATGTATGGCATGGAACACTTTAGATTTTCGCTGTCCTAGTACCGCCCCGACTGCATAATCACTAGCATCACACATTAGTTCAAAATCAAGATGCCAGTCGGGTGCGACTATAACAGGAGCAGAAATCAGTTTTTGTTTTAAAGTTTCAAAAGCATTAGCACACTCAATATCAAAATGAAAAACAGTATCTTTGTTAAGAAGATTACTGAGTGGCTTTGCAATTTTAGAGAAATCTTTAATAAATCTTCTATAAAAACCTACATGTCCAAGGAAACTCCGAATTCCCTTGACATTGAGTGGTGGTGGAAGGTCCTTGATGACCTCAATCTTAGCCTTGTCAACTTCGATGCCTCGGGACGAGATTTTGTGTCCCAGAACTACCCCCTCAGTCACCATGAAGTGACACTTCTCCCAATTCAACACCAAATTTGTATCAACACATCGTTGCAAAATGATGTCCAGATTTGCCAAACAACTCTCAAATGACGACCCGAAGACCGAGAAGTCATCCATGAAAACTTCAATGCATTGTTCCACCAGGTCAGAAAAGATAGCTAACATGCACCGTTGAAATGTTGCTGGTGCATTGCACAGTCCAAATGGCATCTTCCTGTAGGCGAA
>NC_032024.1:13696329-13699549 GCF_001865875.1 Lupinus angustifolius
CCAGGCTTGAGCTCCTCGCTTGAGCGAGGGATTCTCGCTTGAGCGACGAGCAACAGAGGCAATTGATGAATTACCGCCAACTACCTCGCTTGAGCTAGGACGCCTCGCTTGAGCGAAGATCCGTCGCTTGAGCGAGAAGCATCAGGTATTTTGTTGCTTTTTCTCTTAGTTGTCGCTGGAGCGACTCTTTTCTCGCTTAAGCGAGATATGCACTCTTCAGAATCTTCATCTTTCTTCTTTTCTTCTCCTCTTTTCTTTATTTATTAACCTGAAACAACAAAAACGCAATAAATTCCTAGATAAAGCACAATTAACTAAGTTATCAGGAATTGTATACAATTATAACATAAATGCATACTAAGTGCCCCACAAATCATGTACAAATTTACTAATTTTTGGCACTTAACACCAAGCAAGTGTATGAGCGACATAAGGCTCGCTCAAGCGAGAGACAAACAGAAGCATATGTTTCAATTGCGCTTAAGCGAGAGTACCTCGCTCAAGCGAGGGTATCTCGCCCAAGCGAAAGTGTACCTCGCCCAAGCGAGAGTACAATAAGAACTTATGGGGCTTTGGTATCTTTGTGCATTGATTTTAATTGTTATTTGAATGTCCATTAAGATTGTCTGTTATTTCAAGTGAGCCAAATGAAGTGAAATGTCGCCAAAGTGACCTCTTTCATGGATATAACTCATGAGGAATAATGGATGGAAGTGTGTATGGTTATTCATGCGGGTATTAGCTGGCCCAAAGGAAAGTTGATATTTGGCTAAAGATCATATACACCTATGATGATAAACATGTCATAATTCTAAAGTTTTATACATGTGACTGATGAATTAATCCAAAGAGGGATTCGTCAGTTGACATGTCTTATTATGAATGTTTGATCATTACAACAAGAGTACCACTTGCAGTTGATATCACTGTCCAAAGACTTGATATTGATGGTGCACTAGGTATCTTGATTTGGACATACCATTGTTTTGAGCACAATGATAATTTTGGGTTGTGAGCATATTTTAATATTTTGTCTTTTGTTTCAATCAGCTACATCAATTGCTTCTATATCTGCAAATTTGAATTCGGTTCCGGTTCTTATTGGTGAAAATTTTAAGGATTGGAAAGAGAACATGGAAATTGTTCTTGGCTGCATGGATCTGGACTATGCATTAAGGGTAGAGCAACCCCCTTCTCCTTTGGAATCCAGTGCCTCTGAAGAGAGGAAGGATTATGAGAAGTGGGATCGCTCTAATCGCATGAGTCTGATGATCATTAAGCGTGGCATTCCAGAAGTCTTTAGGGGTACTATCTCGGATGAGATAAATAGTGCCAAAGATTTCCTTGCTGAGATTGAAAAGCGCTTTGCAAAGAGCGATAAGGCGGAAACAAGTACTCTGTTACAGAACTTGATTTCCATGAGGTATCAAGGCAAGGGAAACATAAGGGAATACATTATGGGAATGTCCAATATCGTTTCAATACTTAAGGCCCTTAAGCTTGACATGTCGGAAGACTTGCTCATTCATTTGGTCTTACTGTCTCTTCCTGCACAATTCAGCCAGTTTAAGATTTCTTATAACTGTCAAAGGGGAAAATGGACTCTTAATGAACTCATTTCATTTTGTGTGTAAGAAGAGGAAATGTTAAAGCGAAAACGGACTGAAAGTGCCCATTATGTTACTACCTCTAAAGACAAGGGCAAAAGGAAAATCACTTCAGAGCCCAAGAATGAAGCTGCTAAGGGTTCAGTGCAAAAGAAACAGAAGCAGGATGATATCTGTTTCTTTTGCAAAGCAACTGGACATCAAAAGAAGAAATGTGTAAAGTATCACGCCTGGCGTGCTAAGAAAGGTACATTTCTTGCTTTGGTTTGTTCTGAGGTCAATTTAACTTCAGTACCTGGAAACACCTGGTGGTTAGACTCCGGTTCAACTTCTAACATCAGTGTTTCAATGCAGGGTTGCCTGAGCTACCGAAAGCCTAATCATGTTGAAAGATACATATATGTTGGCAATGGGAAATCGGTAGAAGTGGAAGCTATAGGGCATTTTAGGTTGTTATTATGTACTGGTTTCTATTTGGATTTGAAAGACACTTTTGTTGTACCGTCTTTTAGACGGAATTTGATTTCTGTTTCATATTTGGACAAATTTGGTTATTGTTGTTCATTTGGAAACAATTCGGTTCAATTGTCTTTAAATTCAAATTTAAATGACAATCTGTATATGCTGAATACTATAGCTGATTATAGCGAATCCCTGAATGTGGAATCACGTGGTACTAAGCGTAAAATTGATAATAATAATTCAGGTGCATTATGGCACAAGCGCCTAGGTCACATTTCTCAAAAGAGAATTGAACGTCTTGTGTCAGAAAGAATTTTGGATTCCATTGACTTCACAAACCTTAATGTTTGTGTTAAATGCATAAAAGGAAAACAGACCAAACAATTGAAATATGGTGCATATAGAGCTTCAGACGTTTTAGAATTGATACATACGGATATATGTGGGCCATTTTCTACGGCTTCCTGGAATGGTCAACGATACTTCATATCACTCATAGACAATTATTCTCGTTATGCATACATTTTTCTTATTCATGAAAAGTCCCAATCGGTGGATGTGTTCAAAAAATTTAACGCTGAAGTTGAAAATCAACTCAGCAAAATGATTAAGTGCGTCAGATCTGACCGTGGTGGTGAATACTATGGTAGATATGACGGTTCAGGTGAACAACGTCCAGGGCCTTTTGCCAAATACCTAGAGGAATGTGGTATAGTCCCACAGTACACCATGCCAGGATCGCCTAGCATGAATGGTGTGTCTGAAAGACGAAACCGGACTCTTAAGGACATGGTAAGGAGTATGATTTGTCATTCTACCTTACCAGAGTCACTCTGGGGAGAGGCACTTAAGACAACAACTTATATTCTTAATAGGGTGCCAATTAAGGCAACTGCCAAAACACCTTATGAGCATTGGACTGGGCGAAAGCCAAGTCTAAAGCATTTTCATGTGTGGGGATGTCCAGCTGATGCAAGGCCTTATAGGCATCATGAAAAGAAACTAGACTCTCACACAATGAGCAGTTACTTTATTGGTTACTCCGAAAATTAAGGGGCTATAAATTTTATGATCCAAGTATGAAATCCATATTTGAGACGGGTACAACCACGTTCTTTGAGGATATCGAGTTTGAGGGGGAAGATAAGTTA
>NC_032024.1:13699649-13774970 GCF_001865875.1 Lupinus angustifolius
TATGGTTGCTTTTGATGAAGCAAATTTGGAACCTCCTCAAGACATAGTTGATGAAACCTTACCTACTCAAGATGAGTTAGTAATTCATGAAGGACAAACTCAAAACCCTCAAGAACATGGACAAGAGGTGCAAGAGCCTATAGCTTTGCGTAGATCCACTAGAGAAATGAGAAATGCAATTCTGGATGACTACATTTGCTTTCTCCTGGAACATGAGGGTGATGGCTTAATGGATAATGATTCATTAAATGTTCGCGAAGCCATCCAAAGTTCCAATTCAGAAAAGTGGATTGAAGCAATAAAAGATGAGTATAAATCCATGCAAGACAATAAAGTTTGGGAACTTGTCCCATTACCAGAAGGTAAGAAACCCATTGGTTGCAAATGGATTTTTAAGACCAAGCAGGATTCTAATGGTAATGTGCAGAGGTATAAGGCACGTCTTGTAGCTAAGAGTTTTACTCAGAAAGAAGGGATTGACTATGTGAATACCCAATTTTGTCCGGTCCAAAAATACTTAAAAAAAACCAAATTTTCAATAAATATTTTTGATATAAATTTCATCAACTCAAATATATATTTTATGTGAATCCGATTAGATTCCATGAATTGATTTTTGTTAGAAAAAGGGTAATCAAATCAAATAAATGAATTCATTAGCACTTAATGAATTTTATTTCAATTGATTCCATGGAAAATTATTTCCAACAAATAAAGAGATAAATGAGATATGAATAATTAATAAATGATCCATTTGAATGACAAATAAAATCAAATATTTTCATGATTATTATTGAAATTTGAAATTTGAATATTGAAAGCCATGAGAATAAAATCAAATATTTGTAATTCGATCTTTAATAATCATTATTATGGATATTTGAAAATATTTGGGTGTTGATTGATTTTTTTGCAATTTGGCCATGTGCTGGAATTAAATACACTGATTGAGTATGAAAATTTGGCTATTAAAACGTGCATTTAAGTGTGATAAAAATCAGATTGAAAAAAAATTATAATCCCTTAATGTTCTCCTAGGAATTAATTGGTGTTCATATGGCTTTGACTATAAATAGACGGGGTCTTCCCCTTAAGAGAAAAAAAAATCATAATCCCTTAATGTTCTCCTAGGAATTAATTGGTGTTCATATGACTTTGGCTATAAATAGATGGGGTCTTCCCCTTAAGAGGAAAAAAAGCCAAAAATGCTCATACCATTGTTTTCTTTCCTAACGGATCCACAATCTCCTAAACATCATCTTCCATACATAAAATCTATCATCCACAAAATCTCTCATCCACACCCACATCAAAATCTACTACATCACAACAATCATCTCAATCAAAAAATTCATTTTTCAATCATTTCTCTCTTCTCTACACATTATCTTTCACACATATTCATCCAACCAAAAACCAAGAAATCCACAATAATTCAATATCTCCCATACACAAGAACACCACCCAAAAAATGAGAAAAAATACAAAGAAACTCAAGAGGAATTATAATTGCATTAGTCTACATTCTAGAGAAGCTTCATATACATGTCCAAAGCGATGTCTCTGAGTCTGTGCTACACAAAGTCCCTACCGCCACTATATGTCTGCTTGCATTGGTTAGCCTTTTTTGCACCTTTTTCGTGTTGCAGCATTTCATTGTTGTTGGATTCGCTATGAGAGGTATGTAATTTTCATTACTTTCTTGTATAGTTGTTTTATTTTTGTTATCAATAATTGCATTAGTAATAATAATTATCACGATTGTAACATATAATTATAACTACATCAAAAAGGTAAATGCATAAACAATACACTCTTTGTATACATACTACAACATTTTTTAATAATAAATATTTTGTTTTGAAGCTTATATATCAATTTAAAACATATTAAAAAAAAACAAAACAACAAGCATCCATGAGTCAACAAAAAAATGAAATAATATTTAACTCAAATTGTAAGGTATGATACAGTGTCGGACGTAAGGGCTACACTTCACTTTCTTATGATTAATAGGACTAGTTATATTTTCACGTCTTAAAAAGATTTTATTTTTTAAATAAAAAAAACAAAAATTCGAATTTTCTAACCAAGTTTTAATATGAGATGCGGTATTGGACGTAAGGGCTATGTTTCGCTCATATTAAAAACAACAAGCATCCATGAGTCAACAAAAAAATGAAATAATATTTAACTCAAATTGTAAGGTATGATGCGGTGTCGGACGTAAGGGCTACACTTCACTTCCTTATGATTAATAGGACTAGTTATATTTTCACGTCTTAAAAAGATTTTATTTTTTAAATAAAAAAAAATTCAAATTTCTTAACCAAGTTTTAATATGAGATGCGGTATTGGACGTAAGGGCTATGCTTCGCTCATATTAAAAAACAGTTTTTTAAATAAAAAAACAAAAAAATGTAATTTTTTAACTAAGTTTTAATATGAGATGCAGTATTGGACATAAGGGCTATGCTTCACTCATTTTAAAAAATAATAGTTTAAATTTTAAATTTTTTAATAAATAAAATTAACCCAACCAAATAAGCTTTTTCTACCTGAAGAACTACGTAAGTCTTGATTCCCTTATAGGGATACGTAGGACTGGGGTCATTCTTGTCGGGCACAATAATAAAAACAATTTTTTTCTTCATAATAATTAATTAATTAATTAATCACACAATTAAATAAAATAATAATAACACAATTAATAATCCATGCAATATAATAGGGTACCGTTGAAACGGACAACTAGGATGCTAATACATTCCCTAGAGTGTAACCGACTCCCGAACCTGGATATCAAAGTCCAAGGCCCAATGTGATTGGGCCAAAAGATTTTTCTACATTTTTTGACTGAAAAAAATGTAGTGGCGACTCCAATGAGGTCGTGCAGCCGAAAATCGGGGCGCGACAGACTATAAAGAGACTTTCTCTCCAGTTTCATCGGAAGACTCTCTTAGTACAATCATGGCTCTTGTAGCACATTATGATTTGGAGCTTCATCAAATGGATGTCAAAACAGCTTTTATCAATGGAAACATCGATGAAAGGATTTATATGGTGCAACCAGAACACTTTGTGACGGGAGACCGAAACAATATGGTTTGCAAATTGACAAAATCCATCTATGGGCTAAAACAAGCGTCTCGTCAGTGGTACCACAAATTTGATGAGGTGGTTCTCTCTTTTGGTTTTGAGATGAATTCAGTCGAAGATTGTGTGTATCACAAGTTCAGTGGGAGCAAGTATATTTTCTTGCTCTTGTATGCAGATGACATATTGCTTTCCACTAATGATGTGGGTACCTTATTAGAAACCAAGACATTTCTATCAAGTAATTTTGAAATGAAGGATCCTGGTGAAGCTTCGTTTGTATTAGGAATCCAGATACACCGATACAGATCTCGGGGTATTCTTAGATTATCACAAGAGCTATAAAGAAAAGGTACTTAAAAGATATGGCATGTAGGACTGTAAAGCAATGGATATTCCAGTTGCTAAGGGAGACAAATTTAGTCTCAATCAGTGCCCTAAAGGAAATCTGGAAATTCAAGAAATGAAAAATATCCCTTATGCATCAGCTGTAGGGAGTCTTATGTATGCTCAAGTATGTACGCGTCTGGATATAGCGTTCATAGTTGGGGTTTTAGGCAGATATATGAGTAATCCAGGAATGGACCATTGGAAAGCAGCCAAAAGAGTCATGAGGCACTTAAAGGGAACAAAAGACTATATGCTCACATATAGGAGATCAGACCAATTAGAGATCATTGGGTATTCTGACTTTGATTTTGCGGGATGCCAAGATAGTAGACGATCTACTTCGGGCTATGTTTATCTGTTAGCTGGTGGTGCAGTTTCTTAGCTTTCTGCAAAGCAAAACCTTGTAGCTTCATCCACCATGGCAGCAGAATATATAGCATGTTATGAGGCATCACTTTAGTCATCATGGCTAAGGAATTTTATCACTGGGCTGCGGATTGTGGAAAGGATTGAAAGACCACTAAAGTTATACTGTGACAATAAATCAACTGTGTTGTTCTCCAACAACAATAGGAGTTCGGCAAAGTCGAAACACATCGACATTAAGTTCCTAGTTGTTAAGGAGAAGGTACAAAGTGGACAGCTTTCCATAGAACACTTAGGCACTAACTCCATGATTGCGGATCCTCTCACAAAAGCTATCACACCCAAGGTCTTTCATGAGCATGCTGCTCACATGGGTGTTCTATGGTGTGAGGATATTTTGGTTTAGTGGGAGTTAGAAAGTGCACACATTTTGTTATGTTCTATGTAATTTCAGTATTTTGTATGAATACTTTGTATTCAAACTTCAGTTGATTAATCATTCAGTTTGGTATTCTGTCATTATACTTTGTACAATAAGGTTTTATGTTATAGTTAAGGATCTCACTAAAGTTAAGTAGGACCAGTTGAAAATTGACATGTACAGATCATATTCATGTAATTTTCATGCTACACATTTCATGATGTATCTATGTCATTTAGTTGTGTCAATGTTGGTGATCATTGTTGAATTAGCCATGATTGATATGGCAAAGTTCACTGTGATTCGATATGGAGACAAGACTAATGGACGGGATAATTTGGGTATGCCTAAGTCATAATGACAATATTTAAGCGCGCATTACGGATAACACGTATGGAGAATCATATGTGTGACCAGTGGGAGATTGATAGAATTTCTGACAATTTACGGGTTACAAATATGTCTATAATTATGTTATGACCATTATGTAATTGGCCAAAATATAAATGATCTTCAGTAATTAATTTGGTGGCTAAGGTCATATCTGTCATGAAATAATTATAAGTGTAGATACCTTCGGACAATTTCTGATTTGATGAAGGGACTGAATCAGAATTATTGCAACTAAAGTAGTAACCACTACGGGATTACTTTTATGGGTTATGGTCCCAATTTGTAGAGCAACAGGTTTTCAAGTGTAAAAGTGGAGGAGAATAAGGTAGGATGAGAATAGTGTTATCCATGATGAGATAACACTATCCACTCATCCATAAGGCTTATAAGGCATAAGGATAAGTCTCCTCCAACCAATCTCAACACAACACACTAAAAGAGAACTAAGGCATTCTCTCATTCCCCTCTAGAGAGAAACTAAGGAAAACCATTCGCTGCTCTATCATCTGGAAGATCATCGCACCCTCATACATTCGAGATTCCAAAATGGCTCAACAAAGTATGTTCTTTATCTTCACCATGAACTCATTTGGGGTTTCTTAGGTCTGGGCTATGGATGTTCCGTTTGGGTGTATGTATGGGCATACACATTCGGTTGTGGGAACAAAGCATGGTCATAAGGACTTCCGTGTTTACTTTATGTATTCAGAATGGAGAAGAAATTCTCCAACATTATGTCATTTTGTGAAATCATGAACCCAAGTGAACCCATTACTTGCATCTTGTTATAATCGCTCTGTGGCAATCCATTGATTCTAGAAGGCCTGAGAAAGTGAGAATAGTTCCAAAGTCTAATTATTATAGGTCCAGTAGTCTTTGAGTTCACCACTCGATTCACCCTAGGAGATGCCCGTAAACATGCAAGTAAGTGATCTACAAATTTAAAGAATAAATACTGTTTATTTATTGCAAAGGAATAACCATATCCTATAATAAAAGAGATTACTCAAACATGTTTACAGTAGAAGTGATACATAACATAAGTCTAGATATAGAGATATACCTATAAATAAGGGAAAATAAAATAAAAATTATTCATGTATCCGTCCAACCGTTGTGTCACTAAATTGTGATATTGTAGGTTGTGCATTATAGTTTCATGATCACACTCCTCTACCATAAGTATCATTACATTGGAGACAATTCTGTTGGAGCTGTGAATATTCATACATGTGCGTGAGATTAATTCTCTCAGTATATATTTGTTCCATTCACAAGATTTGAATTCAAGGTCTTGCTTAAAGAGAATCAAACATATATATCACTTGAATCAACGTCTATCGGTAAACACTAATAAATTAATATATGATAAAAAATTAATGACACATTGTAATACCAAATCATTCCTAGAAGAGGATCTTATATACAACTTAGAGAAACAATTAAAAAGAAACGTGGTTAAAAATGAAATTAACCAAATATACTATATACTTTATATTTTAAGGCAAATAAATGTCATATATACATTTCAACAATAGTGTAATATCTATAGCTGCCCATATAAAAATTTAAGATTGTAAAATCTATATAATACCGGTGTAAAGATTTATGTATAATTTGTAAAATCTACTATTTATTTGTATTACTTTGTTCAAGAGTCAATAATAAATTAAACAAGATGAATGATATAATAACATTATATAAAACTTATACACTGTCTATATACATTTTTTTTCAAAATTTATACACAAACATTATATTATAGTAAAAATGTCAATGATATTTGAATATGAATGATAAATAATATACTATACAATTCCATATAAATAGAATTCAAATTCAAAATGTGCCACTTAAGATACATATTCACATCCAATATTGATATTAATGAACATCTTCTATCCTAAAATGTGTATAATTTTATGTGTCATTGTTTGTGAATTGTCAAAAAAATAATTAATTATTAATTTGTTGACTTAAATATATTTTTCAACTAATCATAGAGTATAAAATCTACACACCTTCAGTTTAAAGATTTATACACGTGCAATTCATCATTCATTGTTAATTTGAATTACTTTTTTTGAAAACTCAACAATAACTAAATATCAAAAATAAATTACACTGGCATTCTCTGAGCTTTAGTGAAATTACACAAACTATCCATCACTTTTCTACACCTACACAAACCCCTAATTTTTATACTTTTATTATACTGACTGCACTTGCATGAAAAATAAGTATAATATCTGAAACAAAAAATGTGATAAATGTAATTAAGTTAAATAAGATATGAAATATTATGGAGGCGATTCCAAATAATATATGAGTCAATACATCTTTATTATTTTTGATTCGTTACGATATAGTATAATAGCGATATAATTAATATCTCTTTATAATTGTTGATGCATTTTATAACAAAAAATAATGAAGATACATTGATTTATATAACATTTGGACTTGTCTCCACAATATATATTGTTTTATTTAACTTAATTACATTTATAACATTTTTTGTTTAAAATATTACACTTATTTCTTATTTAGATGTAGTCAATGTAATGAAAGTATAAAAAGTTAAGGATCAGGTAAGTGTAAAAAAGTGATGAGCAATTCGTATAATTTTACTAAAATTCAGAGGGTGGGGATGCTACTCAAATATTATTAAGGATAAAATGCAATGTATAACTGATACACTGTTAGAGTGTATTTTATTCAGATTAATGATAGAATGCAATATGTGCTATGGGCTAATGTTTTTTTTATTTTTACCCAAAGCTGATGTTAGATCAGATGCTGTTCCTCCAATAACTGTGATTTGACACTGTAGTATCTTCCACCATGCGCAAATTGTGAATCGATTCAATACTATTATTAAACCCTAAACAAATCACTTCAGCGCGATCATCGAATTGATTCAACCATGGCTTCCTCATCCAGCAGCGGTTTAACTTTCAAGCTTCACCCTTTGGTCATCGTTAACATCTCAGACCATTACACAAGGGTTAAGTCTCAGCTGAACCCACCAATCGCACCTCACAATACCACCACCACCACCACCGCCAATGGCGGCGACGCTGTCGCTTCTTCCGTTCCACCGCGGGTCTATGGCTGCGTCATAGGGGTGCAGAAGGGTCGCACCGTTGAAATCTTCAATAGCTTTGAGCTTCTCTATGATTCTTCCACTAATTCGCTTGATCGTCCGTTTCTCGAGAAGAAGCAAGAGCTCTGTTCAGTATTCCTTTACTATTCACTCTCTTTGTTTTTATTAGGGTTCTAATTTTGATGCAATTTTGAATTTGAGTTTTTTTGTTTGGGGTAGTGGGAGACCAAAAGAGAAACTATACTACTATATAGGCGAAATGTGAAAAATGATTTACATTTTAATGGTTTCTCTATAGGCATGAATGCATGATTTACACCACAATATTATGACATTGTTTTGGTTATGTAGTTGACATTGTTTAATCCATGTAGCTGACTAAATGTGATGGGGGGAATGCTTGGTTGTTAGTTTTGGGGAATGCTTGGTTGTTAGTTTTTTAGGTTTTTGAGAAAGGCCTTGATGTAACAATGGTGCGGTTTGTGTTTTTGTTTTGATGTGAAGTTGATTTCTGTAATTCTGACATATTAAAATGAGCATATTTTACCAACGCTTTTTTTCCAGTAGCGATGAGCTTGGTTCCCCTTAATCAAGTCTCATGAATAGAAAAAATAAGCACTGGGAGGATAATTTTCTGTTTTCATCGAGTAACCTCCTATCAATAGGTTGGAGACTAATTTGTCAAGGTATGGTCATGGCTTAAGCAGGGACCCTGTCAAATCTCAATAATATTTTTTTACATACTCAATGGTAAGGTTGTTGTCTAGTGGCCAAGAGGTAATTGATTCAAATCCTAGAAACAATATCTTCGTTTCGGGGGGGGGGATGTACATCTATCCTCCCCAGATCCCACTAGGTGATAGTCTCGTTCACATGGCTTCCCTTTTACACATGAATTTTGGGGAACTAACCCAAGCACCGAGAGCACTAGTTGGAACCCAAAGTGAATTTTGCATACTCGGAGTCTTGGACAAAAATAATCACATTTTCTATGTGAGATGTTTCATTTTCTTCTACTTTTTTGGCACAAATTTTTATTCAGTTGATTTTTCAGATAAGAAGGTTTTCCCAAACTTCTACATACTGGGATGGTATTCAACTGGGAGTGACGCAGAAGAATCAGATATGCTTATTCACAAAGCTGTAAGTTTTCATTGTTGCTGTGTTGCCTTACTCTTAATTTAAACTCACCTGTGATTTTTTCTATTTTTAAATCATTTTTTCTTTTGTAGCCAAACATGTGAATTTGTTTAGAGTTTGCAGTCATTTGCATTGGAGGATGTTGTGGTTATTATAATATTTTGCTTCGTTTTGCATTTCCATTTGTTAATCTTGCTGTGTTCATAGGTGGGTTCTTGGTATTTTTTACCGCTTGTGTTGCTTATTTAAGGTTTGAGTAGATGTTTTCAAGCTATTAAGTGCTTCATGCATTTGTGGGTTTTTGACATGGGTAGTCTTAGGTACACCAGCAGATCGCACTGGCACCACATAAATGTTTGATGTGGCAAAACATGACGAGGAAAGATTGTTGGAGTTATTATTAAGTGAAGTTGATAACACGTATGTGTTGCAGTGCCTCTGCATCGTAAGATTTATGCTCTGCTAACTAGAACAAACTTTGTTTCTCCTTGGCAAGAGATCAGCTTATATATCGTAGCCAATGACACAATTTATGGTGTGATCATCACACTCGTTTAGTAAATGTCATAGGCTAACCAAAGTCATTCTCAACATTGCTAAATTAGTAGCAAACTCTATGCTGCTAAAGATCTTAGGTTTTTTTACATAGCTTCTTGGTTCACCAATTCTTGTAATGAATTAACACAAACTCTTGCTTTATATTATTGTAAACATTGTTATTCTCCCTTTTAATCTTTCACTATATTGTCAAATGTTCAATTTACTTGGCTGGTGTCACTCCTGATTTTCTCATACTGATTTGCTTCAATATTTTTAATGCCTGGGTCTCTGGTCCAGGTCGATCAAGAAATTTAAGCAGTTATGAAAATAATACTTGTAGGGTAGAATAAGGATGTTTTGAGGACATTAAGAGTAGTGTTGTTCTTGTAAATATGTAACCCCTGTTGAAGGGAAATAGCTGCTGACTGAAGATGGTTATATTGGGAGATAAGATTTGATGAAGGAGTTTCTAGTTAGGGTAGGGTGCGTTCAAATTTTATTCAAAGCAGAAAGCTGGTTTGTTCACTGGCACTGTCTGTGGTGATTGGAGGCTCTGATTTTGCAAACAGCCTCTGGGATTTGTGGGTGGAGGTTTCTCTTTTCCTATTTTATTTTTCTCTTGCTTTCCTTCTACTCTCTTCCATGTTCTTTTTTCTTTCTTTGATGTCTCTGTTTGGATGTTATATTTAGGTACACATATTAAGTTACATTTTGTACTTTTTAAATTTGAAATTCTCTTCCTCTGATTGTGAAAAAAAAATGCACTGGGTTACTTTAATTTCTTATTATTTCTTATACCCATGCTGTAACAGTTGATGGATATCAATGAAAGTCCGGTTTATCTTCTTCTCAATCCTTCAATCAATCATTCTCAGAAGGATCTCCCAGTCAGTATTTTCGAAAGTGGTATGTAATCTCCATGATTGGGTCATCTGGTTTGTCATTATTCTTTCAACTGTTGCTCAGGTGGAGGAGCATCCTCATGCAATGGGATCTTAAACATTAGTTGTAGAGTAGTTTGGGCGGAGGCAGAGATTTTAATATACCCATTCAGTAACAAGGAAATGGGTTCAGACGTTCAGTTAATTGTACTGCATTTTTATTCTTATTTTCACTACAGATATACCTATTTTGGCACAGAACTAATATTTTGTCCTGCATAAGTATATCTTTCTAATAAGTTTTCTAATGCAATAATCTTTTTTGGCCTACATATTTGGGTGGCTTGTGAAATGTATTTACAATCAGCAAACTGATAAATATAATTTCTTCTAATATTGCTCATACATCCTAATATAGCTCATACTTGAAGTCCCTGGACCATAAGTTGTTGACACTAGCATCTTGCTACATAGTAGAATCATAGTTTTTTTATCTGTATCAAGACATCTCTGTTATAGTCTAAATAGCCAAACGCATTTTGACTTTTTGATTTTCTACTTTAAAAAAAAATAAGAATCCTGTATTCTTGTTTTTTCTTTGTTGGTCAAATTTTTGTTGTATTTTTGCCTTCTTATTGTACCTAGGCAATGAATTATCTTGCTTGCTATTGCATATACAGAACTGCATGTCATAGATGGGATTCCACAACTTATCTTTGTTCGCTCAAGTTATACTATTGAGGTTGGCTTTTTATGACTCTGCTTTTATCTCTTTTCACATTCTAAACCATTGTTCCTCAATAAATGATTGAGCTGTTAACCTCTTCCCGCTCTTGATACTTGCTCTGGTGAAGACTGTTGAAGCAGAACGGATCTCTGTTGATCATGTTGCTCATCTTAAGCCATCTGATGGTGGTTCAGCTGCTACACAATGTGAGTGTTTTTTCTTAATTCTTGCTTCCAATATATTTTGTGCTCTTCATTCATCCTATTTTTGAAGAACAGAATCATTTCCTCTCTGTGATTTAACTATATTTAAGTATGCCTATGTCATATTCTTCTATCAAACTTCATATAACTTGTCTCAAGTGTGGATAAAATGAGGAGGCTTGCGTTATGCAGTTAATGTAAAATTATCAACTCGTATACTCAGGTCCTTTATATAAGACCCTTTTGGGACCAAAACAAAACTCCTTAAGGGTCTTATAAAAAGGACGAAGGGGAGTACGGCATTGATCAGCAAAGTCCAATATAGACTTCAGTGAGAAAAGTGGATTAACTGGGAAGATATTTAAATTGAAAGGGGTAGAGGAAAGCCTAATAATGTAACCCGGAAAAATATATATAATAGTACTCAACTACTAAAACTCTTAATTGACACAAAGAAGGCTTCTTTTTCCTCCATCACTCAAGTTTACTGTTATTTGGGTTTTTGAGGGTGTGTCAATTAATGCATGTAACTGACCCTACTTATTGGTTCTTTTAGCTTCATATGATATCGTTATACCCTGTGGTTTTATATTTGCAGTGGCTGCTCACCTTACTGGTATACACAGTGCTATCAAAATGCTTCATAGTAGAATTAAGGTGTTACATCACTATCTTCTTGCAATGCAAAAAGGTATGAGAGGATAACCTTTTTAGTAACTAGCATTTAATTATGAGATATTCAGTATTTGTCATTTGAAATCTTTTCTTAATTTTATAGAAAAATTACTCTTCTGATTTTGAAATCTGAAGTCTTTTAATTTTCTTATCCTCTGATAATACATATTATTTAAAGAAAAGGTTAGATAGATACAAGATCCAACAACAGCAAACACTAAAGCTTTTTCCAAGTAGGTGTTAGATAAATGAAAGATGAGTATACAATGTAATGTGTAGTAATATATGAAGCCCACATACTCTAAAAATGGAAAAGTATCCATCCTATCTTGAATTTAAAAAAATTCACCTATCCCCATATTCACATCGTAGTGTACCTTGTCCTACTATGAATACGGGCTACATGGGTAGTAATAAATGTATGACAGTCTGAATTTTACACAACAGACACTGGCAAATATATCTTTGGCACGTGGTACTAGCTTAATAGGTTTGAGATCAACTACAACAATCAAGCCTTAATCCCACTAGGTGGGATTGACCACATAGATCGAATGAATGCTCTATCGTAAAAAATATCCATTGACAAAACATTAATTTCTAAATCTTTCATGACCATTTCGCCTATGGTTTTTCTTGGTCTCTCTTTTCTTCTAGGAATTAGATCAACCTTCATTTGATCTACTCTTCTTATTGAGGCTTATAATGCGCATGTCTGAAGTCCAAACCATCTAAGATGCTATTCTACCATCTTTTATACAATAGGAGCTACTACAACTTTGTCATTCTTCTCTAGTGTATCCACTCATCCAACGCTACATTCTCATTTATGCTACATGGAGTTTATATTCTTGTTGACATTTTACCGCCCAATATCCAATCCTATATAACATCGCAGATCTTATAGTGTTGCGGCAAAACTTCCCGTTAATCTTGAGTGACACATTTTTATCACATATGACATCTGAACCATCCGCCATTTTATTATCTCGCTTGAATCTTGTGATTTACATCTCTTTCTACTTCCCATTGTGTTATATTATTGACCCGAGATACTTAAAATATAATGATTTGTGGTATGGAACTTAAACTCCATATACCCAGTCTTTGACTTATATGAAAGTCATGTGCTTCTAAAATTTGTGTCCACATTTCTAGGTTCCCATTTAATTCCTCTCTCAAGTCTCCAACTATGATAATATCATTCACAAAAAACATATATTGTGGCACCGATTCTTGGATATGCTCAATAAGCACATACAATGTCAATGTAAACAAGTAGGGCTCAATGTTGACCCTTGATGTAGTCCTATGGCAATAGGAAAATCTTTTGAGACTCCATCTTGTGTGTTCTTACACTGGTCTTGACTCCATCATACATATCCTTGATTACTTGAACCTAGGCAATTCGAACAGCTTTCTTCACTAGAGTTTTCCACAGCACCTTGTCATACACATTCCCTAAATCAATCAAAACCATATACAAGACCCTTTGGTTCCTTCGGTATTGTCACACCAAGTATATAGCCTCCATGGCCAACCTCCCCGGCATAAAACCAAATTGATTTTCAGTGATACACGTCTCTTATGTCAGCCTTTACTCAATTATCTTCTCCCATAGATTCATAGTACGGCTCATGAGCTTAACCCCCTTGAGATCACATCCTGACAGAAAATTGTAATAGACTAATGGTGGAGTGAAACTTCAGTACTAGTATTTTTCTATACATCCGTCTACCATCTATGTATGTACATTTCTACCAGTGCTAGTAAACTAGTTCTTCAGTTATGATATCACATTTTGAAAAAAAAGATTAATGTGCACTGAGTTTTTCTACATCAGAAATCCAGATTAACCTGTGGGCATGGTTATATAGCTATTTATATTTCATAAACCACAGTTTCAAAACGGAGTAATAGTTGCTCCGATTCTGTGGGCAGTATTTCCGTTCCTGCTTCAACCATAATTCCATAAATTATACAGGGTATGCATATTTTGAAACCCCCATAAATAGCTATAATTTGAATGTTTTGTTTAAAATTCAGGTGATGTTCCTTGTGAGAATTCACTGTTAAGACAAGTGTCAAGTCTCCTGAGAAGATTGCCTGCTATTGAATCTGGAAAATTTCAAGATGATTTCTTGATGGTGAGTGTGTTCCTTTCTGGAATTTGTAGTGGCATGCCTTGTCTTTCTTCACCCTGCTGTTTTTTTGGTGTGGAAATATACTTCACAAGTGATGGGGAGCAAGTGTTCATAAGCTTGGTTCTGTACTAGATAGTTTTTTGAGTGTCTATAATTTCTTCTATATAGTATATAGTTTTTGTAATTACTTATTTTGAATTATTGATGCAAATTTTGTGAACTGGGATTGACCACTCTTGTTGGAGCTGGAGAGTGTGTGCTTGTCGGTTGCTAATCAATTAGTGGTGAATGTAGAAGGAACCCTATAGTCACTTTTTTATTTTTTGGAATGGTTGAGTACAACGAGAATTTAAGTGAACATTATACTTATTATGGAAAAGGTTTCTTAGCTTGATTGCCGTATCATCTTTAAAACTGGCATCACCCCTTTCCAAGTTGAAAAATGACACTTCTGTTTTTTTTCTGGGCTTCAATTGATATATAAGGCTTCGGACTCCCTGTCATTATTAACTATTCCTACAAATGTGAAGGCATGGGGAAGGATGTCCTACCAAATAAGTATCTTGATGGGTCATCTGGTGCTGGAAAATCTGAAGTTTGGTTGGTAGCCAAAATTTATTCCATGGTAAAGAAAACAGGAGCCTCAGCACGAGACTTCCATCTAGTGAGATCTGGTCTTGATTATATGCCATTTCCTTAGGATAGTGTTTTTGCTTTGACGCCCTGCTTATTTTTTTCAAGCGAATTTCTTCTGATGATATAGGAATGTTGGACTGCTTTGTTATATTTTTGAGCTACTTTGGTCAATGTTCTCTTTCAGCTTTTCTTCATTGAAGGATTTCGTTTCTCCCCCATATGTACTTTTTTATCATTCAACTGCAAGGTGTGGGACTTCGTCCCATGTCAGAAGTATTGGACCTCGCTGCGGGGTATATATGACCTTGGGTTCTTTGACCAAATGACTAGTTTTTGTGGTAATTGTACCAAGAAAATTTTTGGCACAAGAAAATTGTAGAGTGAAGGTTTTTATGATATGGTTTCATGCTGCTGCAATATGATATCTTAGCTAGGATTTGGGCATAATATCAAAATTATGATAGTCTAAATGATATCTTCTTTTCCTTGTAGGAATACAATGACACCTTATTGATTAGTTACCTTGCCATGCTGACCAACTGCTCAAGGTATGTGATTCTTACATTTATTGCCTTAGTCCTTGTTTTCTTTTAGCCTTAATATTTGTAGTTGAATTTCTTTCTTTATAATAAAAATGCTCCAAGTTTGATTCTTCTAGCCAAATTACCCTGAGACTGGCAGAACCAGTTTTGACAGTTATATAAAGAAGCTAATTAGTAGAATGTCCCTTTCAAATAGCAGTTTGTCTTTGATTTTACTCAGCATGTCATTCCCTATACATACATAATTACGTCCCCTAGGACGATCAAAAGCTTCTTTAGTCAGAGGTACATAGTACATACTAAGGGAAGGAGTGATTCATTTTAGTTATATCTTCAGTTCATATATCTAAATATGATCTAAATCCTGCAATAATTTTGGAAAAAAGACAACCAAGTTTATTCCCCGGAGTGGTTTTTTGTATGCCAGGATACACTCATGAAGCCTCATTTACCATAATTCCTTCTTATTAGTCTCCACGCCCTTGATCTTCCTCTTTAAAGGTCATTGTCTGTGATTTCACATCATATATACAACAACTAAGTCTTAGTTTCATTATGTGGGGTTTGCTATATGGATCGAACGATATCATAATGTTATGTTTATCGATTTCATGTCATATATGAGAGGAAAAAATGAACACTATTTGAGTTCAGTTTAGAAATGGTACCTTGTACATGTGTGTTATTAATAGGTGTTCTTTCTTTTTCTTGTCTTCATGTAGTGCTACAAATGATCTGGTGGACAAATTCAATACTGCATATGACAGGCATAGCAGAAGGGGTGGACGAACTGCTTTTATGTGAAAACTGTTTGGTTGCTCATTACTTTTTATCTTGCAGCCTCAAAGCACTTTACCTTTAGGCATATCTTTTTTGCTGGTTAGGCATTGGTTATTCAAGCTTGGCATCGCTTGGATTTGAAGAGAGAGAATAGAAAGAAAGTAAAAATGTAGAAAACGATCCAACGAAAAAAAAGTATATATTTTTCTGCATTTCTAGTAACAAATCGTTTGCAAGATGAGATAAAAGGGTTCAAGACATTATGTGAATTTCCATTATGATTTTTGTTGAGTCACCACCCACCAATTTTCTTGTTTATTTGGTCCAAATTCAGCCCGAGTGATGATTCTTTTGCATATCATGTCAGCATTTGAACGGAACATATTGTGGAGAAATTACTTTGTTCCAAAACTTGAACGAATTTGTAGTTATTTTGCTAAAAACAAATTATATGACAGACAATTTCTTTTGAATATAAGTGATTATCTGGGGAACATGCATGTACTCGTACCCACAAAAAGATACGTATGAATACGTGTAAGCAATGTTTGTCTCCAACCCATTGTCATCCCACAAAAAGGGATTTTATTTTATTGGTATACCATTATTTTGGCTTCTACATCTGTTTTAAATTGTAGTTACTCAGTTTGTGGTTATTGCGATTTTTTATTAAAAAAATATTTTTGAGTTTGATGCGGTCAGATATGCTTAAATGTAATTGTGTTGTAATTGTGTCATTGTGACAGTATCACACTGCAGGGACTCAGGCGCCCTTTCACTTTGGGAACCATGGCCCTTAGACCAGGCAGTTAGACATTGCAAAACTGACGTGGTTAGTGGTTGGGTTTCACTCTAGCGAGATATTAAACGCAAGAGGGAGAGAGGAACAATGATAGTAGGGGCTAGGGGTAAGAATGAGTTGAGTAAAATTGTCTCTTATTAGACTTTAAATGTTGGTCAGATTATTATTTTAAACCCGAACATAGATCTGAAGGTTAATCGGGTCTCAAATGTTGATGATATCATCTTTTGAACCCGAACTTGACCTAATACCTAATTGAATATAATACACATCCTTTTAGATAAAAATTTCTCAATATTACTTATTATTGTACATACATAATTTGTTATATGAAATGATATATATGTAGATAATGTTTTAATTATTTACATATAGAGTTTAAAATCTATAGTGTAAAGTTTTTGACATTGTCAGTATATCATTCACTGTTGATTTGTATTATGTTTGTTTGAGAGTCAATGATAGTTAACATGTAAATGGTGGATGATGTGAAAATATGAATGGTGGATGACAATGTAAAAAACACTTACATTGTCAGTATACACATATTAAATCCTTATATATATATGTGTGTATATATAATGAAAAATTAGGGAATCGATAACATGTGGATCAAAGAGATGTTATTGCTCTGTACAAAATTAAATATACACATATAAACATGACAAATAATGATGATAGATTGAGTCATGTTTGTCTTTTAGTCGACCATAAATATTGCTCATAAATCCATAATAACAGGCAGTGATTAGAAGTGAATGGATTTTTTTGACTAGGAAGAGAGTGAGTGAGTGACTAAGGAAAAAAAGTTATATTCTTTTTGTTATCTTTTTATCCTTTCTATTTGCTTCATATAATCCACATGAACATTAATAGAGTAGAGGAGGCAATAATATTAAATAAAAAGCCGATGTTAATTTATATGGCGTGGAACCAAATATATCCTCTTGTTATAATATGACTCAGATTTATAGAGAGCTATAATGTTCTTTTAATAGATTTTTTGGGTACATTGCAAAGCTAGAAAGAGAGAGTAACTAAAGCAAGGGGAACAAGTCCAACTCATGCTGAGGTCATCTACTAGTAGAGTATCCCATAAATAATATAAAGATTTATTATTATAACTATGGAAACACATTTCAACATAAAACATTTATATATAATTACTAATTTTAAAAGATGTTATTAAATTTGAATGGACAATTTAATTGCTTAGATCAATTAGACCTCACATACATCTCTTTCAATTTGATATTTGATTAGAATATCATACATTGGATAATAGTGAAAAAATAATGGATTTTCTTAATTTTTGAAATTGTATTAATCATATTTAGCAAATATAATTGAGGATCACATTCCATTTAATGCAACTATTTTATAATCTATATCTTTTACCTACTATTTCTTTGTAAAAATTTAAGGTAATGTATGTTGTAGGAATTGATGACACTAGACAAATTGTTGAAATATATTTTGGGTTAATATTCTATACGGTTATTAGTTAGTTTAAATCTATTTGCCTTATATAACAAGTAATCATTTTATATTTAATTTTTATGATTAAAATATGTATAAAATAATTTAGTTAGTTATGAATCACGTAGAGTTATGTCTTTCGTATTTTCTATATAATAAGTTGTTTAGTTTTTTTTGTAATTTAATTTAACTCAACTCCATTTAATATCATTCAATTTGTTGAATTCATTGAACTTTATTCATTCAATGAATGAGTTTCACGCTATTTGATTTCTAATAACAATATTATTTAAACTCAAAATAAACAATAAAATTGTGAAATTATTGATGAAAATAATATTATTTTTACAATGTTTCAATTAAAAACTACCGGATATAATGTGACCTTTGAAGATAAACTAATGAAAATTATTCTTTTTTATAGTTAAAGTTTTTGATGGTTAAGGAAAAGAAAATTGTGTAAATATTTGGGTTTGAACAACATTTGTAATCCAAAAAAAATATTATTATTATATAATATAATATTTGGTATCGCATATTTAAAATATTTATTATATTATTTTTGTAAAATTTACCAAATAACTAAAATATAAATCAATTAAATAAATTTATGAACAAAAGTTAAGGAATACACGTGCAAATTATATTTTTCAAATTCTTAATATTAACCCGTCCAAAATTTATTACAAATGATATGTTATCCTAATAAATTAATTTATAAAATTTCTTATCCATATAAAAATACATGTCTCATGTTTAGATCAATTATCAATGAGAAGAATTTGCGAGTCAATTATTTTATGAAGGTTTATCATTTTTTATACGAAAATGGTAAAATAAAGTATGGAGATATTATTAAAATCTCATTTTTTTTCCCCTATCTTATTCAACTCAAAATGAAAGAGGACTAAAAATTGACAACAACCGTTCATTTTACTGGATGGGGTTGAGAGGGTCACTCCAGAGCAGAGTTTATTTTATCTCATAAGTAAGTTTGTATTAATGAAGAGTAAATACTCATTTAATATAAATATAAACGAGAGTTTGTATCATTAATCTTAAGCTTTACATAATTAGTATAAAATTTATATTTAGTAATTTTACTTAAAATTCAATAATAAATGAGAACTAATGATGTATTGAAGTGTAAAAAATCTTACATTATTACAACATAAAATATTTTCTATATAAATAAGAAAACATACAATATTACTGTGATTATAATTTTGGGATATTTTTATAGAGAAGATAATTCATGTACCTACCATATCAAAGTTTTTTTTTAAATTATTAGTTTTTTTTATACTACCAAATATATCATCTCACATTTTCGATAAGAAATTAATATCTTATAGGGTTGACAATTATCTTTTCTAACATGTGTCACTCTCAAGAATCAAACTCTTAACCTTTTGGTCATCCTAGAAATCTGATGAGAGCTTATACCACTAGCTTAACACTTTGTTGATTATTAGTTAAATATTTATATAATATTAGTATTTTAGACTATCCATTCATGTGTGTATTACTTTTCTGTTAATACATGATATGTTGGAATGATAATATAAAACTTTTTTATTCTTTCAATATATAAATATTATACTACTATATTAATTCTCATTCTCTTTTAAATAAAATGAACAAAAATATTAAACTTAAAATTATTTAGAATATAATATTTATGTATTATTAATATAAATATTTATATATTCTTAATATATTTGTTACCATTCACTTATTTTTTATTTATTTAAAAAATCAATAATTAATTAAAAATGAAATAAACGATGAATAATGAATAATAACTTATAAAACTCTTATATTATATTATAGTATATTTTTGATGAGATTGGTTAATGAGAAGGGTTAAGTTGTTTAACCCATACAGATCATAGCACAGTTCAATCCACCGCTTTGAACAAACCAATCAACAAACTTGTAAGCTTCAACCCTTATCACATCATCTTCTCCTCCTTTTTCCTTATATTCTAATTATCTTCCCTTCTTTCTATTCCATTTTTTCCCAATATTTTCTTACTTTTCAGCTATTTCTACTCTCATGGCTTCAAATTCCCAAGATAACTCTCCTTCTGGTATGTTATCTTCCTATTTTTATTTTTATTTCTGTTTTTTTCTCTCTATTTCCTTTATTTAATAGTTAATTATTAAATTAACTAATAATTTATATGAAGGATTGGAGGGAGCGTTTATGTGCAACTTATATAGAAATCTATACAGATTTTAACTTTCTTCAACTGATGCAGTATATTTTGGTACAATTACATTAATTTAGAAGTTCAGTTTGGTATTTTTCTAGTTACATAATTCATAATTGTCCTCATTAATAAGAATATTTATGCACGGACAGTGTAAGTATATCACTTGTCATATGTGTATCGCATTTATTTAGGACTCGGTAATTATTAACATGGTGAATGATGCACTGAATGTGCACAAATCTCTTACGTTGTTGTTGCATAGATTATTTTCTCTAAGACTCATCTGTAATTTATTTTCTCTAAGACTTATACTAAAGGGCTGTACAGTGCAGGAAGCTCCCACTAAGGGTTATTTTGGGAGTCGGATTTTGGAGAGGATGGAAGGGAAATGGAAAGTTTGAGAGTCATCTCACAAGTGTATTTCATGGCTCCCAAGCCTTCTCTTTCCCTTCCTTTCCCTCCAAAATCCAACTCCCAAACTAACCCTAAGTGAGGTCTGGAGAGTGTAGATGTACATAACCTTATCTCGCAAGTGGAGAGATTGTTTCCAGGATTTGAACCATGAACCATGTTAGCTGCATTTTTAGACATGTATACTTGGCTCTATTTTTATGGACCTGGGGTGTAACACTAATGCGCTTTTGAAGACTGGGTCTTGTTCCAGTTTAGTTACAAAGCTTGTTGGCAACCTAATCATAAAGTTATTATCTATGCTGAACTTTGTTACTTTCTCTCTTCTTTTTTTCATTTGTTCTTTTTATAACCAAAATTCAAAACAACGCAACAGACAAATGATAATAACAGCGACCAAACTTCTCTCTCACTAGGCGACAATATTGTGGTTTCAGGTCTCCAGCACCGTGAGCGCATTTTCCCACAATTTTGATAAACACAATGTATCAGCAATTTAAAACACTGCTGTTCAATATGTGACTTCTCATATTCTGATATGGCCACTCAACACATCTAGTTAAATTCTTCAAATTCTCTGTCAGTGCATATTGAACGCACAACAGATGTAAAATGTTTCCCCCTCTCGGACTTACTATTTCTGAGAATAGATTTTATTGTTTTTGGTGTTGCCAACAAAAAAGTTCAGTAGCTCATTATTACTCATTAAATTATTGAATCTCAGTATTTCTTTACTCAGTATGTTTCTAAGTTGTTCTTAGTTTTGATTTTTGGAATTGCAATTATTAATATATTTTGTTCTATCAATATCTCTATGCATATTTATACATGTGTCCTAGATGTATCATATTCAATATTTTTCAAGAATTATCATACCATTGTATCGGATATGTATTGTATCTGTGGAAAACCAAAATCTCCCTAACTCCACTTATAGCCAGCTCTTTATTAATGGTTTTCCCTAAAGTTTTCTTCGGTCATCCACTACCTTGTGTAGTTGGATTGTCTTCTATTTGGTCCATTCTGCACGTTGGAGCCTTTGTTGGTCTTCTCACATGAAAAACCATTTCAGGTGAGCTTTTGTTACCAAAACAATTACGGCAAAATTAGTTCACCTGGTTTCTCTTTCTATTTACTACCCCTCTTCATCTTGCTTGAAGTAAAAGTTTGAATTAGGATGTAGGCATGACATAGAGTCAAAAGTTATTATGTCCTGTGAAGTTGAAGATTAGGGGTGTAGAGGATTTATTCAATATCAATGCCTATTAGATATTGCATAACATGTATCTGGTGTGGCGCAAAATCTACCTGGAACCTAAAATATCTGTGAATCTGTTAGGGAGTATCATGTAAGAGTGAAAAAGGAACTTCTCGTAAAACCCAGATTGGTCCGTGATGCTGTGGATTCATAATGCATTGGTACAAATAAACCAATAGTGGCATCATTTTTTTAATTATTTGGGTACATATCATTGATGTTGTCCTTGTTGTTCTTAACATAGGATACCTGTACAAGTTGAAAATGTCATTGATTTGAGTAAAATAAATTCTTCCAGGGACAAATTAAATTTAGATTTTAAAACACAATACACAAATAAATAGACAAACCAGTGTTTGATTAAACATACATTTTTTAACTACTCAAAATATTTTTCATTTTCAAAGCCTATGCATTTAATTTAATATACAGAAAAACATGACCTATTCCTTAATGAATCCTAGCCAAAAATTTGTGCTTAATATCATAAAGTAAAGTACATTCTTATCAAAATATAGATGCGGATGCTCATTACTTCTGGGTCTTTGACTACTATTCCTTGTACAAGTAGAACTAGCCATTATTTGAAGATCCTATTGGGTCTGCCTATAAGTGATTTCTTTATTGATTTAATCTTACTCTTAGTTTGTTTTATAATTTTCTCCATATCATTCATATTATTTCTTACATGTATTCTTATCATAGTGGCTTCACACATGTTTATATTTTCTTAGATGACAAAGTTGGTACGGCTGAGAATAAAATCGCCAAGGACAAAGCATCCTCTGCAGATCCATCAACAGAACAAAAATCTGCTTCTGCAACAGCTGCTGGGTTTCCACCCAATCCTTTTGATTTCTCAGCAATGTCTGGTCTGCTCAATGTATATCATCCCATCTCCATCTTTTGTATTTGTATTTATGTATCATTGATGATTTATTTATTGATAGCTAGGCCTAGTTAATGATGGTGAATATGTTTGCGTTTTATTTGTGAGCATATATGTCGTCTCACAGAGAATATTGTTTGTGCAAAAATGTGTCTATTTTTCCAAGTCTTGGTGATGCACTAATTTGGAGCATATAGTTGGATAGTCATTCCAGTATTTCTGAGGAATAAAAGTTCTCCACTCTTGCCTCTTGGGCATTGGCAGTGAGCATTCAATACAATTGTATTTGTTTTCTTCTCCTTTGGGGCTTTCCAGGGTATGAGAGTGGAAGAGTGTGCCTTTCTTAGTTGTTGCAATGTGGTTGTGGATTAAGATTGTGGCAGATAGTCTAATGTCTTTCGCGTAGCTGCTATCTTATTAATCTACGAGAACCTGTCATTAACTGAAATCTATTGACTATTTTAAATAAGAGCATTTGATGTTCTATGAAGTCCTCATATGGTTTGCAACCTAAATCATCCCCCTTTTCACTCACACTGGATTGTGTTAGATACTTGGGCATGACATGGGGATTAGGACCTATTAGGATATGTTAATAACAAAGTAATTGTCTCTTACTAATAAGTGTTAGGGGGTATCTGCAGGAGTTATAAATAAGGAATTACAGGAGGAGAGACGGAGCATTGAGGTATTTGGAGAGACAAGTGAGAGGGAGAGTCCCAAGTCTCTCCAATATTAGGGGATTCACTGTACACATTCGTTGTTCTTCTCTATCTTGGTATCACTGTGATACTGTCTCAGAGGCTTGTTGCATCAATGATGTAAAGAAAGGTAGAGAGAGAGAGAGATTGAGAGAGAGAACTCTCTTAATTTTATCAATGAAGATTGAATTACAATAGCTAGAGTTGAAGTAGGTATTTATCGCAAGCTAGTGGAGTAACTTGATCTATAAGCTATCTATAGATCTAACTACCTTGCACTTGGCTAACTTTGTAACTAACTCTTATTACAGTTAGTGCTATTCTCTATTAAATAATATTATAGTATTTTCTACATTTCAGATTCAGCTTTATCAGAATGTTTTTTTAATCAGAAATCAGATCTTGATTATGATTTTATAATCTATATTTAGTTTTGTTGATATAGGCCTTCTAATGCCTTGAATCTGAAATGCATAGGATCCAAGTATCAAGGAATTGGCCGAACAGATAGCAAAAGATCCATCATTCAATCAGATGGCTGAACAGCTTCAGAAAACTTTTCAAGGTGCAACACCAGATAGTATCCCTAACTTTGACAATCAGCAATACTTGCAAACCATGCAACAGGTTATGCAGAATCCCAATTTTATGACCATGGCTGAGCGCCTTGGTAATGCATTGGTGCAGGTATTTATAAGATTTTACCTTTCTACTTCTTGTTACATGAAATTTCGACTGTTTGATGAAATGTTTGTGCTCTATCCCAGGACCCATCTATGTCTGCCATGCTTGAAAGTTTTACTAATCCGTCAAATAAAGAGCAGATTGAAGAGAGAATGGCACGCATCAAGGAAGATCCATCATTGAAACATATTTTAGAAGAGATAGAAACTGGTGGTCCTTCTGCTATGATGAGGTTTTAGTGGCTGCAACATTCTTTTAAATCATCTTTTACAGTTGACATTTCCAGATTTCCGTCATAATGCATGTTGTATTAAATTTGTAAATGGCTGCTTAAATGATTCTTTTCTTACAGATACTGGAACGATGAAGAGGTTTTGGGGAAATTGGGACAAGCCATGGGCCTTGCAACTTCTGGTGGTGCAGCTGCTTCCGCTGAAAATTCTGTGCCAGATGAAACAGACGATGACGTGGGAAATGAAGATGAATCCATTGTTCATCATACTGCTAGTACTGGTGATGTAGAGGTATGGCATAGCACTTTTTGTGCACATACCTATGCTTTTAAAGCTTTCTTCTTTTTGAATAAATCATGAATATTTAGGTTATTGATGAAGTTATTGTGATGAAACAGAGAAAGTGGAAATTTATTGTTTTGCTTTCACAGGGAACTTGTTTAGGTAGAAGGCAAAGATCTGAAACATGTGAATTAAGTTGAGTTCATAGTGAACTTGATGAAATGAAACCAGGTTTAGTGTAATGGTTTGTCTAACAATTGAAATTGGAACTCTTGGAGTCTGACTTAATTGTCTAACTACTCCACAACACAAAGGTTATGTCAAGTGGAATTACAGCCAAGTAAACCATTTTTCCAAAACTAGCCTTTCTATATTTTGCTAGGTTGTCATTTATCTAACAACTAAACTTCATCTTTCAGAAGCTTCCCATTAGAATCCTTTGGAGTCTCTACTGGTTTAGCTTGTTGTGTATCTTTTCCTCTAAGAAATTAATTACACATTTCTTTTTAAGGAAGATAAAATCCTTACTTTGATCTGGCCACTATTTTTACCCCAAAGCTATCTGATTTTACCAAGGTCCATGATAGAAATAGACAATTTAGCTGACGTTAATTTGTCATAGGACTATTGGGTAGGAGAATGCTCATTTAAAGATGCTTCCCTGCATCTCTGGTGTCTTTCTTCCTCATATAACTCTCCTCTGTTCAAGATTTTAAACGAGTGAATTCACCGAGTTGGAATCACTTTTGGGCCTCATTAATTGTGCTCATTGTCTTTTGATTCGGGAGAAATATTTGTTCGTTTAATGCTTTTGCGGTTGACCTCACCTAGTGGGGCTAAGGCTTGGTTGTTGTTGGTGGTTCTTTTGGGGTGTCTTCGTGCAAATTATTTATCCAATTTCTAACTCATTCGGTAAATGTAACATCTTCCTATATCCCACTTTAGATTTCTAAAGATGTCTCTAAGGTCATGTCTTTTGTTTGGAAAGCAGAGGTTAATACTCATGACTTGTTGCATGTTCGCTAGCCACATTTGGCTCTTTCCTTTGATGTGTTTTTTTTGTGTGGTACTTGTTTCAAATCTGATGCATAATCAATATCACAATCAGAAAAGGTAGAGAAAGACATCAAATATGGAAACACCTTATTCTAGAATTCAAAGCAGAATAGGTAGACAAAGATGACAGGAATAATAAGGATTCCCTCCATTGGCTCCTCCACAGAGCTAAGGGTCTCTCCGCCAATGGAGAAATATCCTCTTCTGTCCAAGCTAAAAAAATCTAAATTCCTACTCTGCTCAATCCTTCAAAACATAAGAATAGTGGCCTATTACTTATTTGGATGAATTTAAGGTCTCTATCAAAATATTTTCCTCATTTTTTCATACATATTAAGGGGGTTCCTTAATTGGTATGCAGAGGATTTTGGTAGTTTTTCTCAGTTGTTTTCTCTTTACCTTTGTTATTTTATTTTCCCAATTTTCATTAAGAAATCCTTATCCTTCAAACCCCTCCTACTTTTTTTCTCCCCCTGAATTTATTCTATAAGAATGAAATGAAATCTTTCACATATAAGATTTTGGAGTGAAAGAAGCTAAGTACAAACTTTGGCAATCATTCATCGAATCTGGATGCTTAAAACCTTTCTGTTAGTGACAAGAATGAAGAATCGCTATTCAAACTAAAGGAACAAAAACATTAATTATGGCTATTGCATGTTACAGATAAGGGTAATCATTCATCGAATCTGGATGCTTAAAACCTTTCTGTTAGTGACAAGAATGAAGAATCACTATTCAAACTAAAGGAACAAAAACATTAATTATGGCTATTGCATGTTACATATAAGGGTGTTGTATGCCCTATATACAAAGGGTCATATGTTTAATTCTTCTTTTGTTATCTTTTTCAACGAATAAGACGGATTTAGAGATTAATGCTGATTCAATGGACATAATTAATGATAGAACATTATGGGGTTGTTTGATCCATGTAGCTGACCTCCTAGTGAAAATGAAGCTCGTTTGTTATTGTTGTATCTTTTTCAACAAACATAAAATCTAAATACAATGGTCATTTCTTCATTTGTCAAGTATTGGTTTGATTGTTATTTGTTAACCTTCATGCATGTAGTTCTGATTTTTTGAAATTCAGCCATTACCCTTATTGTTTCTGGATATGATTTGAGAGGTAAATTTTCACATCTATCAATTAGGGTTTGAAAAGTGCATTAGCCTCTGGTGCTGACAAGGATGAGGAAGATTCAGAGGGAAGAACTGCTTTGCATTTTTCCTGTGGATATGGAGAGGTATGTTAATATTCGGAATAAATTCGTTCTCATCCACATACACTCACGTACAATCATGTTTGTGTCAAACGTGTTCGACACTCATCTCTATAGCAAAATGGTGTGTCATACTTCATAGTCTATCATCAGTGTTTTAAAAAAACATATTATGCATCTATAATTCTAAAATTAAATGTATTAATAATTAAACATTATAATGCCAACGGGTGGGGACTGTGGAGGTAGCAACAACCCTTGTAATGGTGGTAGTGAATGAATACAATGGCCAAAGAAGTGGAGAATGAATAGTGCTATATTATATGCATTTTCTCTCCAGCCACACTTCCCTACTACGATGAGCAAGAAGAAAAAGGAAAAGTTCATCATCAATTAGAAATATAAGATTCTAGGTAGAGGCTATTTCTATGCATGGCTGAACAAGTTTGTTTGATATTATTCCAGGTGAAGTGTGCAAAAGTTCTTATTGAAGCTGGGGCCAAAGTGGATGCATTGGACAAGAATAAGAACACAGCTCTTCATTATGCTGCTGGTTATGGCAGAAAGGAATGTGTGGCCCTTCTCCTCGAAAATGGTGCTGCAGTGTAAGTACTAAGTACCCATTTCAGATTATACTTTTTTGAAATTGTTACCCTATTCATCATTCAAATGCTTCCTAACCCATGATGGTTTAATCATTTTTGTTTCACTTTTTTGTTAAATTGCAGTACTCTGCAGAATTTGGATGGAAAAACTCCTATAGATGTTGCCAAACTAAACAACCAACATGATGTCCTTAAGCTGCTTGAAAAAGATGCTTTCCTGTAGTTGTCAAGTTATGGTGTCTACAAGAAGAAAAGGAGGAGAAGAGGTTTAATGGTTTGTTGAACTAAAGTTGTTTTTTTTAAGTGTTGGATGTTGTCACTTGTCACCACCAAATTTGTTATCTATGTAACTGATAATAATGTTATTTACACTGCATTGTTTTCGAGATTAAATGCCATAATGATTTCATTGCATGCCTCAGTTTTGGAGTTATCTCAACGTTTAAGTCCAAATTTTTTGGTCGACATTCGTTGTCCCAAAACAATGTACCACTCCATGTGCCGCTATTTATGATTGTTCAAAAAATAATTAATTATTAAAATTTAAATTTAAATATATTTTTTCAATTAATCATAATTAATAGATATCCTCATTATGGAAAGGGAAAAACAAGTCAAATATGGTCGGTGGGAAAAGAGCAACTAAAATATGATCCATTTATTCTATTATAATGTGAAGGTTAAAATTATTTGTTTAAAAAGTCATATTCTCTTCTCTTCGTTATCCCCTTCTTTACCTTATTCAATGATCAATCAATTCACAAGCAAGAATTTGTGATTTCTCATTAAAGATCTTTTATTTCATTACACCACAAGTCCTTCAAAATTTTCAACTTATTGTCCAATCTTCCATTAAATGTGAGACCATGTGTAGATGTGGTGCCGGTGAAACTAGTCATCAACCTCTAGTTATAACCATCATTGTCTTCGTCCTCCCACCATAACCAATTGTAGTGAACCAGAAACTATTTGAAAATTAAATTTGCTCTTAGTGGTGCCTCTGAGATTGAGTATAAAATCTCCTTGTTTGTTTAAATAGATTTTAAAAAACAAGGATACAAAAGTGATTCTTTGGAAGATGGAAGTCATGGCTAATGTGTTGAGTGTAAAGGAAGAAGAAATTAAAAGATAGTTTTCATGTGACTTTTAAAAAATATATGAACTCTTAGAATATAATAAAATGAAGAGTGTATATTTGGATTAACTCTATAAAGTTACTTATGGAGTAACTTGATTCCTTCCAAGATGTGTCTACTTAAGGTTACATCTAGCATTGGCAATTAGGGCGGCCATGCCTGCTCTACCCATGTTCACACAATGCTCACCAAAATTAGGGCGGACATGGGCATGCTCGTTTTAAAATAGGGCATGAAATATCATGCTCTGCCCGCCCTAAATATGGGCAGGTGGGCTTGTGGGCCGCCCTAAATTTAAAAAAGAAGCTAAAAATGACAATACTTTATATTACATGGATACATATTGTGACAGTAAGATTAAAAACATAAAACATAACATCTTATTTTGTATAAACCGGACATGCATTTAATTGGTAAGATATTATATTTTGGAAAATTGTTACACGCACTCAAGTGGTGAGAACATGAATTACTTTTGTCATACTTGACCCATCAAATTCTTATTTTAGTGTTCATTGATGCCCGTGGGCCGCCCTGCCCGCCAATTTGAAATGTCCATGGGCGAAAATGACATATTGGGCGGACATTTTAGGACGGATGGACATAATTTTCATGCCCTGCCCGCCCAAAACATGAGAGCGGGCCCCATGGGCTTTGCCCAAATTGCCATAGTTACATCCTTATAACTTATCCACTATTTGGACAAAATAATTTATTGATATATGTATTATGTGTAATTTTCTTTCTTAGATGAATTGATGCTTTTACCGAACTAAGATTAAGAGAATAATGAAACAATATATAGAAGGTAGGAGTACAACCTATATATTTATTATTATGGGAAAACTTGAAATAAAGAATGAGCAAATTAGACCAACCTATAATGAGCAAAGGAAAAAATAGGAGCAATATTGGATCATTCATCGTGTGTGACTCTTTCATGAAGAATATTAATGTTGCTTTAAATTTACACTCTAAATTAAACTACTTTAATTTCACTAATTAAAATAATATGGTTAATAAGTTTAAAAATTGAAGATAACATTTATGCTATTATAAGTTATTTTAATAAGAAAACAAAGACGGTGTCTTTTAAAGTTAAAAGCTATGGTTATTTACTTATTTTCAATGCTGACTTACTTTGTTCAATAAAATTGGTTTGTTGATATATATTGAAATTATTGTTCGAAGTTTTTTCCTTTTTAGATTGAATTGGTGCTTTATACACTTTAAAAATTTAGATACTGAGAAAAATTAAGCAATATGAACAAGTTATAATTACATTTGATTAATGGAGAGTATGATCAATATTTTAAATAAAAATTTGAAGTGATATTTTTGTTATAATATAAAATTAAATTTAAAAATAAAATAAAAAAACCAGTTAATTGAACATAGATTGATTGACATATATTAAAGTAATCAGAAATTGCACCAAGAATGGTCTAGACATCTCTATTTCTATAGCTGATGACTGAAAATCCTCATGTTACCAATTTAAATATGTTTCATGGCACCTGTATATATTCCCTAAACTCATTTGTACTCAAGTTGAACATCAAATTAGAAGAGATCATATATAAGGTTTAACTAATTAAATTATACGGTCAAATAGTATAATGTCATTTATTAGTGATTATATATAAATTTATAAATGTGTATTATCTTTTTTTGATTGGAATCAATCAAAATATTAGAATATTGTATCTCCATTCTTATTTTTAATTTTAAGTGAATTTTTTGACTTACTTCTGAGATTATTTCTAGTTAACTCATTTTAATTCGATTAGACTATATAATTATTAGAAATGACAATAAATCTGGATGTATTCGGGTAGTGCAATATTTACTCTCACCTCATTCATTTATATTTGAATTCATCCTAGTCCCAGACTCATGAGGATACTGGTGGGCCCTTGAGCAATCAGAAATCCTTTGATTTCAGCTTCATCGAGGAAGTCCTTCTACAATGTATGTACCTCTTTACACACATATTGAACTTCAGGAGACACTTAATGTGAATGAAGATCTTCAAATACACATTGAATATATTTTGAGGCATAAATCTTCGTCTAGATCATGTCGTTCATAGGGACATTAATCAATTCTTTGACTTTGTAAACAAATGATCCATCAATGATCCAATCTACTTATTAGTATATGTTTATATAATTAATATTGCACACTAAGTATGCAAGTCTAGGACATTAACATAATGTTCATTAAATCTTTAATGTGTAATTTAATCAAACTTAGGGTTAATAATACAAACTAGAACTTTCTTGATCATATAACGATCAAATTTAAAATTTAAGGACTTAGCTATAAGTAATTTTAATTTTAGAGACCAAATTCAAAATAAATTAGACTTACATACAGTACCATAAGTACTAATGGTACAGATAATTAATAATAAATTAACATTTGGATACATTTTTACTTCACCAAACTCACACTGTTAACTTTCTAACTCTATTAACTCTTCATTTTTCTAATTTCATAAACATTTTCCCTCAATGCCCAATGTTCTAAATTTTTTCCATCATGAGACTCTAGCTTCCTTCCAATTGTATTACTTGAATTGTCACTTTACCCCACAAGTGAAAGTTCACTCGTCATAGTGGATAATGGTATTTTTCAAATTGTGTTGGCTAAAAAAATTGAAAGTCACAATTTGTCTTGCATTGTGAATTTTAATTTCTTTTCATATTGTAGGTATTTAGTCTTTTTTCTCATTAATTTTAAGAAACAATTGATAAATTGTGGTTTAATTACATTTCCCGTTATCAGTATCCATCATTTATTTATAACCTTAAAAAGATAAAGTGGCTTATGCAAAGAAGTGATATATAAAATTAGATTTGTTGCCATGTTATCTCCAAAATGGAGAGGTGTGAACTTAATTGAGGATGTTGCAATATTGAGTAAAGAAAGAGAGGTAAAATTCATTAGGGGGAATTAGAAGGTACAATATTGTGTGGAAGTTGAAAATGGATAACTAATGATGTTAACTTTTTCAAGTGTTAAGTTGAGAAATTTCCACATGTCTGTTTATAATTGACTACATGTACCACTACTATATAAGGTACTGAACGTAAGTTTTATCCATTGCAAATTGAAGGACAAATTATAAATAATTTTAATAGGAAAATGATATATCTCCTACTTATCTTTTTATCTACACTAAGATAACGTATATTACAAAATGATATTTTATTTATTATTATTGATGTATAAGTGATATGTATTACTTTCGTGTTAGTGAGAAAATTAATAGGAGAATTTAGTAGGATTTAATAAGAGAATATAAATTAGTCATTTTAATATTTAGACAGTGAATACAAGGATTTGTTTAAAAACTCAATTGATTGGAACACATCCACATATAGTTATTTATTTAAAAATTTAATAACCTAGATAGTTTAGGAATCCAATAGCAAACTTTCAATGCTTAACAACCAATATAAAAGTTAAAAGTTATCTAATTTAGAGACACAATTAAATATTCTGGGTAATAATAAGGCATTTGTCTATTAACTGTAAGGCCTTAATAAATTCCATGTATTATTAGTTACAATTTTTCATATTTATTTATTTAGTGGGAGAAATAATAACATTAATTCCTTATTTATATAGTGAAGATATATTATTAATTATAATTATATAAATAGGCAAACATATTAGATTTAATCTATTTACTATTTAACAAAAGAAGACTATGTCACATGTCAATTGCTTAGCACAAAAGAAGATCATTTATGTCACATGTCAATTGTCCAGTCAAAAATTTCCTTCCTAAAAAGCTTCACGTCCTAACATACACTCTATCACACATGATCAAAGCCAACTCATATATTTGACCCTTCTTATCCTCTTGTTATTTACTCACATATATAATATTTAGCATTTAATAATTTATTAAGACCTATGGTCCACCTCTAATAATTCATATCAATCCATCAAACACCCTAATAAACTCTATTTCATTTTTATTTCAAATCTGGTTCAGTCAAGCTTCCGTGGTGTGCCTTTCTTCTTTCTTCTTCTCAATTGTCGTTTCGTTCGCTTTGATGTTCATCTCATGGATTTTATTTTAATCTCTTATTTTTTCATCATTATTACACCATATTTTTTTCACTAACAAAAGATTGTGTCATCGTTGTACTTTTTTATCTATGAAGTCTTGCTTTGTGATGTACCTACTGCATTTACCAATACTTGGAGAAGTCATTTTATTGGGTAAGAATATATTGGGGTAAGTATATTAGATACAATATTTTTTCACCTTCATTTCTTCATCATTTTGAGTTTGGAATGTATAACTCTTTCCTTTTGTTAGTTTGTGTAACTATTATACTTCCACTTTACCATAACACTTTAATTGATGTCATTTTTACCTCTAACTTTGTTTTAGCTGCATTTGTTCTTACAGAGTTTCAAATGTAATTTTTCTCATTTCCTTTCTATGGTTTTTGTAACTATTTTACTCTATCTATTTTGTTCTTTTACTCTTGCTTTACTACTGCTATGATGTTTTTGTTGTTTTCAGTGTTACATTTGTTGTTTTAGAAATACATTTTGGTGTTTATTTAACAACTACCAAAATTTAACAATTTTATTTTGTTACTCTTGCTTTACTATTACTTATTATCTTTGATATTATGTTTACTATTACTTACTATCTTTGTTGGTGTTTATTTAACAAGTACCAAAATTTATTTTGTTACTCTTACTTTACTATTACTTATTATATTTGATATTATGTCAGTGTGAGTATGCTATTCAATGAGTTTAATAAGTACCGTTTTTTCAACTTTTATTGGTATGTCAATTTCGAAGGTAATGTTTACTTTTGTGGCTTTATTATTATTATTTAGTGATAAGCTTCATATCCTCTTGTGTTTTTTAACCTTTCATTACTTTTATTTACCTAACCTAGAATCGAACTAGGCAATCTTCTTAGGACGTCTAACAATAAAATGACTCTCCTCATTCTAAATAACCTTGAGCCTTTGGGTTGTTGTTTGATAACATATTCCAACTTCAAGCTTTACCAAATTTGTTGTCTTCATCAAAACTTTGTTATGGATCACACTTGCAAACTTTGACTTCTCTTGCAAAATAAATTACTATCTGACATCCTCATAGCATTTTCTCTCTCAAAATCATACCCATTCGATACCTCCTTCTTCGTGGTGTTCCGAGAAGGAACTTGAAACAAGGGTTGGAGGGTAACCATGCCAAATATGATTCACTATTGATAGGGAATAACCATGCCAAATAATTGTACCCACAAGGTCATTTTTTGTATTTTCTGCATCATAAGTTCTAACTCTCAACTCTTGCTTGCATTGTGAGGCTTTAGACATTAGAAATGATTGCCCTTTGTCATGGACTCTCATCATAATCTTTTTTTGAACACATTACTCTATATGATTTTTCAAGTGATTTATTCTATTCTTTGAACTTTTGCCAAGTTGTTTCTTACAACAGCTGTTTCTAGTCTTGTCTACCCTAATCACTTTAATCTTTTAAAAATGTTCCCGTACTAGACTACTATCCTTAAATGGATGGATAATGAAAAAATTAGATAAAAAAGATTCACACAGTTAAAATGTCTTAGTTAGTATATATTTAAATAGTAAATTATATAAAGATATAGCATGTAAATGATTGTTTATTATTATTATTATTATTATTATTATTATTATTATTATTATTATTATTATTATTATTATTATTATTATTATTATTATTATTATTATTATTATTATGTTACTTTTGTTTCTATTTTGTTACTTTTTGTATTCCCTTGTGTTTATTTGTTGTGTGTATTCAATGAATGTGGAAATGAGTTATGATATTACAATTAATAAGGAAATATGTTGATATTCTAACTCCCTTAAAAAATAACTGACAATGAATTTATTTCAAAATAATGATTTTAATACTAATTATTAAAAAAGATCTTAAAACTTTTGCAATTAATATTAACATATTAAGTTTCATACTATGTATAATTGATTATGATAATTAATTGATTTGATTAAATTATTTATGATTCGCTAATTTTAAGCAATGCGCATTATTGATATAAATTTGCATAACTGTAAATAATAAATTTGCGAAACCTTAATGTTCCTACCCGGCGAGCCAAAGACCCGCATGCTTGGTCGCCGAGGTAGGTCTCGCGTGTTTGGCCCACCAGAGTTGACCTTGGAGACATCCCTTGACATGCCATCTGTATCTCACCAACCCACCTGCCAGCATGGCAGATAGATTGCAGAACGACTACCAAACCAGCCACAGGCTAAAAGACAAGAGTAGCGCAGAGTACGGTCCTGGCAGACCGCCTGACACGGAAAAAGCAACCCCCGACAATATTCTTGATCAGCTACGTGCTACGCTACCTGCCAAAAGCTCAAAGTCAGCTCTCCCCTCTATAAATAGGAGTCTCTACCAACAGGAAGTATCTTAGTCTCTCTACTCTCTAGCATTACTCACTCTATTACTTTCTCTCTTCATATTCTCATACTCCCTTACACTTAACACCAAGTTCATACACTGACTTGATCGTCGGAGAACATACAGGTACCTCCACCGACGGGTCCAGCTCTTCTACATCATCTTGCTACGTCCTTCCTCTTCTCCATCCTCAGCAACCGATCAACTATTGTTCCATACCTTTGTGTTCTAGGAAAGAACACTTAGTAATGAGACTACAGATATATGGTTGAAACTGTCTTCATCTTTTCAATTAGTCATATAATGAGTTATGATATTACAATTAATAAAGAAATATGTTGATATTCTAACTCCCTTAAAAAATTACTAACAATGATTTATTTCAAAATAATGATTTTAATACTAATTATTAAAAAAGATCTTAAATTTTTTTCAATTAATATTAACATATTAAATTTCTTGTTATGTATAATTGATTATGATAATTAATTGATTTGATTTATATTTTGATTAAATTATTTATGATTCACTAGTTTTAAGCAATATTCATTATGAATATAAATTTGCATAACTGTAAATAATAAATTTGCGAAAAATGAATAATGATGCTATAAATATATGATCGAAACTGTCTTCCTCTTTTCAATTAGTCATATAATGAGTTATGATATTACAATTAATAAGGAAATATGTTGATATTTTAACCCTTAAAAATAACTGACAATAAATTTATTTCAAAATAATGATTTTAATACTAATTATTAAAAAAGATCTTAAAACGTTTGCAATTAATATATTAAATTTCATATTATGTATAATTGATTATGATACAAAATCTATTAATGTTTATCTTCTTATATACTTTAATTGATACATATATTTTTTAAATTTACTTTAAACATAATTGATCTTAACTATGTGTAAGAGTGAATTGTCCCATGCGAATGCACGGGTAACTTACTAATATACATTTAAGATAAACTCAAACTCTATCTAATATTAAACTAGATAGGCGTTTTACCAGTCTCACATTTTTATGGATAAATAAATTATAAAAAAAACATGGTTTATTTTGTGGAACACATATCCACGTGCCCCTATTTAATTCATTCCTATAGTATGCTATTAATCTCAGCCGTTTAAGTTTCTCCAATATATTATGTACCGTTGATCTTAGTTCTTCGAAATCATTAGTATAAGATATTGTTTGATTCCCAAAAAAATTGAGAAGCATACAAATCCAGATAATAACAATAAAACAGAAACAAAAAAGGAGCTAGGAAGAAGAAGAAGAAAGAATTTGAGTGATTTAATTAAATTTTATTGAATTAGAAAGTTATGGCAATGCGTGACCTTGTTTCTGGTTCTACGTCTTGTCCTGACCCATCTTCTTCATCTTCTTCTTCAAATAATCCTCTTGCTTCTCTCGCCAACTCTCTTATTGGTTCTTCCTCTAAAACTCAGGTCTCTCACTTTTATTCATCTATTCCCCTACTTCTCATTCTTTTTTTTACTCTCACTACCAACCACTTATTTTTAACGGAAAATTGTATAACAACACCATAATTTTTTTACAAGTAGCTATTATAAATTTTATGTTTCTAATTAGACCTTAAACTATAACTATAGGTGAAATTTGTCTCTGCATATAATGTTAAATTAATAGTAATAAAAATGCTTACCATGTAGTAAAATTACATATATAATTTTATTATATATATATATATATAACAATATAATGGCATTAACCACTTTTAACTCTAAAATTTACTTGTCATCTTACTTTTCATCAATTTTGTATTCCCATGATGGTTTCATTCGGATACCAACATTGACTAACCTGCATTGTTGCATTGTTATTGTGAGTCGGATTATAATGATTTTCTTGTTGACTTATTAGTAATTTAGGAATATATTTATACATGTAGCAATTTCACTAACTGATAAAGTTTAAGGCTAATTAGGAAGAAAAAATAGTTCATGGTATGTACTTGCAAAAGGCATAAAGTTTAGGGGGTTTATATGCACTTTCTTCTTATTTTTAACAAGTCGTTCGATCCATTTAGTCGACCTGGACGAAAGATTGGTTGTTGTTGTTGTTGCTAATTTTGATTTTTGTTTAAAAATTATGGAAACAGGAGAGACTTAAGGAGATTCCTACATCCACTCCAACTGCAAATGGTTTCCAAATTTACTCTCAGCGTCCCAATGAGCTTCCTGGATCTGAATTAGATAAGCCTTTTTTTGATGCTAACTCTCAGGTTCTGATTATTCCAGTGTTTTCAATTATGTCAAGTTTTTTTTTTGTGTATTAGAAGTATGATAGTAATGATCATATTGTGTTAAAATGACAGGGGCCGGAGTTTCTTAATAGGTTTCGGTCGGCCGGAGGGGTTGGTGGTGGTCTTGAGGATACTTGGGATGAGATACAGCGCGAGGGTAGAGTTAGCCAACTTCCAACTTCTCAATTCGACCGCGTCTATGATCGGGGACTTGGTCCACAGCTTCATCAACCACCATTGGATGGTAATTTCGAATTTTCATAATTTAATGTTTTGAAAATAGTCACTAAGAGCATAGGCTGTGCTTTCTCACTGTTTACATATCTATTATAACTCTTTTTTCAAGGTGGATGTGGTATACAAAGTGCACACGACAATTTTGGTACTAAAACGCAAGGTTAATGTGTGAAGCTAGTAACTATTTTTGTACTAAATTTTAATGTGTTTTGATTAACTAGTTTAATCAAAGTGAAGCATAGAGAAGTTTTAGCTTTAAGGTCCTTTTTTAGTAAAAGATAAGCAGATCAGAACATGCACTGTAGTCTTCTTTGACTTGGTAGTTTTGAGCATTCTTGACGCAGTGGCTATCATGCCAGTATAAAGAAAGAACTCGATCCTGCATGGCTGCATAATAAAGCAGCTGGTTCATCCTAATTCTTTGTAGCCATCTTCTCATTGTCTTAATGAATTTATTATTTTGGGGAGATACATGTTATTTAAATGTGTGGGACTATGTTCTTCGAGGGTTGCTCTTTTTGAATTGGATTTCTTTTAGGCTCATCGGAGTGATTTTCAATGCATTTGATATTTTTAAACTTGTCATGCTTGTCACCATTCAGTAGTCTTGTCCCTCTATTGGGCTTTAGTTGAAGTGCTTTGATTTAAGTATGTCTTATGGACTCAAGTATGTTTGTTTCTTCGCGATACTTAACATAAAAGAGGTATGAAATTGATATTGTTATTGCATTTTATCAGGGACACCTCAAAGAGTTCTATCAAGCTTTTTGCACTCGTTTCTTGATAGTGGCCGTGGTGGAATCCCATTTCATCCTGCTCCTCTTCCATTATTGGGTTTATCTGAAGGTGATAAACAATGTATACATGACCGTAGCAGCATCATGGCTAGGCATCTATTTGCAGATAAAGGCGAAGAATTTATTGACGCACAAGTAAGGGAATTAGTTATACATTCGTCTGCTTTACTTTGACTTCCTTGGTTTATTACATTATATGAACATAATACTATGAAAATTTAATTGGTCATCATTGAGGGAAAGTGAGGGGTTGATCTATTTAAAGGTTAAAGTTCAATGCTGTCAGTAGGTGCTAGGATGGTTGCCTAGGATTTGATGTGAGGGCTGCAAGAAGTTCCTCGGTCTAATCTGCTTACAAGTTCTATTAAAATAGATGTCCTTTTTTGTGTGTGCAAATTAACACTATATTATGCTGGATTAGGATCACTTCCTATACCTATCAGGAATTGGAGAATCTCTTTCCCTGGAGCATGCTAAATTTCCTTTACACAAAGAATGTCGAATGATTGTGTTGGATCATCATGTGGTAGACAATGAGTTCTACCATTAAACAAAACATTGTCTAATTCTTTTGATTGCTTGACTCTGGACTGATCACTTGTAATTACTTTGCAGGTAAATGCACTTCTGTGCTCTCTAGATATCGACAGCAGTGTCCGTGGTAAGGGACCTATGCCTGAAAGGTTCCGGGAGCTTGATGGTTACTGGAATGAATCTCAAGGCAACCTGAGACTTGGTGCTCCTGCTGCAGAAGGATGGATTACTGAATATAGTCAACATAGTCAACAATATGATAATCCTGATTCTTGGGCTAGCACATTCGAGCAGCAACATGGTGCCAATGGTTGGGCATCTGAATTTGAACATGTAAGAAGTCTTTCCTGTTTTATTTCTAGCTATAATTTGAAGATTCTTACTCTCTTTTTAATCTGTACTTCAACATAGCATTGTGTCTATTGCCATTTGACATGCAACTTAGGTCCTTCAGCTTTATTGAGGAAACTTGTTATACTGAATTGTCAGCTTAGGTCCTTCAACATAGCATTGTGTCTTGCATTGATTAATTTCTCAAAGTTACCACTGCATCTGTTATTTTGAAATATTCATTTGCTCTTGATATTTTTAATATATTTTCTCTTGCTACTCATCTTGCAGTCTCAATTGTCATCAGTTGATCAAATGCGAGGTATGAACATGTCAAACTTAGCTGCAATGGAGCAGACTCGTATGCTTGCAAATACGTTGTCCCAAAATGGTGATCCTAAATTTCAGGTTTATTTGCCGTACATATCTTCAAAATTTCTATTCTTTTTTGTTGGTAACTTTGACGTTTCTATTTTACAAGCACATAAATGATTCCAATCTAATACTTCATTATATTTAATAAAGAAGACAATAGAAGGTCAATAATATTTATCTAGTTTATTTGATCTTTCTTGTTCGTCGTTGCTTTTCTTCCTGATGTGCATAGTTACAACTTATATACACACACATGCTTATAGGTGCTCTAATTTATTTATTTAATAAAATGAGATAATTGGAAGCAACTTTTGTACTTCTATCTTCCCATTGATAATTCTCTTACTCTTGCATACGAAAGATTATGAATGTTTGATTTGATTTGTCAAAACTGTGGATAGATATTGAACTTTGCAAAAAAAAAATATTTGAGTCAACAACCTGATACGCTTATATGTATGGTTATAAATATGTTCATTTGCCTGAACTTCAGGTGGTCAAAACACACATTATTCTAGACATGAGCAATTTCATCAATCATTACACTTAAATGTATTCAATATCTCACTTGAATACAACTTTTTCAATATCGGTAGTTATCTACCGGATGGAAAGATCATTTGTGCTTGTGGAAAAAATTAAGTGTCATATAGATCTGGCAGAGGGCAGCAAGATATAAAGATTCAATACTCTAGATCATTTAGGACAACATAGTCTTAAAAATTAATAGGATCTGTCTATTATCTCTTAATTGGAGAATGGTTTTGTGACATCTGTGTGCCCTTGTTAAGGTCATATTATCCTCTTGTAGCATTTCTTTCCTCTTTTTTGAAATAAAAAATGTCAACATCATGCTTTTGTGGCATGCAGAACTCGAATTTTTTTCAATTTGTATCAAAGATGAGTCGTGGTGAGTTGATTATTGATGACAATCAAGTTAAAGAGACTGCATTACCTGCATCTGGAGATTGGGCAGCAGAATACCAGCAGCAATACAATCATGGTCATGCACAGGTTGGTGCCTTTTCAAATGACAAGGCATGTAAAAGTCCAGTGAACTTGAAATCATATTTGTTAGCAAGTGTTTTTATATTATTGTTCATTGATTGGCATAAATCCAGTTAAAAAAACTAAAATGACCCGTAGTTTTTGTTACTGTTAACCAGATGAGAGAAAAATTCGGAAAAGGTTGAGATAGAAAATAGGTGAGAATGTAAACATGGGCCTTTTTTTTAAATGGTTCTGAATAATTGTGATACAAAACAATGATCTTAAAACCCGAATTTATTTTATAATAATATATCAACTTGTAAATGGCACTTGTGTGTACATTTGTTTTGGGTGCATTGCAAGTAACCACTATATTTTTTGCCATTATACAAAAAGAAACTTACTAGATAGGAAAGAGTGAAGGTACTGGTAAAGGCAAGATAACAAATGCTCCAAAAGAGAAGGAAGAAAATAGAAAGTAATGCAGCAAGGCTGTCCAATTTTGTTAAAAAGGCGTTATATGCAACTTTCTTTGAGGGCATTTTTCTAGGCCTTATATGCAAGGTACTGGTAAAGGCGTTATATGCAATTTTGTTAAAAGGCGTTAAAAACCAATTGACAATGAACGGAGTAAACCAACATGTATTTAAACCATTCCTGAGACTATGAGGCATGCAATGTGAGACTTACTTCACAACATGTCCCCTCCAAAAGAGCTTGCCGAACCAGGTGTTGGGTTACCTTTGATCCAATACGAATGGACATCTTTTGACCCATTTTAACTGAAGAGGCAAAGAGAAGTTGGGCTCTAACTCTGATACCATGCTGAAATTATAAGGTTTTAGGTATAGAAGGAGAAAAAAGAATGCTCAATATAGTAAATTTTATTAATATTTTTGTGAATGATGATGTGATCATGATATGATACAAAAGACATAATATTAAACTTATTTATACTAATACTAAATTACTAGTTAAATAAGGAAACAAATAGTAAAAGATAGAATAAAGAAATCTCAATCCCAAGACATCTTCTAAGATACTCTAATCAAATTTAAGATATTACCATCATAATATAATATATTCTCTTTATATCTAGGTACCATCTAGATATTCTCTATAATATAATTAAAGATATTATATGGTACTTGTAACAGTAGGTTTACTTAATTAATGCCCTTTTCCTCAAAATTTTCAATTCTGACTGGTTGGTTCCAGGTTTCTCGTGGACCTGATCAGTGGGTGAATGAGTTTACAACTGAAGGACAACAGCATGGAACAGTTGATGACCAGTGGGCTAATGAATTCTCAAAGTTGCATGTTGATGACTGGGCAGAGGAATTTGGTCAGCAGGTTGGGGAAGGAGAAAGCTCCTCTGAACCTTGGGCACATGCATATGATGAGTAAGTCAACCTTCCTACTGACCAAGTTGCAATATTTTGTTCATAATTAACTATTCACTTAGTAGATTGACAAAACAAACAACTTTTACAAGAATTTATAGGATGACTCTAAACTATGCCATCTTGTGAGCTTTTTCTTTGTGGGTACATTTATGGATAGAATTGGAAGTTACAAAGAGATTTGAGAGCTGTTTTTGGCTGATGAATATTATTGATTTATAGTTTACTTTGATTTTCCCCCTTTCCTTTTCAGCGGGAGGATGGCTTACCCATTCATCCACATTGTCACTTGTAATACCATGTCATCCACATAGAGAATCAAAGCAACTTACTTCCCGTTAGCACCCTTTTTAACAAATAAGGTGTAATCTGCGTGTCTCTGTTAAAATCCTAATTTTTTTTATTAATGAAGCTAAATCTAGTACACCATGCTCTAAGAGATTTTTTTAGTTTACAAGCCTATCCTGGTCCTGCATGTGCCTCAAATCCTAGAGGAATCCTCATATAAATTTCCTCATCCAATGTGTTTTTCAAGAAAACATTCTTAATGTCCATCTGGTATAATTCAAAATCCAAGTTCACAACTAATTTTAATCCAATTTAAATCTTCCATTATCTCCACTTTATATTTTCCTCTAGCAGGTGGATCAACATCATCAAATCATATCTTTCATATAATTATAATAATAGCAACCAAGCCTTTATCCTTCTAGGTGGGATCGACTATATGGATCGAACACGCCATAATTATCTATCATTAATCATGTCCATTAACAAAACATTGATCTCTAAGTATTTCTTTATTATTTTTTCATTTGATCTACTTTCTTTACAAAAACTTCCACTAGTCTCCTCCACATAAACCACTGAAGCCACTATTCTACCATCTTTTCTACAATAGGTATTAAAGAATAGTGAATAATGTAATAAGAGTTGGGTGTTAGTTATATTTTAACATAGTTAAATTTGGGATTAACTTAATGCGTAAGCTATCAAGTCTACTCTAATACTCATTCCCTCTCTATCTGGTACCTAACTATTCATTTTAGAAATAATACCGTTACAACAACTCTCTTTCTCTATTCTCTCTCAGCTCTCTTCCTTTCCGTCTCTATTCTCCCTATTCTTCCAATAGTAGCTACTCTAATTTTCATTCTAATGCATTCATTTCTATTTATATCTTGTCTAGTGTATCCACTTATCAAACGTAACATTCTCATCTATACTACGTAAAGTCTATTATCTAGTTGACATTTTATCGCCCAACATTCAGTTCCATATAGCATATGGATCTTATAGTCATGCAATAAAACTTCCTCTTAAGTTAGAGTTGTATCTTTTTATCACAAATGACACTTGAAGCACTCCGCCATTTCATCCAACCCGCTTGAATTCTATGGTTCACATCTTCGTCAATTTCATCATTGTCTTGTATGATTGACCCAAGATATCTAAATTTAGTGACTTGTGGTTTTCAACGTAAATCTTGATTGGATCTGGAAAATTCTTTTGTAAACATGGTGCATCATTCAGTTTCTGTACCAAATCATTGAGAATGACTATTTGGGTTTGATATTTTTTAAATTTGGATGTACCATACAATATTTGTTGACTAACTGCATGTTCCTATTAAGATCATAATGTTGTACAAATCTCTGGTTCTTATTTAAAGATTATGATCATTGATTGATCTAGTTTAGTTGCTTTAGGAGGAATGGAGGATGGTAATCCTCCTAATCCTACTTAGATTTAATTTAAGTTTACTCAGATTTAAATCCATATGTTAGCCATCCATCTTTTCAGGAAAGGTCTTGTAAGTTGTAAGTGAAGCTGTTCTTGCATTCAAACTTATTTTTTTTCTTCTGTTAACCAAATATTCCTATATTAATATTAAAAAGTGTTGTTCCTTCACTAGCAGAAGTTTTGTATTTTCACCTTATGTAACCCATGTTATCTTCCCTTTGATTTGACATTGTTATATTCCAGCATCAAGGTTATTTATTCTATTGAATTAATCAATATCTCTTTGGTTTTTTCGAAGGTACCTAAATGAGCAAGTTGCTGCCAAGAAGCTGTCAGATAGTTCAAGGGGCGTGTATGTCTTTTCAGATTTAAATCCTTATGTTGGCCATCCAAATCCATTAAAAGAAGGTCAAGATATGTTCAGGAAAGGACTTTTAAGTGAAGCTGTTCTTGCATTGGAAGCTGAAGTCATGAAAAACCCTGAAAATGCTGAAGGGTGGAGATTACTTGGAATAGCGCATGCAGAGAACGATGATGATCAACAGGTTAGGCTACAACGCACCCTCCTTGTTGATAAACTCCCTTATTTGTGTAGTCTGGAAATGACATACATGTTGTGTATCTACAATACACTGATGCTGATGAAACACTAAGCACTAATGCTGCTGTAAAGTTATTATTAAGAAACTGATAAGAGAGCCTAAGCGCTCTTCAGAATACAAAATAACATAATTCCTACTATTCTAACTTCTCCCTATACATGCTGCCTCAGGTTACCAACTTGCCAACTCAGCAACATAACTAATTCTCTCTCTGTCTCTGCCTTTCTTTCCCCTACAATATAGGACCTTCCATATTTTGGGCTTCCCATGGTTTGAGCCCAATAACTGATCATTTGCTCTATCAGGCGTTGAACAAATTCTCTGAAGAACGGAAATTCATTTTTATGAATTTATTTGTATTTATGTACTAACAGTTTATAGCTCATATGCTGTTGCTGTTACAATAATTGTCATTTGATTTTGATTCCTTCTTTCCTCAAATCATCAATTACAACAGTAAAGCTTTAGCCCCACTAGGTGGGGTCTGTTATATGAATCAAACAATCTATAATGCTCTATCATAAATTATATCCATTGATTAACCTTCATTTGATTCAATCATTTCACCTATGGTTTTTCTTGACGTCTCTATGCCTCTAGAAATTGAACTAACCTTCATTTGATCTACTCTCTTTACCGGGGCTTCCAACAGTCTCTGTTACACATGCTCAAACCATCCATGACGCAATTCTAATATTTTTTCTACGATAGGAATTACTCTAACTTTCTTCCAATTGCATTCAATCCTAATCTTATCTTGTCTAGTGGCCAAGTGGTCACACATTCAAATCTTGGAGTTGTCTCTCCACTTGTGGTGTTGAGGTTGCTTATACCTACCCTCCCAGACCTTACTAGCTCAATCTCAAATCATCAATTGATTAAAAATAAGGGTGACCCAGTGCACAAGGCTCTCATCCAGTGAGGTTTGGGAGGATAAATGTATGGAGTCTTATGTTTGCAAACAAAAATCTTGTTTTCAAGATTTGAACCTGTGACCTTCTAGATCACAAGACAAACAAACTTATCGTTGTACTGAGGCTCACCCTCTAAATCATCAATTGATTATTGAATATTTATATATAGTAAATGATTTGTCCTTTCACTTACATTTGGAAAAGAAATGGTTTCAGTGATGCGTACAATAATTAGCCAATTCATATTTAGGAAAATAATATAAATTTAAAATTAAAAGGATGGCCTTGTGCGCGAAGTTCTTACCTAGTGGAGTCTAGAGAGGATAGGTGCAAATAGATTGTCTCCAAGTCACATGACAATCAGCTTTACCAATGCGCTATCGACATTAATTTTTATTTTGATGGAGTATGCAGTGGAATTAAATTGGAATGTTATTATTCTACTACCTATGCCTGTGTCAATATGTTTTGTGATGCCACTATATACTGTCAAGTCTGTAATTACAAATTGATTATTTTGTAAAAACTGGTGCTCTCCCTCTACATTATCCCTTTGTATAGAAACCATAACTATCTACAGTCTAACTCTTAGCATACATTTTTTGAAAGGAAAAATAGAGAACAAAAGAGTTCACGGAAGAAAGAAAGGAAAAGCTCCTGTTGCTTGTCAATGGATAGATTTCTTCCCATTTAGCCTCTGCATGACATGAATTCTGAAATTACTGAAATTTGAAATTGTCATAATCTACAATTCAAATCATAAATCTATATTGTTTATTTCATGACATTCAGAAAATTCTTGAATGAATGCTGTCCTAGTCCTACAACTGTGTTAAATATTTGGAGGATATGTTGCATGTATCTCAATTTTACATTGAATCACCGCTTAGTGCTTAGTATTTTAGATTTCTGGGAAATTACTTTAAGGCAGTAATTTATAGTTTATTAAAAAAATGAAATTACACAGGCCATTGCAGCAATGATGCGTGCACAGGAGGCTGATCCAACAAACCTTGAAGTGCTTCTTGCTCTTGGCGTCAGTCATACAAATGGTTAGTGACTGCTTTTGATCCATTACCTGGATAAATGATATAAAGCACTGCAGAATATTAAAATTAGCTCTAAGCTCATTTGTCATGCCAAGCCTTGATGCTTGAATTGATTTTACTGGTATGTTGCTACTCATATATCTGGAGTTTTTCTTTGATGGAAATGCGCAGAGGTGGAGAGCTCTTTTGAGGAGCTAATTTGTTTTTATGCAGTTGTATTGTGCCTACTTTGAGGAGTTCTTCTGTTTCAGTGAATTCCTAACTGAAAACATTGAGGAGAATAACTTGTTGGCCTTGCATTATAAACAAAATTGAATCATCTGCTGATATTTGCAGAACTGGAGCAAACTTCTGCTCTGAAGTATCTATATGGATGGCTACACCATCAGCCGAAGTATGGGACACTTACCCCTCCTGAGATGCCAAATTCTTTGTACCATGCTGATGTAAGTGATTGATTATTCCCTATTATGCTGTTTGTTGAAGGATTATTTGTTGTAGTTTGTTTTGCCAACTCGGAACCCTCATGAACAACATACATTAACATAAAAACCTATATGAAAAGTCTTGTGAGGGTGTGCGGTCTCTGCAGTTGTTTGGGTCTTTTGTGTAGACTGTAATCCTACTTCTATTTTTAGTTTGACAATAAATCTCGTCACGCCAAAATATCTTCTGGTTTAGATTGGGAAGATTGATTTTCCTTTATTCAGGTTGTTAGAGTATTCAATGAAGCTGCTCAAGCCTACCCTGATGATGCAGATGTCCACATAGTTCTTGGGGTCCTATACAACTTATCTAGAGAATATGACAAAGCCATTGCATCTTTCGAACAAGCATTGAAACTTAAGCCACGGGATTACTCTCTCTGGAACAAGCTTGGTGCAACCCAAGCAAACAGTGTTCAAAGTGCAGATGCAATAATGGCTTATCAGCAGGTACTGCATATCAAATTTAATCGTGATATACCCTGACGGTGAAACTGTGTTTTAAGTGGGAATTTTTGTTTGTTTTGTTACTGTAACTTCCTTTATATAAAGTATGTGGCGATGTGGTGATTATATATCCACCTTTAAGGCAGGGAGTTTGTTAGTCTTCAGAACCTAGTTTTGGTTATTTTAGGTTATGGTCTTGCACGTGTTCCTATCTTGGTTTTGGTAGTATTAATGGAATTATTGTTGAAAGTGGAAATTTTATTTGCTTTATTAAAATGTCATTTAAATGTTACTTTATTTATCAAAACATGTTGCAACATCAATGTGTGACCATGAGGTGGTCATTTATCAACCTGCAACTATGAGAGTTTGTCATGAGTATCTTCAAAATGTAGTTTTAGTTTATTTTAGGGTGCATCACTAATTATTAGTGAATAGTGATTATCGTGTACATAATACATATAATTCGTATACCGGATTAAGTATTATAAGTTTCCTATTGTAACCAAGGAAAAAATGTAGCGGGTCAGATGTAGGAAAGTGAAAAAATATTTTTCATTCATAATAATTTAAAATACTTTTACTAAGTTGTAATGTTTTAATTTTAACCCCTATTTAATAACATGTAGGAAAAAAGTGTGGATTTGTTAGTCCTATTGAAGTCAGAGACGGGTAAGGCCGTAAGCATGTCACTAGAACTTTAAAATATGTTAATAACTGTCTGTGTGCTTATCTTAGTTTGAACTGTGCAACCTGGACTCGTGTATGTACGACAAGAGTCAGCCCATTGTCATGGTTAACATACTATTTTCTCAAGTCTTATGTCTTCTCTACTCTTAAGTAGAGCCCTATCTAGACCCTTTGTTCTAAATTCTAATTGCCATATTGAGTCTGACTGTCATTTATTTATGAAATACCTCAATAAGGACTTATTTCTGTGTGATTTAATGACTGGAATCACTGGGTAGGTACAGATTGGCAAATTCCCTCTGCTTTCGTTTATTTTGTTTTATTTCCATTTTTTTTTGTTATTGGAGGAATTAACATGTGACTAATGGAATTTTCGCTCTAATGGAATCAGTCTGTCTCCTCTTTGTAATCTGTAGTATTTTCGCTCTAATGGAATTTTCTTTTCATTCCAGGCATTAGACTTAAAGCCTAATTATGTTCGTGCTTGGGCAAATATGGGTATCAGTTATGCAAACCAGGTCGGTTCATCCTTTTTAAGCCTAATTATTTTCTACCATTTTCCTATTTACTTAATTTTTAAGCTACATCTTAACATCGAAAATGTGCCATGCCTTATGCTTGTGTCTGTGTTGTCATGTCCTTTTTCAAATAACAGTTTTCTATTCTCTTTTCAATTCTAGTTAAGTACAATGCTGGGTTTTTATGAAAAGAAAAGAAACAGTACTCCAATTGGGGGAAATCCTTTTCTTTGGTGGTATAGACTATAGATAAATACCACATCCTAATGTTTAGAAATTTCTTTCTTGCACTTGACATGGAACAAATGTTGAAGAACTTATGTTGGTGTAATGAAACTACACACATCAAGCTAAGCATGAAAATGTTCCTTCACTTGTGACTTGTGCATGTATGTATTATTGCAGACATCAAAATTTGGCACATTGAGTAAAGCACTGCAGATTTTTTATTTTTTATTTTTGAAATTGAGTTGGCCGGTTGGCAAGCTTTATACTTGATTTTATGAATTTACTAACTTGTGATTCCTTTTAAATTTCTTACAGGGAATGTATGATGAATCTGTCCGTTATTATGTCCGGGCACTTGCCATGAACCCAAAAGCAGAGAATGCATGGCAATATCTGAGAATCTCATTGAGGTATGATTTTGAAATGTATATTAACATAGAAAAGTAGAGCAGGATTTGAGTGGTTGTTCAAATTAACTGTTAACTCAATATATTTCCAGTGACTTAACTTTTATCTCCTATTTTCCAGCTGTGCTTCAAGGAATGACTTGTTGGATGCTTGCGATAGTCGTAATCTGGACCTTCTCCAGAAGGAGTATCCACTACAATAAGATTTGCATTTAATGAGTGGCCAAGTTATGAGGGTCCATTCCACTTCAGTGGTGGTGGCTTGAAATCTTATTTCACTTTTGACCCTTTGGATCAAATGGTATATTTACTGCCATTAAACTCCACTGTCGATCAATCCGACAAATAACTGAGAGCTGAAAAGACAATCAAGTGACTAAGCTCGTAGGTGTATACGAAGCATTGTTCTTTTGATCTTTGAGCATGAAGTGTACATCATGTAATAGTGAAATAATGTAGTACACGATGGCTGAATGTGCAGACTTCCTTCTGTATATGATATAGAATCTATGTATCACAGAACAGCTGGAGGATTGAAAGTCATGGAAAGTGGCTATTCCAGTATAAGTTAGACTTTCTGTGTAGATAGGTACAATAAGCATGATTGGTCGCGTATCGTGTATCGAATTTACTTTATTACCACTTGAAATCCACTGGTCTTCTACATGGTAACTAGTGTATGAAACTTAATAAAGCACACTTCATTCTTCTGGACTGTATGTTCCAATATTCTATAATACATGTAAAGATTATACCCTTAAGCAGTAAACATGACTGTAAAGATCCACAAATATGTGCCAATACCTTCACAGGTATAAGTAGTTTCAGAACTAGGAGAGTAATTGATAGCTTTACTCATAACTTCTTAATTGTACATGTATCTAAGAAGTTAGGATGTTTGGTTGAGGACTTGGAAGCATTTCTGGTAACAGTAGCAGTTGGTAGCAAAAACAACATTTCTTCCGTTCTGAGGAAATTTAGTTGGCTGCTGCCGCACACAAAGTTTCAGGATGATAAGATGCTAATCCCATTAGGGTGTTATGACATGGTACTGAGAATTGAACTGGTTGATAATCCTTGGAGATATTATTTGAAATTTTGATAAGCTGAAAATGGAGTTTATAGTGCAAGGTACATGACATTGTTGAGAGGAAAGAACTTTGCAGAAAGGGGTACATTTGTCCATGATTCAAGCTTGTCAAATGGATGGACTTTTGTTACAAAATTTGATCACTCTTGCTGAAGATACTGCAACTTCTTCTCAGATCAAAGACTTATTGGTTCAATTTGAAGATGTGATTGAGGAACCTAAACAATGAAGGACATAATCATAGGATTCGTCTGCTACATGGGGTCAATCCGGTCAATAAAAGACCTTATAGACATGCTGGAATTCAGGAAATGATGGATTCAGGTCTCATTCAATACAGCAGCACTCCATATGTTAGTCTTGTAGTGTTGGTGTTGAAGAAGGCTGGTTCCTAGAGGTTGTGTATTGAGTATACAGAGTTGAACAAAGGTAAAATGAAGAATAGATTTCCAATACCATTGGTGGAAGAGTTGAATGGTGCAGAAATTTAGATTTAAGAGTTGGGTACCATCAAGTCATAATGGAACTTAATAATATACAAAAGATAACATTTAAGACTCACGGTGGCTACTTCGAATATTTTGTGATACCATTTGGTCTTACAAATGTACCTGTCACTTTCCAGGATCCTATGAACTCAATTTTTAAGGATTTCTTGAGGAAGTTCTGATTGTTATTTTAATGACATCTTGATTTATGATGCTGAAGACTCTCGTTTGCAACATTTGGCTCAAGTGTTAATTATGAAGAGAAGCTACAACTTGTTTGCAAAAAAATAAAATCCTAGTGTAACTTTGGTGTGCCAAAAGTGGAATACTTGGTACATTTTTATCTAAAAGAGTTTAAACTGATTTGCGAAAGATCAAGGCGGTAGAGTGGCCCCGACCTTAATCAGTAAAAACAATGGTGAGATTTTTTCTTGTGAATTACCAGTTAATATAGACTATTTGTGGAAGGTTATGGAAGTATTGCTAGATCTCTAGGGATTTACCTGGGAGTTAGGAGAGAAATAGAAGGAGAGAGATCAATGAGTAAAGAGAGAGGAGGAAGTGAAAGTAAAAGGAAGACAAATTAAGTTAAATATATCACTTCATTGAGAGTATGAAATTTAGGTAGGAGGATACTAAAAGTAATGATCAGTGTTATGAGATTGAAATCTGATTGTTAACTGAACTTGAAAATGACATTGGTTTTTGCATTCTTAACTAAATGAGAGTTGAATTGCTTTGAATTGAAGAATTTTGGTCCGATTGTGTTAAATGTAGTTCAACTGTAGTAATTTGGGAAGTAAATCGAACTGTTCAATTAAAAAATATAAAAAATGGAACATCACTCACATATTTTGTCCCTAGTCCAAAAAAGATGAAGATGTGTTACTTCAATATAATTATACATAATAATTATTTAGTATATAAAATTTTATATTTACATATAATTATATATTTCTAGGCAAAAATTATTAATTATGTATAAAATCACCCGGTTAGACTAGACGATTTAACCGTTTAAACCTAATACGAGACATCTTCTGGTTCGACTCCCGACTCAGATTTCATAATATTAGTAATGATAATATAAAACTATTCCATCCCTTTAAAATCTAATTAACCATGGGAAATAAACAATAATATAATTATAAAATTTTACTAAAATTATTTAAACAATTTAAATTCAAAAGAAAACTTCAAATTGAGGTAACCATAAAAATGTGTATATGAGAGATTTAGTGGACTTTAGAAAACTCCAAACAAAAAAAATTCTAAAATCATATTGTCTCTTTCCTCCCCTGAACAACAATCTCAAACAATACCCAACTCATTTGTGGAAAGATGAGAACTTCAGTTGGACCATAGGCTAACCTCTCTTTCTAACAATTGAAGACAGCCCTAACTTAAGCTCATGTCTTTGGCCTTATCAAACTTCACCAAACTTTTATAGTAGTGGTGGATACTACAGGTTATGGTACATGAGCAGTTCTAATGCAAGATAACCATCCTTTAGCTTTTATCAGCATAAATCTTAACCAAGAACAACAATCACTATTAACTTATGAGAAGGAACTAATTGGTAAGGTGTTTGATGTAAAAAACGGAGGCATTATTTACTCATTAGACATGTTTTGAAGAACCTTGTTAACACTAAAGGCTAGGTCAAGTGTGGTGACAATTACATACTACATGGTATTTACTATAAACCTATACAAAGTAGAATTATCCAAAGGTTGAGAGCCATATTTGGTTAACTTGTATAAAGTAGTCATTTGGCAGGAAAAGGTTTCATAATATCCATGTTAGCCTTTTTGAGAAGATCTCTAATATACTTAGTTTGAGACAGAAATAGAGGCCCATTAGAAAGATGTTTACTTCAATATCAAGAAAGTAGTCGAAAGTCCCTAGTCTTTTTAGTGTAAAAATTGTGCTTAGCTTGTCCATAAAACTAGTAACATATGGAACTGAGAATCCTGTAACAATTATGTCATTGACATATATTAAGACATTGAACTTGTACGTATATTAAGACTTCTTCATAAAGTAGATAATTAAGAAATGTATTATTGATATATAATTAGTTTAGAGGCCATTTGTAAGTCATAGCTATGTAAGAAGAATCCTAATAGTAATCAGCTTTGCCATAAGTGAAAAAGTTTCATTATAATCAATTTCTTATTGTTGATGAAATTCTTTTGCTACAAATCTTGCCTTATATATTCATACTACCATCTGGATTTTCTTTGATTTTAAAAATCCATATACATCCAATAGGTTGCTTATTAAGGCATTTCTTGCATAGCTTGAAATGAAAGAGGATCATTAAGGGCTACTTTAATAAATATTTGTTGAGACTGAACTAGAAAAGTTCTGAGAATTCTAGGAACAAAAGACTTATAGTAAGGGGTGGAGGATGAAGAAGATGAATGTTATGGACTAGAAGTAGAAGGACAAATGGGGAGATTGACAGGAGATGATTGCTGAAGTACAAGAGGTATTTGGTGGTATCCGTGACAATTAGATAAATTTGGATTTGGATATTAACGTTTGGATAAAAAATCATGCATCAATTTATATAAGTTCATTAAATGATATTATAAATTATTAAAAATATCCATATATAAACTTAATAGATGAATTTCAATACATCCATGAATCAATTTTAGTGGATTATATAAATGCATATTCAATCCTTTGATTTTTTATGAATTTGAACAAAAATCATTTTTTTAAGAAAATCATCCAAAATCATTATTTCAATAAAGCATTTTTTAAAGTGTTTTTTATTTTTTTAAGAAACACTTTTTAAAAAAGTGATTTTTGAATTTTTAAAATTTTTTTTTTACAAAATGCTATAAGTGTGAATTGTTTTAGGTTTATACATATAACATTTTAAATTTAAAATGCTATGTATTTAAGATTTTTTTTTGATATTAATCATATCCACATGTCCTAGTATTGATATCACTATCATTTGAACAAAGATTTAATACATATACACTGATAGTGTAAATGTTTTCTACAATGTCAGCAAATCATCCATCATTCATATTTTAATTATCATTAACTTCCAAATAAAAGTAATACAAGTCAGCGGTGGATAATGCACTGGCACTGTACAAAATTTTATACTGATGGTGCATAAATTTTAACCTCTTTGAACAAATGAACTAAAAATATATGTCATCCAAATGGATGTATCTATAAATATTCATTGCCTATAATTGATCAATGAATTTAATATATATACACTAGCAATGTAAATATTTTTATACGGCCAGTCAATCATTCATCATTGATTTATTTGCTACTATTGACTCTCAAACAAAAGTAATACAAATCAATGGTAGATGATATGTAAAAGATATTACACTGTCAATACATCGATTTTAAACTCTTGATGAATCTAATTTTCTCATATCTGGATTGAGTTGGGAATTATAGATAATTTTTTTACCTCTATCGGTAAGGATGAGTAGGAAAACAAAAAAAAATGAACTAAAAAAGAACCAAAAACTTAATTTTTAATTAATTGTTGTTGATGTATTCACACAAACAAAACAATTAATTAAGTTAACCAAATTGAATCCAAAACAAATGAATATTCAACTATTGAACCACCTTCGAACCAAGGTCGACATACTTATTTCTTGCTTGGAACATTAGCTCTACTAGTACCATTCTTATAATTTCCTAACTGGTTCCACCACTTAGTTTAACTACCCTATCCGTATTCTCGAATGTACCACTATCAATACCACTATATCAAGTAGAACCATTATGTTAGTCCCCTTCTCTAGTCACCCAAGCTTAGCTCCAAAATCACTTCATTTTTTAGAGTAAAACCTACAAATTTCAACAACATCCTAACAAAGAATGTGATACTCAACACTGTCTTGAACAGTGTTCCAATTTGCAACTTGACCTTCATTTAAACAAGCACATATTCTATCCACACTTTCCACCTTGGCTCCACCATCATCATAATTCTCATTGTCATCTCATGTTTTATGCTTGTATGATCGTTGTTCAATGGAAACTCGAATCGTACTTCACTATAGCTAGCCAATGGTCATCCAAGTTGACAGAAAAATGGATTTTGTAATAGTGCAATTCTTTTTGAGAAATGAATGCAATTCAATTCTAAAAAACTGACTATATAAGGTTTCAAAATGGTCAGGTTCAGTTCAAATAAGCAAAAACCCAACCATGCCTAAACTTATCAATTGCCTGAAATCTGGTTTAGAAACACCAGCACTAGAATTTTGACGTTTCTTTAAGCATGCACAAATGGACCCACTGTTAATATTATTTAAGCAGTTTCATTTCATCACAAAGACTAGAAATGTCAGGAATTATCCCTCCATCACAATGCCTATATATTCCATCCCCTGCTAGATCATTTAACAAATCAGATGGTTCTCTGGCTCCTCCATGCTGTAAGAACTTTGTTCTTAAAGCATGTCCTGTCATCAGTGATAACGGATCCTCCTCGCACATCTTCCAAATGGTAGCAGCAAAACATTTAGCATACAGATAGCTATAGTACCCTGCATTAATAAAAATAACAATTAAGTGTAACAAAATATTCATCTAAATTAGAAACAAATTCAATATCTAGAAAATCCAGATCAAGAAATTAAAAAGAACTATATCATAAGAAACTCTGCTTTAAATAAGCACAACTAGTCAGGGTAGTAACAATCAACTAGAAGAACAGGTGATGAAATTCAAGCTGCAGGTGAATATTTACTGGTGTACAACAATTATCTAATGTACAAAAGCCTCTGGCATTATCGAATGGCATCGGAATATTGAAAATTAGCACCGGATCCATATTTTTTAATTCAAAATGTCTAGCATTGTTGAAACACAACACAGAGGAAAGCAGTTTATCCATGGAAAATTAAATATATCCTGAACTAACCTGCTAAGTCAGTTCTATCTTCAATTTTCTATGAAGATAGCATATGTTGGTACAAACAAGCATGAATTTATAGACATTTCAGTATGCTCAACAACATCGATAAAGTTCAAGAGATTAACAGAAAGTTAAAACTTGCTTATAAAAAAAGCAGAGTTCAGACCCACCTGCACCATAATTAAGCAGATGACTAAATCGGGTTTCCCAGTGTGTGCCATCCACATGTTCCCAATATGTATGTTTTCTTTTCAGTTCTGCAACAACAGAACTAACATCTTCAAGAGGGAATGTCTGCTCTCCAAAAAGTGTCTGATCAACTAAGGCATAGTAAATCTGGCACAAAACACAATTGAACTGTGTTAATCTCTAACACAGAAATAAGGTATGATGCACCATTGTACTAACTTTGAGAAACCATTCTGACCTGGACAGGCATATAGAACAAAGGGAAAACAAAACTACACCTGACGTTGCAGATCAGTTGCAGCAAACATATCTCTGGCACCCCGCATCGCCTCAACCAGCTTCTGAGGGATTTCTTCACCAGTTGAATGGTGTCTAGCAAATGTTCTCAAAACTCGATAATCCCACGCATAATATCTGTCACCGGAAATAATATGGAACGAGTCATAATGAAGGAGATCAATACCACAGCATCAGCACGTGAGAGGTCATTGAATGTCTGCTGCAGCAATTCTTTCCTTATTTAAATAATTAGATGATAGTATATTCCTTTAGTGTAGCCTTGTCATATTAAACAGCAATAGTTTAATACAATTTCTAGACTCAAATTAAGATTTTTGAAACATAACAAACCCGAAGCTTAATTTTTAATTGCTGAAGAAACACAACCTAAGACAATAATATAAAGATATGGCATTATCTTTTCAAATTCAGAAAGAACATGTTCGCATCTGGTGCATTTAGATAATCATGTAAGGAAACATTCAAAACCGATAGTCAAACACTTTCAAGGTTAATGCATATACTAATAGAGGAACGATCAAGACTAAATATATTATATATCCTTCTAATATTCGCAGAGAAAGTTAGTGGAAGGTTATATATCGATAGTCAATGCCCTGTGACTTTTTTTCCTTATATACTCTTGATCACTCTTCTATTATTTTTATAATATATATCTAGGTCTAATTTTTTAATCCTTGAGAGTAAATGTGATCTTTAGAGTTGTATAATGACTTCATTTTTATATAGGCAGAGTTTACTTTGACAGGGAGGGGGAGAGCGCAAACACTATGGTTTGAACTCAGGCATTTACACTTAATTCTCATAATTTTATTAATGAATTGAATTACAATACAATAAGTAGGATTAGGTATTTATAGCTAAGCTAGCAGAGTAGCTTCTGTTGTAAGCTATCTATAGATCTAACAAGTTGTCAATTAACTAACTTGTAACTAACTCTTATTAGACTTAAATGATACTCTCTAATAACAGGCAAAGCAAATAAGTTTTTTTTCAGAATTATATTAGGTAAATCATGTAACCAACTTAAATTTGATATAGAAAATTAGAGAGTTGCACATCTTTAAAGCAAGGATCACCTATTTCTTAAACAATTTAACCACATCTTTCATATTTTATTTACCTACTTAGCTCAAATGGTTAAGACCTATAGAGCATTGTTCTTGTAACATTCTACTCAATATCTCAAAAATAAAAAAAATAGAACTCACTCAAAGAGGTTGGATGGTATTTCTGCAAAATCAAGAACCACTCTGGTGCCTGAAAAATGTTGATAGTCCTACAATAAGAACATAACAGCATCACATTACTAAAATGATGGCAGTGCCTCTTATAAACATTTATATTATCAAGTAAATGTCATATGCTAAATGATAAGATCTTGACAGAATCACAGTACTAAATGACGGTGGTAACTTGTTTTTATACAGACCTTCCTATTCTCACATAACCGCAATTCACTAAATGCTTGTGAAGGTATTTTGGTCCATTAAAAAATACAGTAAGACAGTTCATATAATCACAATTTGTTAGAGAATAAGAGTTAGTTATTATTATTTCTTTCTACTGAGTAAATTGGCATATTTGCCACATGTAAAATGTCAATTTATCACATGCAGAATTGGTTGTTAGGTTCTTAAGATTGGTAACTACCTTATGTAGTTACTAGTCTGTTACATTCTGTTTTGCTTTCCCTTAATTTAAAGGGATAAACTAATTCATTGTAAATTGACTTGTTTTCAGTAAAAAGCCTAAGATATATTCAATTTCAAGATTCCTACTTTCTATTTTCTTTATCTTTTCACATGGTATCAATCGCCCTTATGGCCATTGCCACATATCCTTCCTCTTCACCACCTTCCCATACCTCTGCTACTCCTATTCGAGCTATATCTCCATCACTTTCACTTCCCATCCCTTCTACTAAACTCAGTGAGAAAAACTATCTCACTTGGAGCCAATTTATGGTCTCTGTTCTAAAGTCAAACAGAGCCATAAGATTCATTCATCCCACTGAAATTCCACTAAAATTCTTATCTGACTTTGACTGCACTCATCATCACATCAACCCCACATATCTCAGTTGGGAAGAGTAGGACCAGACTGTTTTTGCATGGATTCTTAACTCAATCTCTGAATCCTTACACACAAGGGTTATTGGTTGTACATCATCCTCTCAATTGTGGGATGAACTTCACTCTTTTTGCAATGCCCACACCAAAGCTAGAAGTAGACAACTTAGGGCTCAATTGTGCACCATATCTCAAGGCAACAACAACATTTCAGAATATTTTTCAAGAATCAAAGCCATCATTGATTTACTAGCATCTATAGGAACACCTATATCAATTACTGAGCATATAGACTACATTCTTGATGGACTGGGTGAAGAATTTCAAATTGTCATCACTACCATTGAAAGCCAAATTAACCCACCTTCTATCAATGAACTTGAACAATTCCTCTTAACATTTGAGTCAAGACTCATCAAGAACAAGCACAAAGCAGTCTCTGATGTTTTGTCAGCCAACATAGCCACTATTCCCACCTCACATCAGTCCACTGAATCTGCATCTAATCATCAACACTTCAATCCTAACTTTCCACCAACAACATCCTCTCCTACCCATAGATATGACTCAATTCCTAATTCATTCAATAATGGATCAAGGGGGGACGTTCCAACAGAAGAGGTGCTAGATTCAACAAAGGTGGTAGACCCTCAAATGAGTTTGGAAGCAGCTTCTTCTGCACTCACTGCAACAGACCTGTCTATGACATAGCATGGTGCTACTTTGCCCCCTACAACATACCCAATCCTTATCCTGCTTATCCCTACCCATACCCTCCTCTCATTTTACCAACACACAAACCCACACTCCCTTCTCTAGAGGACCAAGACCTGACCACAACTCCTCCAAACCAACCACTCAATATACTGGCCAAAATTATCTCACTCCCTCTACACCATACTATCCCTACTACACATCTCCTATACCTAACCCTAGACCTCCAGTCCCACCTTATGCCTTCCATGAGACTCAACATCCACACACACCTGGCTACCCACCCTATGCCATGAATGTCAGTACTGGAGAATCAGATATCAAGCACTCCTTATGGTTCCTAGATTCAGGTGCAATCAACCACATTACCTCATATCCTACTCTGGTTCACCAAACAACAGAACAATTTGGTCCTGAACACCTTTATATGGGTAATGGCACAAAAGAACCTATTTCTTCCAGTAGAACTACCGCATTCCCTTCTCTTTTAAACTCTCATATGTCTTTATCCTTACATAATCTTCTTGTGCCTACTATTACTAAGAACTTAAATATTATCTTTCTATAGTAGATGCCAAAACCAAACACACCTGGATATTTCTACTTAAACAGAAATCTGAAACTCTAACCATCTTCAAACACTTTATCAAACTGATTCATGCTCAGTTTAACAAAACCATCAAAGTTGTTCAAACTGATGGGGGGGGAATTCAGACCATTTACTTCCTACCTCTCCAACCTAGGCATTCTACATAGATTATCCTGTCCTCATACTCATCACCAACAAGGCATAATGGAGAGAAAACACAGACATATAGTTGAAACAGGTTTAACCTTGTTGGCCTGATCTACCCCAAACATTTTGGGAATATGCCTTTACTACAGTTGTGTTTCTTATCAATAGACTCCCCTCTGCCATCCTCAATAATAAATCTCCTTATTACAACCTATATGGAACTGCTCCAAATTATACATCTCTAAGAATTTTTGGATGTGCTTGTTTCCCTCTACCCAGGCCCTACAATACTCACAAGCTTGACTACAAGTCCGCTGAATGCACCTTCTTAGGGTATTCATCTATGCATAAAGGGTATAAGTGTCTATCCAAGGATGGCAGAATATACATCTATAAAGATGTTAAATTCAACGAATCTGTGTTTCCCTTCAAAAATCTTTCCAAACCTGGTTCTCCCATCATCCCTGGTCATTTATCCTCTTCTCTAAACAATGCACCAAACCACAGCCACACCTCTCACATAAACCATGCACCTACAAACTCTAACTCCACAGAAACAGTAACCTCATACAATCAAACTAATCCTTCTTTTTCTCCCAACCTTAACCCTACCTCCTCCACTAATGACCCTGCAAACTCTAGTCATAATCCTGTCATCTCTCCTTCCTTGGATTTACCCACAACCATTGCATCTACTTCATCCTCATACAGGATTAAAGAAAATCCTGATGGGTCAATCAATAAGTATAAAGCTAGACTTGTTGCAAAAGGCTTCCATCAGTTACCAGGAATTGATTACAATGAGACTTTCTCTCCTGTAGTCAAACCTATCACTATTATAATACTTCTCACCCTAGCTGTCACCTATGGATAGTCTACTCAACAGCTTGACATAAATAATGCATTCCTAAATGGTGTTCTGAATGAAGAGGTGTACATAATCCAGCCTACTGGTTTTCATAATGGTGACAAGACCACCGTCTGCAAGTTAAATAAGGCATTGTATGGTCTCAAACAAGCTCCTAGGCAATAGTTTGAAAAATTCAAAAGCACTCTCCTTCAATTGGGATTTCAGAACAACAAATGTGTTAATTCCCTATTCATCTTTCTCACTAGAACCTACCAACTGTTTGTCTTGGTCTATGTAGATGACATAATCATCACTGGATCATCAAACTCAAAAATCTCTGCTCTTGTTGACAAACTCAGCACTGCCTTTGCACTCAAGAAACTAGGAAATTTGGACTATTTTCTAGGAATTGAGGTTAAACACCTTAAGGATAGCTCTCTATTTCTCACTCAAACCAAGTATATCAAAGACCTACTCAGGAAAGCCACTGTGGAATCTGCCAAACCCAACATCACTCCTATGGCAACCACTTGCAGGCTAACCAAAACTGAGTCAAAAGCCTTTGATAACCCTACTATGTACAGGTCAGTAGTTAGAGCCCTTCAATATGCTATAATCACTAGACATGACTAAGCTTATAGTGTCATCAGGGTGTGTCAATTCATGGGTAATCCTCTTGAACAACATTGGGTTGCTGTCAAAAGGATCCTAAGATATCTACAAGGAACTCTCAATCTTGGCATACATCTCAAACCTGTTGTCTCTGATTCCTCTCTTCCTATCACCCTAACAGCTCTATGTGATGTAGATTGAGCCACTAATCTTGATGATAGGAAGTCCATATCAGAGGCTTGTTTATTTGTTGGTCCTAACTTAGTCACTTGGTGGTCCAAGAAGCAGCAAACAATCTCCAGATCCAGCACTGAGGTTGAATCAGAAGCCTTGCTCTTGCTGCTCAAGAAATGATCTGGGTTGAGTCCTTATTTTCTGAACTCAAGATCCCACATTAAGTTCCTCTCATTCTATGTGATAAATTAAGTACAGTGAGCATGTCTCACAATCCTGTTCTTCACAACAAAACAAAACACATAGAACTTGATCTCTTTTTTGTAAGAGATAGAATTCAAGCAAAGTCTCTTCAAGTGAAACACATCCCTTCTGAATTTCAAACAGCTGATATGTTCACCAAGCCTTTGGCCACTGCTAGGTTTTTAACTCTAAGGAAGCAACTTAAAGTAGTTGACTCAGCTTCCTTAGTCAACTACCCTCAGTTTCAGGGGGGGTATATTAGAGAATAAGAATTAGTTATTGTTATTTCTTTCTGCTAAGTAAACTGGCATATTTGTCACATGCAAAATGTTAATTTATCACATGCAGAATTGGTTGTTAGGTTGTTAAGATTGGTAACTACCTTATGACTTATTTTCAATAAAAAGCCTAAGATATATTCAATTTCAAGATTCCTACTTTCTATTTTCTTTATCTTTTCACACAATTGAAAACAAAATTGAATATTGTTGAAGTTGAACTCAATTTGCCCAGATCTTCACTTTTATGCCTCCAGAATATTTATATTTAATGAGAAAGATATTTGGCTTCAATAAATAACACGTTTTGATGTGTTAATCATATAAACCATAAAATATAGCCAATCAGAGAAACTACGGTGTACGTGGGGAAGCATTTACATGATATTATTGGGATTCATACTCTATATTCTTAAGAGCATAAGACAATGTTTTCATAGAACCACTAACATAATCTAAATAGCATTTTAATAGTTCTTAAAAGGCATTCTTGTTAGTGTGGTCTTCAAAAAGTAGTTGTTTAACAATGTAAGGTTGTTGAAAATGATCTAAGATATATTTGAGAAGCAAAAGCAGTTAACTTTGAAAAATATTAATTTATTTATATTTTAATGGCGTAATTAGCCTCACCTACCCAAATTCCCCAAAAGTACATCTTTGATTCCACCACTTCATACAGATTTCTCCTCAATTGAAAAACAACAATTTTGTCATGATAAGTTCAAGAGAATACCGTTCTTGAAAGCAGTGAATGAAGAGCATGTCCAAACTCATGAAATAGAGTTTCCACTTCAGAGTGATTAAGCCTTACAGATGATGGATTACGTGAACCCGAAAAATTACAAACAAGGGCTACAACCTGCAAAAACAACAGTATCAAGCAACATTCAGAAACAGTCTACCACCTATAAAGTGAACTGTGAAGGACACATTATAGTCAGTTAAGTGTGTGATAAGTACTTATAATAACAATAAGAAATAGTTCCAATAGCAAGGAGCTATGCTCAATTACAGTGATAAGAGACAGAAATAATAGAAAAGAAGAAAGGGAAAAAAAATCAGAGAACCCAAGTGTTGTTTCTGTCCAATGGTCAAGCCGCTCCAAAACCTCCTAGTCCTAGAATATTTCTAACTCAGCCCCCACTTCCCTATTTATTTTCTCCACTTACACTAGCTGTAACTACGGTCCTCTTCCATTTCCTCATTCTCATTAGCTCTCACTACTGCCCCTCTTACTCTTCTATTATGCATGTAATTTCTGTCCACTCTAATTGCTGCCGACTACTATCCCCCTTCATACATAGAATTGTAGTTCAATCCTCCTAGAAAAGCAGATTGGACAAGAGCAAAATCCTCCCATGTGCTGTCCTGTTGAGATAGATGATTCCATTTAAAGAGCACCTCAATGTTCCCATTTAATAACTATAAAAGAGATAAACTGAAAGGAGAGAGAAGAAGGAGAAGCATGGAGTTTGTGAGACTTACTGTAACAACAAGCAGTACAAAAGTCTAGAATACATCTATTCACATTAGAGATATTACAGCTGCTTAGAATACTTCTTACAACACCCTCATGGGGGTGACCCAGCTTACAGTGCCAAAGGAAATAGGAAGAAGACACTTTATTTCCAGATATGGTCGATTTACAATGATTTGAAACAGATTTACAAGTAGATATAGTAGTGTAATGACAACATTAGAAGAAAAGCTATCATTGGTTGTTTGTGAAAGAGGTTGATGGAAAGCATATAATCCCTCAAGAGTCAGAAAACCCTGAACTGGAACGTGTTTAGAAGCATGAGATTTCACAAAACAGGAATGAGCATGAAACTAAAGAAAAACAAGAATTGTCCGTTTGCAAATTGAAACATGTAAAAGGTTATTAAGTTTTGAAGTGATAGAGGAATCAAAAGGTTATTTAAATTGATTGAAACCCAAAGCAGTAATAGGTAATCCAGTACCATTACTCGTGTTTATTTGGTTAGGAGTGAACTGTTCAATTGATTGAAGAACATTTGAATCAACTGTGAGGTGATATGTAGCACCAGAATCTGATAGCAGACATTTGTAGGAGCATTCTTGTCAATTGTAGTTGTCATTGCATAAGGTCCTTGTGAGTCATAGCATGTGGAAGAGTAAAACCATTCTGAGCAAAGGAATGTATGTGGGTCTGGTAAGTAGAAGGTAACACATAAGGTGTCGATGTTGGACAGAAGTAATTGGGCTTTGGTAAGAGTAATGTGGCACAAAGTACACATTAGGAGAACATGTGGTTTCAATCCAAACGTAGGACCAGAAGTGGGTGCATAGTACACGGATTGAGATGATACACCATATCCAACGGGTGTATGGTAAGATTGGAATTGTGCACTATAACTAGGAGGAGTACCATAGGAATTAGATGGTGCATAATAACATTGAAACAAATTATGACCTTGACGTTGACAATAACCACAATCCAAAAACAATCCCCTTCCAGAGCCACAGCCACGTCCAAAACCTCCACAACCACCACAATAACAACTGTGCCTCAAAGGATAAATCAAGTGTGTAGACTTTAGAGGTTGCAATGAAGGAAAATTACAGCTCATTCGTATGAATTGTGATTGCGATTGAACTGAAGCTGGTGATGAAGGTCCATACGGGTTGGCGGCAGCGATATTCACAGACACAACATCAGAGATCACTTTTTGTTGAGATCACTCCAAACGTGACTCAAATGTGAGTAAAAGTGTGAATCGAATGAGTCTCTTATAGACTCTTAAATGCAACTATTAACGAACGATATTTCTCAGACAATCCCTTTAGCTCTAGGATTAGGTCATTGTGCTCAGCTTCCGACACGGGGGATCCAATCGAAATAAGAGAGCCTGTAAGAAGTTTGATTTGAAGAAGATAATCAAAGAACAATTTACCTCCTTTTTCTGAGATTTCTATGTTGCAGTCGAAGTTTCCGACTACGAGCTCAAGTATACGCTGAATAGAAATTGTTAATCACACCCCCACGACTCCCACACATGAACGCAAACAACAACATTGGTTGAATCGAATCAGAAATCATGTTAAGAAGCCATGCGAAGAGAATCTGATGATTGGGTCTGATGATATGATAGGTGACTTGTTTCCACGTAAGGAAGTTTTTCTCCACCAATTTTGTTGACAAGAGAGGAAGAGAGAATTGAGGAGAGAAGGGAGAAGTTGAAGTATATGAGTCAGAAGGTTGTTGAACAGGTGGTGATATAGACCACAAGGATGGATTAGAATATCTCAACGGATATTGTGCTACTAGAGTAGTTTTGAGAACCTAAAGGAGAAGCCAGAGATACAGAAGACATGTATCTAGGATCTAGCTCGATGATATCAAGGAGAAATTATGCAAAGATACAGAGAGGGGAGAAAGAATGGACAATGGAGAATGTAACTGAATATGAAAATGTTTATCGTATTGAAATGATTTGTTAAATAATTAGAAGAGAGAATAGGATTCTATACAGTTGTCATTTTGAACAACTTTCAAAAGCTCTCATAGTGATGGCAAAATGGACAATACCATCATGCATGGCCCAGAAATTTTTATGATCAAGCCCACATGCATTTCTATTGGGTAATGTGGGCAGCCCACAAGCTTAGTGTTTAAAAGAGAGTTAAAGTTCAAACAAATTTTGATGTATTGTGATATAATGCCTCAAAAAATTGTGATGTAATCTAAGTTGTTCAACTTCATATAACATATCCAGATTTTTTTTCTCTTTCAAACTTAGGTTTATGTTTTTAGCTTTTTTATTGTTTATCAATGCCCACGGGCTTTCCGTCAGCCCATTTTAAAACGGGTTGTGCATGAGAATTCGTCCAAAAATCGTAAACGGGCATGTCCCACCTGCTTTTGATTTGTGGTCTTATTCCGGTGCAGGCTAAACTGGCCAAACAACTCGTTTTGCTATTACTAAGCCATCACCGCCTCTGCTGACTCAGCAGAGGCAGGTGCAAATCTATCCTAACTTCCTAAGCCTATTGCACACTATTCTTTACCAAGAGAATTCACATACTATTACTGTCCAACACCTAAAGTGGTTCATAAGCTGTTGAGTCAATTTTTCATCGATTATTTAGCTAAACACTTCAGTTTATATGATTGAGCCTTCAAATACACCATGTTACCAAATTGAACTCAACCTCCCTCTGTCCCTTGTCAACTTCTTATCCTGTAACACCAAGAGTTGATCTAACTCTTCCATTATCAAATTATCTTGGATGAAAGGATAATAGGAGAATCATGACGGTAGAGAGCAGGCAACAAGCTCTCTCGGTCTCTACAGTAGAGTTTTGTTCATACATTCTACCACTCTAGTTTGTTGGGGTGTCTTGTTCAAGTGCAATGTCCCACTACACCAACGAGAAGTTGCTCTAATGGTGTAAAGCTCCACTGGATCCCCAGGTACTATACTAGGCCAAAGATCAACAGTTTGATTCCTGAGAGTGACACTTGTTGGGAGGGACAGTCACACACCCAGAAAAGGAGTAGTTTCTTACCCATAAGGTGAGGGGATACCCTTGGTTATACCAAAAAAATTCTCACTGTGTCTTTATACTCCATAACTCATTGAACTGACCCTCATAAAAATCCAAAACATTTCTGTTTTTCATAAGCGCTTTCCACTTCTTTAATGGGGGAAAACATCATTTTTGAGCTTCAAAAGATATACCCAAACTTTCTTTGAAAAATCATATGTAAAAGCTAATAGGTTTCTAGAACCACCCTTTGATGGAATAGGCACAAGACTTCACAAATCAGAGTGAATGTAGTCAATTGTGCCTAGAGACCTGTAAACAAGGGTGCTAAACTTGACTCTTGTTTACTTCCGATAAATACAATGTTCACAGATGTCAAGCTTCCTAATTTAAGGATCATCTAGCAAGCCACACTTGCTAAAAATAAACATTCATCTTTGGCTCATGTCATGTATGCCACAAACAAGTAGTATCTCTTCTCTGTGCTCTCAAATATAACTTCGTAAAAAATTCACAATAAAAAGCACTGCATATTTGATTGACATAAAGACAAACCATAATTGCTAGTTAAATGCAGCAATCAGATTGATTAAAGCAAGAGTTTTTCACATACTGGAAGCTGGTATTCTGATTGAGAAATCCTGCGTCCACCCTTAATTGCAAAATGAGCACAACCAGGATATTTCCCCTTTCTTGAGTACAAATCGAGGTAGAGATAGCCTAAGTCACCCTGAAATGAGTTTGAGTCTTAGTGCATTCCAACTGATTAATGAAAGAAGAGAAGAACAAAATGGATATGTAAATTAAACGAGTGATTAGATCCTTGGCAATACACATAGATGAGTCTAAATCCGTATTAGTTATAAATAGATAGATGGATGACACACAGACATTTGGGTATATGCATATGGGAATTGTTAACTCACTCCCACTTTTTTGAGAAAATAAGAACAAAAATACCCACTTTTTACTTTTAAAATTTTTTATTAAGGGCATTTTAATAAAACTCTAACATCAATCTTTTAACACAAATTAACTATTTAATGGAAAAAAAATACTAAAGGGTCTCATTTAATTAAGAGACAGATGATGCATTCAATGAAGAAAGAGAATATAACATCATTCATTAAATTATATTTGTTTAATACAAAAAACAACGTTCAATTCTTTTAATAAAAAAACTACCAATTCAGGACATAAAATCAAATTGCTGTACAAAATGATGTTTGAGTGTAAGATGGATATGTAAGTAAAATCTTGAATTTGAACCATAATAATATAGCTGACTTTCTCACCCTTAAATTTAAGACACAACATTCTCATTTTTAATTTGGTACCTACAAAAAAAACTATCAATTTTGTTCCCACAGGTACAATCATTTACAATATCACGAGTACATGGACCATATTGAAAGTGAGTGTCAAGTGTAAGGACCAAAAATATATTTTATCCTTTTATTTGACACTCATTTTTAATTTGTTCCGTACACTTCACTGTTATAACTCCAATAGAGAGTATTATAATGCCAACTGATGGTGAGGATCAATTGAAAATGATTACATGTATAGGGACTATTTGAAATCTTTTTTTTTTTTGGTATGAGGACTAACTTGAAAGTGAATGTTACCAGGGAGTAAAGATATATATATATATATCTATATGTGTGTGTGTATATATATATATATTTGAACCAAGTTACAATTAAATAAACATCATATCAAAAAATTACAAAAACATCAGTACCTAAATTAAAAAGTTTCTATCACACAAGACAGAATTTTAGTATCCAGATTCATTTTAAGGCACAAAGATTTCTACACTAAATACCTCTTCAGGATGATGAAGAGACAGTTTAAGCACTTGAGGATCCCATGATTCACCCGTTGCTAGAGGCATGTTATGAAAGGTTGCACCAAACAATGACTGCACCAGCACCTTCAATCCCTCAAGACAGTTTGACAAAGAAAAATATGATGCTACAACCTGCATATATATTTTTTGCATTATGTGAAAAATACAAGCCCAGGTATGCATAAATAACAAACAAAACATGCATGTATATTATATTTACCGAAGAGTCCAATTTATAAGTAGAGGACTTCATCATTGTCATGTAGTAGGCCTCATCCCACGGCCTTAAATCTCCATCACTTTGACCACACCTTTCTCTCTTGAATTTCTTAATTAACTCAAGCTCCTAATATTGTAATGAAAATAAAAAACCATTATTCAAGGTACAAAGACAAGCTATCATGGATAAAACATCTTCCTTCCCTAAAGTATGCCTAAAAGGAAGCCGATACCTCTTTAGCCTTAGCACGGACCATGTTGCTCATCTCAAGTAAAAATGGCATTACAACTTTTGGCGATGAAGCCATGTTAGGCTTCACAGCAAATTCAGCATAAGATTTACACCCCATGATCTGGATCAAATAATCATACAATAAAATCAACAGATTATGAAGTCATAAACAAGAAACAATAAGTTTTGTTGGGAAACACTTGCGAAAACTATCAAGCTAAGCAAATATGGATGACATTCTATCCAAAATTTTATTGAATATAAAATTGTGTCCTCCAAGACAGCAAACTACTTGCTTAGTTCACATAACAGAATTGTAAATCGTGATCCCATGGCTATAGCAGAATAAAATTGTATAATAGGGATCTAGATCATGTCCAACGAACAGTCACATGGAATGAAAAAAAGAGATCTCTAGACAGCAGACACTAATGCTCTGATACAAAACAAAGGGCTAAAAGAGAGTTAGAGTGGCTAATGCAGATACAGACCTGAGCTAGCTTGTGTCGAGCAGATATAAGCCTCTTGAGAACATTAACATTTGCATGTGGGACAGAGTTTCCTCGTATGTATACCATTTTCCTAATCTGAAAATACAGAGAGAGAAGCACATAAAATTAGTTACGTTCAAAATAGAAATATATATCTAAGTTCATTACTTAGTCGCATTTGAGAATACCATCAAAGCTACCAGTACTCTAGACTCAAAGAGTAAGTTGCTAACATTAGATTTGAATCCAATTGTATTTTCCAGTTAACTGTACTTATTGGACACTCCTTAATAAGATTCATAGATTCTCCTTACCACGAGTATAAAATATCAGGGTAAAATTTCAAACCATTAAATATAAACTACCTCATCATCTGATGAAAACTGTAGCACAGAAGCAAGGGTGTGTGGGTCTGTTTTAATCCGAAATCCTTTCTCTTTAAGGGTACCATTGGGCCCTGATAAATCCTTAGTTATAGATTCTGAACGATAGACGGGCTTGACAAAATAATGCAAATTTTTGGGGATGCGAGATGAAGGATATATATCAACATATCCTGCGTCCATGACAATATTTTCATTGTACCTAATCAAACCCAAACAAAATGCAAACATGTTGCAATTTACTTTCTGGGAATACAAGTAATGAAGCAATGGTTGAATGAAAATCACACTGATAACATTTCACACGTATTTTCAACTAGATTTAATTAAAATTACAGCAATAATGTGACCAAGTAAAATTTATTTTTTCTATAAAAGAAAAACATAACATTTGAGAAAGACTCCTTCCACTAGAACAACAACATTCATTTTTCACCACAAACAAAAGAAGTGCCAACCAATGCATAAATATGAGTTATAAACATACTTACTCTCTGCATAGCTGAGAAATTTCAATATTTTGTGTGTTTACTCGATCTAATTTTTCTGCAAACAAAGTGCAACAAATAAAAATTTTAAAGATGAAAGGTTTCCTACATTTTTCCTGAGAGCATAACATGGCATTAGAAGAAATAATGAAATATGCTTACCACGGCAAAGATGAATTCCACCCCTTTCAAAGTCAACACGTAAGTTTCTAAGTCCCCTTTGACCTTCCTCAGAAAGCATATGACATTCTTGCTCCGCTTTCTTCACCGCGTCATAGAGATCATGATTTGTATTGAGATACTGTATATCAAAGAGGGGAAATTCAAATTACTTATATTGGGATTAAACTGTAATGTAACTTGAAGCTGTATAATTTTTTAATTTACATGTTATTTACAAGACTCAGAGTCTAGAGCCTAATCTTCATGGGTTAAGTTATACCAAATGCTTTCTTTCAAATAATGGTCAGTTTGCAAGTTTCAATCAGCATGATATAGCTCTTGATTGTGTGATGCCTAAAAAAGAACTACGAAGTGCATGAGGCTCCCACCTAGTGGGGTTTGGGAAGAGTAGATATATGCAGCTTAACTTCACAATTAGAGAGACTGTTTGATTTGAACTTGCGACATATTAATCACTAAGAAACAACCTTACTATTGCGTCGAGGCTCGCCCTATTATTTGATGTCTAATGGACTTTAAATTTTGAGTCCACCTCATATCTCTGTCTCATTTTAAAATTCAAATGTACTTTTATTCAAATTAAAGCCCTTTCCAACCATGTGCTTAAGGTTAGACATAGTGACCTCACTCTGCATGGTCCTTCCACTTACATCAAAGCCTTACATTAAATAAGTTTGTTTGAGATTGTTGAGATGATTAGAAGATTGTTTAGATAATTAAAAGATTTTATATCTTATTAGGATTTTTTTTGGTTTCCCATAGGTATCCTCGCACTGGAGACAATCCTGCCCGAGTCGGGAGCATCCACAGGTATGTGGGGCTAACTCTCCCAGCGGGTATTTTCCTCGAACCTGAGACCTTGCTTAAGGGGAATCAAACATGTATCACTTGATATAATTATCAAATCTTATCATTTATTTATCTTTCTGATTCTATTACTTCAATTAAGGGATTGCGTTATTTATTCTTGTGTTATAAATAGAAAAGGTTGAATGCATACAAATGGCTTAAGCACTTCGGATAAACAATTTGTCCCATCAAGTTGGTATCAGAGCTCACATGTCGTGATCCTGATAAAAAAAGAAATCCAAATTGTTTTGCTATCCTAGAAATCCTATCAACCAGATACTATCAAGGCTAGTTTGCAAGGAATACTCATTATATTGTTTTGTACAATGAGTATTTGTAGTTCAAGGTGACACAACAAACCTCAGCATCCGCAATCACTATGACTTATACCAGTAATTCTATGATTTGTCTTTCTCAATCATCTCATATCGGATCTTGGATAATGGATTTCAGTGCTTCAAATCATATAGTTGATAATCCCTCTCTTTAGATAAAATTATCACAGCCCATAATACCACAATGCTAATGGCTCTAGAATCAAACCCATTGGCACAAGTCAAGCTACACATTTTCCCACTTAAAATTAAAAAAAAAATCCTAGTTGTCCCTTTAACTTGGTCACTGTTAGTCAACTTACTCGTACTTTTAATTGTTCTGTGACATTCACTAGATAGACGATTGGCACGCGAGTTGAATCACATGGCCTCCATTATTTTCAACATCCTCACCAGTTGTCTGCATAAGTATAGATTCCTCATGAGTCATCCATTGTCGCCTTGGACGTCCAAATATAAATAAATTGAAGAAAATGGTTATTCATTTCTCCAATTTGAAGTCTTAAGAATGTGAGGCATGCCAGCTTTGTAAACATGTTAGATCTTCATTTGATTTGGATCATTCAAATGCATGAGGTTCTAGTTGTGTCAGTTCTAACTTAGGATATAGCCCTTACTATATGAGAACTTACATGGCTCAAACATCCTCTCTTAGAGTTAAAAATATGCAAAATTCAATCTATGAAGGTTACTTTTTATAACTAGGTAGCTTTGCATATTGCCTTTAATCTAGTCTTTTATGAATGGACAAAGCACATAGAAATGGATTGTCATTAGATTCACCAAAAATGTTATTGTGAGGAAGATCGGTACATCATTTGTGAATTCCAAAGATCAATTAGCAAATATATGCACTCAATCTCTTCGAAGTCCAAGAATATCAAATATATGTGTGCAGCAAGTTGAATGTATTCGACATATATACGTCAACTTAAGGGGGGATATTGAGATTTTTTAGATTAATTAGAGAGTTTTGTATTTATTATATTTGATGAAGGTTGTCTATATGGTTTGGGGATAATATCTTATAATTATTTCTTTTGATTTTGTTACCCTAAAGTTAAGAAATTCTCATTATAAATACAAAAGGGCTGAGTGCATAATGCACTCAGGCAATTTAGATAAAGATTTCATCCTTTTTCAAGTAATATAAATATGAACCTAATAAGAAGGTAAAGTGTGGTAATCCTGCTTAACCCCTTTACATTATTGACCAATTTACAGCATGAGGCTATTCACTGCAGTAAAGAAAGCAATAAGAAGATTCTTCTTTTCCTCAACAATATCTAGTAACCAAATTATAGTTTACCAAGTTGTCAATAACCACTATATCCTACACTAAACTCGTTAAGTTTGTTGTCTTTGTTATCTTAGTTCACTTATATTTGTAAACATATTCATTAGGAACATGTTTGTACATAGAAGATGCATGCAGTCAAAGCATGCACATACCCAAACTTTTAATAGTTTATATAACAACATATGATCTTTCCTTAATATTAGGCATCCTATTGTCTCAAAAACTTGTTTTAAATGGATCTAGCTACATGAATCAACACAATACATAAATAAACAAAAGGAAGAAACAAGCAGTAAGCATCACCCGTCACCTCACATGTAGATATTCATTCATTTTCATTGATGCCTTGTTGGCCTCCTCAACAAATTCCCTGATTCACCAAAAAAAGTCATCATAAACGCATATAAGAAGAGTGAATATCCACTTTGGTCCTTATAAATTTTCGCATGTACTAATTTGATCTCGGAAATGTAAAAATACAAACTAGTACTCAGAGATCGCAAATGCGAGTCAAAATTGTCCCTGTCAAGGGTCATAGAAAATGAAAAGGAAGTCTAATTTGACCTACATTTGATATTTTTGGGAATGAATTTGTGTTTTTCAATTTTCTAGTTACCAAATTGTTACACACGAATTTTGAGAGACCAAAAAGATATTTACTCTAAGAAGAATGATGAACTGATAACTAGAGAACTTAACACTTACTACGCAAGAAAACCATAACATAAATAACCTTAAAATGAAAAATCAATCGAAAGTTGATAAGAACCTGTTTGGATGAGTATGCCTACACAATTCAGCAGAGTCAACAACAGAACAGACCTGATACATGAAAATGCCAAAGTAAAACCAAACTCAAGTACTTGCAAAACAACATCAAACACTATCAGTAATTAAGAGGCATAAATCCAAATATTCATACAGTATCAGAAATCTCATCCATTGCTTGAACTATTTCCACAGCTGACGGCATTGTTTTAATGTAACCAACAAGTTCCCCCGACCTGCCGAACACATGAGTCACGAGTTCAGAAACAACAACAACTAAGTCTTAATCTCACTAATAATATTATATAACACTAATTTTTAAATCTTTCGTATATGTAATTTTTCTCGGACATAACAGACAATACCACACATTAAAACTAAAAAGCAATGAAATGCGTACAATATATTCTTTCTTCAGTGGGTGGGACCCACTAGATACAGTTAAACTGACGTGATTTGACATTGAAACAAATAAAAGGCAGTCCAATGCACGAGAACCCATAATACACACTCTTATTCTCGCAAGCGAATAACCGATTTCGAAACGAAATAAATATTGAATGAATGAATGAATACCGAAGAATGGCTTCATCAGCGAAAGCTTGGAAGCCTTGAGGGGACTTCAAATGGGGGAAGCCATAGAGACCAGAGGAAGTGAAAATGCGACGGATAGTGAGAGTGAGAGCATTCCATTTCTTGAGATGGACGGCTCTGATGATAGACATGGATGGATTAAGAGTGAGTTAGTTAACAGCAACAACAGCATGGGAGTTGTGTATTTGTTTTAGATTATTATGAACACTAGGCCATTTTAATCTAGGTCTAACATTAGGGACAATGGAGTGGGAGATTATGAAAGAGAGGGAAGGAGTAAAGGGTATTTTGGGGATTTTGAATTTTTTTGAATCCAAATTGATAAATATAATTCAATAAGTGTCTCTCAATTGAAATTTAATAATTTATATCTCCGCTTTTTCAAATTCATAAATCATTTTTAGTGAGAAATGACTACATTATTCATTTTATAAAAAAACTCATTTTCTTCTTCCACTCTTATTATAACTATCATTTCTTCTTTTATTTTCATCTCTAATGTGCAATATTATCCGGGTAAAGGACTTTTGGCATAATAACACTTGGAATTTTGAGATCAAGGACTTCATATACAACATGCACTTTCTTTGTAATTAGTGTGATGAGGATGAGTGGACTTAGGAAGGGCATGTACATGTAATTACTCTACGAATTCTGGCTACTGTTGGCTTAACGACTCTGTTGAGGATATTGACTCTTATTCTTTGGTTTGGAGATGGGTGTGACGTCTAAAAGTTATAAAGAAAGTGAAATTTGTGTGGCTTGGTATTTATGAAGCTCTTCCTTCAAATGAATTATGCTTTCATAGGAATATGTCCTTGAATTCGACTTGCATGAGATGTCAGGTAGTTGTTGAAGATGTTATGCATATTTTCAAGGATTGTCGAGAGTCGACAGCTCTTTAGGAGAGACTTGGTTTAAGCGCTCCTTCTTG
>NC_032024.1:13775070-13848476 GCF_001865875.1 Lupinus angustifolius
CTCCTTCTTGGGGGGGGGGGTGTGGATTAGCCATTTAGAGTATGGTTTATGGAAAATTACAATCGCCTTAGTAGGCTTCTCTTCATGGCAGGTGTTTCGTGGAATTAGAGGTGGAGGAACAACATCTTTAGTCATGATACTTGGGATATTAATTAAGTGGTTTGCAATACTTACCATGACTTTTGGGAGTGGTAGAATATAAGGAATAGTGTCATCTTGGAGGAACAGTTATGTCTGATTCAATATTGTTGCCCGAACCAGGACATGTGAAACTCAATGTTGATGGTAGCTACATTAGAAACTCCAACATTATGGCAGGGCGGTGCAATTCGAGACCATGAGGGTCATTGGCTCTTAGGGTTTTCTGCCAACTTTGAAGTTGGATCTTCTATCTTAGCTGAACTCTTGGCAATTGAGCATGGATTGAATCTAGCTTGGAATATAGCTTTCAAAAATGTCACTCTAGAGAGTGACTACATGGAAGCGGTACAAATTATTCCTGCAGGAGTCAGAATATGCACAACTTTTATCTTGTTCGATGTCACTAGTATTCTTACATGGTTAGTTCGTGATTGGGTCGTTGTAATCAATGTTGTTGTCAAAGAGGTTAACCATGTAGCGAATTGTATAGCTAAACTTGGATCGCATTCGTCTACTAACATCAAGATTTGGTCTATTGCCCTGCCAGGCTGTCAAACTTTTATTGATCATGACATCACTCCTTTGTTTTAGTTTTTTTGTTTCTTTAGTTTCCAATGTACCAAAAAATCCAACTACTACCCGTCATCTAATGTTTTGCTAGCACTAGATTACTTCATTTTTTTCACGGGATGTTACAATATGTGACCTTTGATATTGAATTGAAAAAATCTCATTAAAAATACTAAGATCACACATATGCGTTTTTTCAAGAAACATATTACTTGCAATGAATGATAATTGTCCTACTTCAAAAATGACAACCAAAGTTTATCATTTCTCGTTATGAAAGGAAAGTATAATGGAGTTGAGTGTTGGTCATTATCTATTTGTTTGAAAACAAAAACATATGGCCTCACAAAAATACTCATGTGATTTTAAGGTTATATATGGGAAAAATATCTGAGGTCATATAGGGAAAATAATCATACATGACCTCAAGGTCCTGTTAGGTAAAACAATTATATAAAATGTTATTTTTAACATTTTTGAAAAAAATGTTGGATTACAAATGTCAGAAAAATGGTTATGAAACTCAAATTCCCTATAATTCTTATTTTTTCAAGTTAATGGGTTGGTACGTTATAAGTGATGACAAAACGGACAATGTTCGCGGCCTCATTGACATAGCCCACAATTTTTTTGCCAGACAGAACATACAAATTGACTTTATTTGCTTGTTTTGTCTAACCTATTTGTTCGTATGTGGATATTTATATTGGACAATGTAGACAATCAAGGAATATAGTGTTTAAAAAAGAAGTATATTTTTTGAATATATTATAATGTAAAATAATTTAATGATTCAAAAAAAATTAGGATATATGTAGTATGTATATGCACCATGAAACAATTCTTTTGGAAGGTTTCATAGTTTCTTACCTTCAGCCATTGGGTTGAATTTTCTAACACTTGTTGATAAAACATGCATTCAACAAACAATCGAGCATTTTGAGTTGACTACTTGGCAAAGGTACATTTTTCATTTCTCTCTATGTGAATTTTTTTAGTATGGATTGTTATTCTTCCAATGTATACATTTTTTATACAAAGAGTATTACATCACTCTATGAGTAAAGAACTAATCTATTTCAAGTTATATGATTGTCTCTTATAACAAGTGTCAATCTCAAGAATCGAATATTTGATTTATCACAATACCCGAAAACTCACTAAGGCCTATAAAGCCATCTTGAAAAAGGTTTTTCGTTTTCTGAAATTCTTTCCAAACCCATGAAACATTTTATTTACGTTTATAAGCCCATAACTCTGCAACTTTCAAGTAGCATTCATAAATCTAATTAAGGTAGAGCATATATGCTAAAACAACAAGTATATCATTCCATGCGCATCACTGTTTATGTTGATTGAAAATAATATAGTTAAATTAAATGTTTAATAATTAAGTATTTTTTTAAACATTCATGTTTAATAAGCAAGTATTTTTTTGAGCATTCAAAAACATAAAGTAACACACATTTTGAGATAGAAGATGTACTCCCATTCTTTACTAACTATGGACCATATTTGCTTTGTTATGGTTGCCTCATTCTACTTCTTAAAATTTCTCAGTCCCAAACCACTATAATTTGCTTTTTTGAAATTTTTTCTCCAAGATGAACAAAGAAACAGATCTCCTACAGTTCACTATATTCCACAAAATATCAATGCATGACCACTCAATTTGGCAACAATACTTTGGAGGAGTAGATCAAGTCTAGTAGTAATGCAACACTAACACAAAGAAAGGTGTCTACTTAACCAACAACTAATTTTAGCTATAATTTTGTCAATGATCACTTTGCAATCCATTTTAACCCATTTGTTTGATGAGATGAGCACTCCTAAATACTTTATATGGAATCTTCCTTTTTGTAACCATGTTGTCTGCAACAATTCACATTTCGTCTATATATGTACACTACAAATGTAATTTGAGATTTCTGAAATCCTAATAATCACAAATCCTTAAAAGTTTTCTCTAGATGCAATCATACCAACACTACTACATTTGATCTCATTGCCTCAGATCTCCACATTTAAGCGTACTTGGACGAGTGTAGTACTAGAATGGTGAAGTCATGGGAAGTCCATGTGTTGTACCTCTTTAAATAAAAAAAGCGGTGAGACTCAACACAATGATAAGGTTGTTTTTCATGTGACCTGGAGGTTATGAGTTCAAAATCTTGGAAACAACCTCTTCACTTGTGAGACTAATGTTCCATGTATATTTACCCATCACAAATTTAACTAATGGAAGAGTCCCGTGCACTAAGTCACCCTTTTACTAGTAGCAAACAAATACTATTTTCTAGATAAAAGTGTGAGATCTGATTTGTAAGGACAATGTAGCAGTTCTCAAAAGAGAAGAAAAAGGGCAAAAATGTGAGGTCTGACTCAATACTAGTCTAATCTTCTGTCATGTCTAGAGAAGAAAAGAATGTAACTCGATCCTACTTTTTAAGTTGAATAACAGCATCAAAGCTGAACTTTTCTCCAGCCTCAAATGAAGCTTCAAGATCTTCAAAGCTTTGCTCAACTTTAAGGTCATTGCTAACTATCAAATGCTCCTGAAATTGATTTTTTCCATCCAAAAGTATTGATATTAACATAAAGGAAAAACAAGAATTTGAAGTTCATATCTGACAAAAACAAATAATATTAGATAATAGACATGACAACTAATTTAGAAATTTCAAATCAAAAAATCAAGCAAGCATAGATTGGGCATATACTGCATTTTATACTACTAAATGAAACACCATGTCAAAGCTAAGCTTGTTAGTGTTAAGGTCCACACCAGTTGTGCATATGAGCAAAGAAACATTTACAACATGGGCAACCCTACCTCTACCAGTTAGCTTTTGAGGCGGAGTTAGACCTAGTGATTCTTTACACAGTATCGAAGTTTGTCACGGTGCAATAAGCAAATGTTCATTCGGTCATTCCTATAATAATGTTCATTCTTATAATCTTATGTTCATTTGTGAAAACTTCATGTGGATCATTTATTGAGGTTGAGTTAGGCTTAATTATTCTACGCAATGTTGTATCAAGTCTACCCGACGGATATGTATGCTATCAAGTATCGACTCTACCTTAAAACCAGAAGGAAATAAACCAATGTGAAATTGTATATCTTTAAGATACTTTCTTAAACCCTTTCATAACCAGCTCTGAATTAGAGCAATCAATCAAATAGTCCACCTTCCAATTGGCACATCAATTAAAAAGTATGATATTGGGACATGAATCATTCAAATAATCACTTGCAGACAAAGTAGAGTACATTGTCTACTATTATGCAATGCATAATCTCTGCTTTATAAACTAAGCATATGAATGCTATTTACACTCCAAATTGCTTATTCATACACATTACTAATGAATCACAATTTTAGCTTTTTACTTTACGAAATTATCATTGGTTAATGAGGAGCGCAAATACGCAGTTGACAGAGCAATAGGGTCACCCCATGAAATAAAACTTGAAATGTAATTTCCCAGAAGCAGCAAAAGTAAGAAATACTATATTTAGCACATAGCAAAATACCTTCTCCACATATTCCCCTATGGTTGAGTTGATTATTTGCTTGATAACTTTTCTGTACACGTTGAAAGGTCCAAGCACCTCTAATAAAATGTCTTTTGGTATCTGTTAAACACAATATATAATACAACCATAAAATTGAATTAATCTCCTCTGTATCAAAGTCTTGTACAGTTGAATTTTCTCATTTTGAATTATACTGTGTATTACACGCATAAGAAAGACTTAAAGATCGACGCTTTGTCAATGAACATGATTTATGATAGAGCATAATAGTGTCGTTCAATCCATGTAGCTGACTCCACCTAGTTGCTTGATACTGGTATGTAGTTTTTGTTCCCTATCTCAAATACCATCATGATGCAATCAAAATTAACTCCTCACATAATCAAGCTTTGGTTACAAAATATCAGAGATACATCTCATTTCATATTTTAATATATGTCTACATTGATGACACAGACAGAATTGGCGATCAAGGTTGCTATGTAAACAATAACTTCAATATACATAAAAAGATGGTACCAGTGGTAATATAAACAGGAAGAAGATGAAGAGTATAAATTGTGATATGGATAAAATCAATCAGAGGGAACAAAAGGAACCAAGTATTATCGAATATTTAACACTGCAAAGAAAAATCAATCAGAGGGAACAAAATGAACCAAATAATAGTTACTTAGAGATAAATGTCTATATATCTTTCTTTTTTTTCATTTCACACACAGAGTGCCATAATATATGTAGACAGGAAAAACACTGAGTATTTATCTGTATTTCAATTCTCCATGACAAACCATTACTAATAAGATAGCTAACTGAAACTAAAATAAGTGAATTGACAGCTGCAAAGTCATTAAAGAAGGAAACTTACATCAGGCGTTTTTCCTAGTAGTCCACAAATCGATAAGATCAGCAATTGGCCACACAAAAAGACAGACAAAAATTTCAAGTTATTGATATATGGTAAAGAAAAACAAAATTACAAAGAAAATGGTAAAGAAATGTTTATCATGCTTATCATAAGAGATTTTTCTTTATCCATAATTATCATCATCTTTTATTGTTCTTGCGCACAAACAAGACTCATTCATCTAATTTCTGGAAAGAGTTTTATAGTTTGGTGGTGCATTGTGTTAAGAAAGAAGAAAAGCTAATGAAGCAGAGGGCTTTAATTGACCATGTAAAAAGACAGTCTTGATGTCTAGCTTATGACGGGGCCAATGGTAATGGCAAGGAAGAGACAAACATAATCAATCTATCAGATGTAAACCTTGTAATTTTTGAGAAGGCAAGTCAACTTCCATTAACCAAGTAGGATAAACCTTGATCATTTATAACTTTTATCTAATGACCGGGACTAATTTGATAGTTTACAAACAGGAAGACTCGTTTAAAACGATTCTTAAATATAAGGACCAACATAAAAACAGGCGTAAAATATAGACAACTAAACTAAATATGAAAATTTCTTATGATTGTGCATGTCATGCACTCATGACCTGAAGTAGCAGCACCAAATACATTGTTTCTTATATTTTGCCTCCCTCCTATCCCCCAAAAGAACAAATAAAAGAAGAGTGCTCTTCGATTCTAAATCACAAAATACTTTACCTCCTTTTACTCTTCGAAATCCTGGGATTGGTTGTGCTGCTGCAACCATTTTCTCAAAGACGTCATCAAAGATCTTTTGAGTTTTGTTTCCAGACACTTCTATGTTTATCTGGGTAGAATAGTTAAAAGATAGTGTTCAAAAATAAAAATTTACAAAGATATGGCAATCGTGACTAAGCTATACAATAAGAAATTGATGTTGTAATAGAATAGACTATAGAACAAGAAATTAATCAACTACAACATAACTGCTGCAAACAATCTTTACAAGATTTCAACATAAAAATTATATATGCTCCTCTCACTTCATTTTTCGTTAAAAGAATTATCCTCATTCAAATACACACTTTATTCTTTTGAGACAAATCATGATTGTGCATGTGTTTATTGTGGAATAATGTAAATATCATGTGTACATAAACAGTTAGTTGTAGAACTGTACTCTCTGTGCTAAAAGAGCGATTCAAACAGTACTACATAAACTCAAATCACTTGCATAAACAAACTCTATAAGCTTTCTCTCTTATTATTCACACTTGTAACAATTAAATGTTGGATGATACCTTTCGCTCTCTAACATCATTGATATCAGCAACAAAGACAGAGAACTCATCAAATTGAGCAGAAGAAGTTTGAGCATCTACAACAAGGAAATTGAAGTACAAGAGAATTTATCAACATATAAACTATGATCTAGGATTCGAATAAGCGAGCAGTAAAAAAAACCTAGCACCTGATACTGCAGCAGTAGGATGACAATTAATGTGTTCCCTGTAAAAAGAAACAAACATTTCAAAATGAATCAAAATCATATAACATATTCAATTATAAATCATATATGTTGGCGCTGAATGAGAATTAGTTTCACTGATGCAATCAAGGAATGTTTGGCCAAAATAGTTGGAATTTTTTTTAGAGAAATTTCATCAAGTTAATGATGTTAGATTAGAGACACTAAACAAAGAAGATTGATACTATGATGAGAAAGAGAAACATTGCAGTGCCCCACGCACCACCCGAAAAACTAGGTCAATTTGGGGGGGGGTCCCAATTTATTATAAACGGGCACTTAATCAATGTGTGGCTTCTATACTTAACACACAGCTTGCGCTTAGGACATTTGTGGCTGGCCCAACATCTTGGTAAACTCTAATACCATATTAAAACAACCGGGCCTAACTCCATCCAAAAAGCTAGCTTATAGGGGGAGGGTTGCCCAAGTTTGTCTTGCTCATCCTCTACGGATGTGCGATTTCAATACTCAACATATATTATGCACGATTCACTCAAACAACTATGCAATACGAAATAAAATTCAGAAGCAGCAATGCCTTTTTAAAAAATCTCTTGCACCGTGTTTAAGCTTCCATGAAAGACACAATCGTCTATGATTCAGGCTAGGCTTTATAAAATCGTCTAGTTTCAGCTTTTGTCTGGTCATCTGCAAACAAATATGCAAGCTACTAAAAAAGAAGCAGAAACTTTAAAAAACAAAAGAAAATGAGAAAAGAACTAACCTGTGGGGTTAGGCTTAAGATAAAGGTTCCGGAAGCTGTCTGCATTATTTCTTTCAATTTTCAGCAAACACAGTATTGCTCTGATTTGAATCTAGTTTTTTTCTTGGGCCAAAAGTACAGCCTCTTCCTGTTTCTACCTTTGACAAAACCCCAAACAGAGGATATGCCAGAAGAATATTAAATATCCACCAGTTCTAAAATTGCACCCTGGGAAATAACATGTGATTTAGTCGGGCACATATCCTCTCCGGTACTGAAGAGTACCAGGCATAGATACTGACACATGGCACCAAAAAATTTAAAGATCCAGATTTTTAATTATTTTTGAATTAAATAAATTAAAAACTTGTAAATTTCTACGAGTTCATTACTGGAGAGGATCTCATTTCGATTTAGCCATACTCAATTACTCATACTGCTTAAACAAAACCGTTCATCATACATCTATTTTCCCCCTAATCTATACTACCCTGTAGAGCTTTTGTCATGTTGCCATAAAGATTAGTAAAGAAATATATACACTAACTTTCATTTCTTCAAAACTTTTTAGTCCATTTTGTCAACATCCTAAGAATCAAAGCAGTTACTAGAACTACCCCAACCTCACAAAAAAACTCTTTGTTACTCATACCAATAGCGATATTGGTTTTAGATAGTGCTTCTTTTTGTATGACCAAAGCTATACCTTCACCTACAAGTAAGGAACTAATCATTTTCGGGATATATGATTGTCTCTCTCAACAAGGATAACTCTCTGTAATTGAATCTGTGACGTTTTGGTCATTCTGGTATAAGCAAGTGAAGAACCCATGAACAATATAATGTATGAATAATTACTATTTATAAGCATTAAGTTTTACTTTTCTTTGTTTGCAAAATTGATGAACAAACTCTATGAATGAAGAAAAGGAATGGATAAAGAAGTGAAGTAATAACCTGTTATGTTTTTCTCTGCTGCCTACTCCAGATGAGTTCTGCTGTTTGTTGTAGTGCACTTTAACTTTGCTTCTTTTATCATCTTTTATTCTTCTTTATAAATTTATAATTAATGTAGTTTGGGTTAAAAAATAATGAGAAAATAGTCTGTTGAGAAAATTTGTGAACACTTATTAACTTTTTAATGAAAATAATATACACATAGTGAGTAAATTTATGAACCTTTAAGCTGAGATTGTATATTTGTATGGATATTAAAGAAATAATTTAGGTAAATAGAAATTTAAAATACTCAATAATTTACTAAATAATGGATAAAATAAAATTTGTATGATGATAAATAAATTTAAAATTCAAATATAGTACTACATTTATGTGTAAATTTTATTACCTTGAAATTCAAATATAATATTGATGTAAAGATTTATACACATGGGCTTCATCCTCCACCATTCATTTGAATTACTTTTTTTTGAAAAATCAACAATAGTTAAATATCAATAAAGATAATACAATAATAATGTATAGAATTCATATACTGTCTATATTTTTTTCTGTAGAATTTTAGGCATAAATATTACACTCATATTGATATCTTACTTTCATATATTAACATTTAAGAGTCTATTTAAAAAAATTCTTTTATTTTGAATGTTCCATCCCCACTTCGGATTTGCATAACGTTAAAAATAGAAACTACATCAAATTAATAAAAAACGATTAAGATTTCAATATAAAAATACATGTTCTGCCCCATTTCAAAAAAATTATTTTGATTTTTACTTAGTTTTGTTTTTTATTTTATATCTACACTATATATCTTCTATATCTATCTATACTATATATAAATTATAACTTAAAATAACTACCATCGTGATTATATTTTCCTATTTTGTCATTAATATTTTTTATTTCTAAAGTAAAATCATACAATCATAGATAATTATAATTAATACATATCACTTTAATTTTGATATTATATAAAGTCAAAATTTGAAATAACTACTATTATGATTATATTTTCTTATTTTGCTCTCAATATTTTTTATTTCTAAAGTAAAACCATATAATCCTAAATAACTATAATTAATAGATCTCCATTTAAATTGGATATAATAATAAATACAAAAAATATATCATGAAGTACATCAAATAAAAAAAATTATAATTCTCTAAAATAAAAATACAAATTATATGAATGTATGTCGGCAGACACAAATTGTCTTTCGACACGCTAGTACTTATATAAAGGGAAAACATAAAATAACTAATCATGTAGTTTTTATGTTTCCCTATTTTATATTTCATAACTTTTAATTTCATATTTATCTATATTAGTGTGTACAAGCATTCCGTGTCTGCCGGTAAATATTGCATGATACTACATATTCAACTTTTATATATTTCATTTTTTGAATTAAAATGTACTTTTGTGTTCGGTGTACTTTATATTATATTTTTTTGTGTTTACGATAATGTTTAATTTAAGGTGCGATATGTGGTTAGTTAATGTATTGGTGGTAGTTGCTTATGATTATATAGTTTTTTTTGTAAAAATTAAATAATGTTAAGGGAAATATAGGAAATGAAAATTACACCATGAAGGAAGTTATTTCAAGTTTTGGCTTTATATATAGCATATAGATTATATATATTATACAATTATAATAAAATTAAAAGAAATTAGTAGTTACACCAATATTTTGTAATGTCATATTTTACTATTATTCATTAAAATATTATATTTTAATATATCACTATCTATCTAAAATTAAATCAACTCTTATCATTAATGGTAAATTATATATATATATATATATATATATTATTTTTAAAATTTTAGATTTTATATACATAACTTTTATTTATATCAATGTAAATCTATAATAATAATTTTATTAAAATAAGGTTGCACTTCCTTTCAAAAGAAAATTAAATAAAGTATTTAAAATAAGTGGTCCCATATTCTCATTTTTTTGTACCCAAAATTAAGGAAGTAACTGACATTGCCATAATAGTAATTTTGGAGTTGGTACTCATATTACTCAAGAAACTCTCTTGAAAACTAATATATATCTTGGATTAGTTGTTTATGAGGTTTCACATCCATAGTTTTTAATGAATTATTATAAAATAATAATTGATTCAAATTCATTATAAAACTTAATAAAGAAGTTTCCATACGCATTATAATTTATTATACATATGGAAAATGATATATTCTTCTATTATATCCTCATATCACATACCCACAAGTTTTATTAGGTTGTACATCCAAAGTTTTTAATGAATTATTAAAAAAAATAATTTATTCAAATTCATCATAAGGTTGCATATCCAAAGTTTCGACTTGCATTCTTAATTTTGTGATATCCAGTGGATACACAAAGTTTGTATAAATTTATTAACTTGTGACTCTCATGATTATTAGTGTGTCATGGTTATTTTTTCGTGTAGGTCAAACTTCTTCTTCATAAAGTAATGAAGAGAGAAAATAAAAGTTGGAGAATGTGCGGAATAGTAGTCATGCATTATAGAAAGGAATAAAAGAACATATGGAAATCTCTTCTAGTTATCATTGGTATGTCACAAAAAGATCAAATTGGAATATAGAAATTATATCATGGTCGTTACTAAATAAAATTGAATGAAATTATACAGGTTTAATTACATGAATGTCCTTTAAGCATATTTTATATTTATATAATAGTAGTTACAACGTTGAAATATAGAAATTATACATGTTCAATTACCTACACACCCCTTATGCATGTTTTGTCATTATATAATACTATATATATACAATTATAATAAAATTAAAAGAAATTAGTAGTTACACCAATATTATGTAATGTCATATTTTACAATTATTCATTAAAGTATTATATTTTCATGGTATATTACTATCTATCTAAAATTAAATCAACCATTGTCATTAATGGTAAATTATATATGCATATATATATTATTTTAAAAAAATTTAGTTTTTATATACATAACTTTTATTTATATCAATGTAAATCTATAATAATAAATTTATTATAAAAAAAAGGTTTCACTTCCTTTCAAAAATTGTGTAAATAAGGTACCCAAAATAAGTGGTCTCATATTCTATTTTTTGTACCCAAAATTAAGAAAGTAATTGACATTACCATCATAGTAATTTTGGAGTTGGTACTCATATTATTCAAGAAACTCCTTTGACAACTAATATATATCTTGGATTAGTTGTTTATATCAAATCTTATATGCATCAACTCAATATACAACACAAAACCAACCACATGCCTCACTCTCATTATGCACCAAGGCAGCACGCACCAGCAAGGCCTAATGCACCAAGGCAGCACGCATCAGCAAGGCCTGATGCACCAAGGCAGCACGCATCAGCAAGGGCAGATGCACCAAGACAGCACCAACCAGCAAGACCTGATGCACCAAGGCAGCACGCATCAGCAAGGCCTGATGCACCAAGGCAGCACGCATCAGCAAGGGCAGATGCACCAAGACAGCACCAACCAGCAAGACCTGATGCACCAAGGCAGCACGCATCAGCAAAGCCTGATGCACCAAGACAGCACCAACCAGCAAGGGCAGATGCACCAAGACAACACCAACCAGCAAGGCCTGATGCACCAAGGTATGCATCAAGGCCTGGTCAGCCAGCAACAGATGTACCAAGGCACACACCAGGAATCAACCAAACAACACTACATACATCAAGGCTTAGACAATTTGACTAAAACTCATCAAACCTCAATCAACAAACATCATGACTTAAGCATGATCAACATAAGGCATCCTTACATGTCTTTCAAGCAACTAGTTTGGCACGTGTTAAACATCCTCTCTTTTGGATATTTTCGGTTAAGTTAGTTAGGGTAGTTAAGCCTCATTCTTTGTTATATAAAGGCATTAGTTAGTTCATAAATGTCAAGTCAGTTAAGTGTATTTTACAGATTCAATATATTTCAATACAATTCAAGAGGTATTTTTCATATACTCTTAGTTTTCGGGTATCAAGTTTATCTTGAACCATTCTTTCATTTTCTCCTTATCTTTCAAGAATCAAGAAGAAACTTTTAGAGTTTATGAGGTTTCACATCCATAGTTTTTAATGAATTATTATAAAATAATAATTGATTCAAATTCATTATAAAACTTAATAAATAAGTTTCCACATGCATTATAATTTATTATAGATATGGAAAATGATATATTCTTCTATTATATCCTCATATCAACTCTCCTACCCACAAGTTTTATTAGGTCGTAAATCCAAAGTTTTTAATGAATTATTAAAAAATAATAATTTATTCAAATTCATCATAAGGTTGCATATCCAAAGTTTTCGACCTGCATTCTTAATTTTGTGATATCAAGTGGATAAACAAAGTTTGTATAAATTTATTAACTTGTGACTCTCATGATTATTAGTGTGTCATGTTATTTTTTCGTGTAGGTCAAACTTCTTCTTCATAAAGTAATGAAGAGAGAAAATAAAAGTTGGAGAATGTGCGGAATAGTAGTGATGCATTATAGAAAGGAATAAAAGAACATATGGAAATTTCTTCTAGTTATCATTGGTATGTCACAAAAATATCAAATTGGAATATAAAAATCATATCATGGTCGTTACTAAATAAAATTGAATGAAATTATACAGGTTTAACTACATGAATGTCCTTTAAGCATATTTTGTATTTATATAATAGTAGTTACAACGTTGAAATATAGAAATTATACATGTTCAATTACCTACATACCCCTTAGGCATGTTTTGTCATTATATAGTACTATATATACAATTATAATAAAATTAAAAGAAATTAGTAGTTACACCAATATTATGTAATGTCATTTTTACAATTATTCATTAAAATATTATATTTTCATCATATATTACTATCTATCTATCTATCTATAATAATAAATTTATTTATAAAAAAAGGTTGCACTTCCTTTCTAAAATTGTGTAAATAAAGTAACCAAAATAAGTGGTCCCATATTCTATTTTTCTGTACCCAAAATTAAGGAAGTAACTCACATTGTCATCATAGTAATTTTGGAGTTGGTACTCATATTACTCAAGAAACTCTCTTGACAACTAATATATATCTTGGATTAGTTGTTTATGAGGTTTCACATCCATAGTTTTTAATGAATTATTATAAAATAATAATTGATTCAAATTCATTATAAAACTTAACAAAGAAGTTTCCACATGCATTATAATTTATTATAGATATGGAAAATGATATATTCTTCTATTATATCCTCATATCAACACTCCTACCCACAAGTTTTATTAGGTTGTACATCCAAAGTTTTTATTGAATTATTAGAAAATAATAATTTATTCAAATTCATCATAAGGTTGTATATCCAAAGTTTCGTCCTACATTCTAAATTTTGTGATGTGAAGTGGATACACAGTTTGAATAAATTTATTAACTTGTGACTCTAATGATTATTAGTGTGTCATGGTTATTTTTTCGTATAGGTCAAAGTTCTTCTTCTTAGAGTGATGAAGGGAGAAAATAGAAGTTGGAGAATGTGTGGAATAGGAGTGATGTATCATAGAAAAGAATAAAAGAACATGTGGAACTTCTTCTAGTTATCATTGGGATGTCACAAAAAGATCAAATTGGAATATAGAAATTATATAATGGTGGTTAATTAATAAAATTGAATGAAATTATAGAGATTTAATTACATGAATGTCCTTTAAGCATAATTTTCATTTATATAATAGTAAAGACAAAGTTGAAATATAGAAATTATACATGTTCAATTACCTACACACCCCTTAGGCATGTTTTGTCATTATATATTATTATATACTAGCGTGTCGACCGGCACTCCGTGCCGGTCACCCGCATTCTTATTTTTGGATATAGTATGTATGATCTTCATATTATATTATTTAAGAAAAACAATTTAAATATAAAAGTGCAGTATATAAACTCAATAAAGAGTGAAGAATTAAGAAGATGATATGTGATAGCTGATATGATATACATAAAACTTATGTCAATTTCTCATTTTGTGCCTATTAGGTGAAGAAAGATAAAAGATAGAAATAAGAAAATGTGTGGAAGATTAATGATATTAAATTATTAATATAAAAAATGAAAGTAATATATGGAAGTTTATAGCAGTTATTATAAATATAAAAGGGTAAGTTTGAAATATAAAAATTATACAATGAGGTAATTATTACTTGTTTTGCCTTTATTAATAGTATAGATATCTATACAATTATAATAAAATTAAAATAAATTAGTAGTTACACCAATATTTTGTAATGTCATATTTTACAATTATTCATTAAAATATTATATTTTCATCGTATATTACTATCTATCTAAAATTAAATCAACCATTATTATTAATGGTAAATTATATATACATATATATATTATTTTTAAAATTTTAGTTTTTATATACATAACTTTTATTTATATCAATGTAAATCTATAATAATAAATTTATTAAAAAAAAAAGGTTGCACTTCCTTTCAAAAATTGTGTAAATAAGGTACCCAAAATAAGTGGTCTCATATTCTATTTTTTTTGTACCTAAAATTAAGGAAGTAACTGACATTGCCATCATTACAATTTTGGAGTTGGTACTCATATTACTCAAGAAACTCTCTTGACAACTAATATATATCTTGGATTAGTTGTTTATGAGTTGCACATCCATAGTTTTTAATGAATTATTATAAAATAATAATTGATCCAAATTCATTATAAAACTTAATAAAGAAGTTTCCACATGGATTATAATCTATTATAGATTTGGAAAATGATATATTATTCTATTATATCCTCATATCAACTCTCATACCCACAAGTTTTATTAGGTTGTACATCCAAAGTTTTTAATGAATTATTAAAAAAAAATTTATTGAAATTCATCATAAGGTTGTATATCCAAAGTTTCGTCCTGCATTCTAAATTTTGTGATATCAAGTGGATACACAAAGTTTGTATAAATTTATTAACTTGTGACTCTAATGATTATTAGTGTGTCATAATTATCTTTTTTGTAGGTCAAAGTTCTTCTTCTTAGAGTGATGAATGGAGAAAACAGAAGTTGTAGAATGTATGGAATATGAGTGATGCATTATAGAAAAGAATAAAAGAACATGTGGAAGTTTCTTCTAGTTATCATTGAGATGTCACAAAAAGGTAAAATTGGAATATAGAAATTATATGATGGTGGTTACTAACTAAAATTTAATGAAATTATACAGGTTTAATTACATGAATGTTCTTTAAGCATATTTTACAATTATACTCATAGTAAAGACAAAGTTTGAATATAGAAATTATACATGTTCAATTACCTTCACACCCCTTAGGTATGTTTTGTCATTATATAGTACTAATGTGCACAGACACTTCGCGTCTGCCGACAAATATTGTGTAATACTACATATTCAATTTTTATATATTTCATTTTTTGAATTAAAATGTATTTTTGTGTTCGGTGTACTTTATATTATATTTTTGTGTGTTTACGATAATGTTTAATATAGATTAATACTAATAAACATAAAATAACTATTCCATTATTAGAGAATGGAGGAGGTGGTTAACTGGTTATGAAGAGAGATACAATAAAAAATATAATAACTACTCATAAAGTATAATATATATTAATACTAATAAACATAAAATAACTACTCATAGAGTACTTTATGTTTCCTTATTTTAACTTTTATAACTTCTAATTTTTATATAAATTTCTATAATCTATCTATATTTATATATACTTCTATATTATTAAAACCAAAATAAATAATAATTACCACATAATTTTTATATTCTAAATTTATCCTTTGTAACATTTGTCATTAATAACTAATATAAAATTTCATATATTACTTCAGTTGTTTTCATTTAATATATCATAATCTTCCATACATTTTCTTATTTAAATTTTTATTCTTTACTGAGTTTTTATATATTACATTTTTTTATATTTAAATTGTTTTTCTTAAATAGTATAACATAAAGCTGATACATTATATACTAGAAAAAATATGAATGCAGGTCAATTGATACATAGTACCGGTTAACATACTAGTTATTATAAATGCTTACGCACCTGATCGGGTCATCCTATTATTTGACATTGACGGTTTGGTATTCAAATTCCAAATAAAATTATTTAATGCATTTATTCTTCAAATCGAACACACAATTTTAATTTTTTTATTTTATTTTTTCAGTTAGAAATATTTCTTAGTTCTTACTTCTTACCCACCCAATAACTCACCTGTACACAGTTTTAAAAAATTTCCTGTGTTATATATCCATAAACATTTTACTTTTGTTAGAAAGAGGAGAGGAACCAATTTTGCACTTTTGTTTCATGTTCCAGCTTGTGTTGAGAAAGATATTAGAAATTTCATAGTTGGAAATGTAATTATGAGGGTAATTGATGAGAAATAAGCATATTTATTTATAAATATTATTCATAAATGAGAAGTACATTTTGTCTAACAGTATGTATTATAACATGTAATTAGTTAGACCAAATATTTAATAATTATATTTTAAATTTAAATATATTTTTTTAAACAATTACACTTCATAATATATGGAGTTGCACATATTATTGGACAAAAGATATACTCCCAATAAATAAATGGATCACACGAAATGGGACTAAAATTGATTTGGATTAAAAAGAACCGACTCTACATCCAAGATTGAATTTAAAGAAGAAAAAAACAATAAATTTGTATCTTACTAACTACTCCTAATTATGTTTGTAATTTTAGAGATTAATATAAATGTTTAGTTCCTGATAACAAGTACTTGTTAGAAGGAATAATTATACATTTCAAAATAAATTATTTTCTTACTCAGACCCTGGAATACTTAGTCCTACAAAAAAAAAAAAAAGTCACCCACCAGTTAAAAGTGTATTGTTAAATCCATCGTCACCTGAAACACCCCCATATTAAAATCACAGGTATGACCTGCTAGTAATGCAACAATTTCACACTTCATCTAGTTGTAGTAACATACTATTGAAATACAAATAAGATAAGAATCATCATTGAATGCATAAATGGTCAATAATCAGAATCATCACATCATAAAGAGGCTATGCTTCAAATATAGTGAAAGAAAATCTGAAGGCATAATATGACTTCAAGTCATTGACAAATCAAGCTGCAATAATATTCTAAATCCAAGAATAAAGTATGCTTTATTTTGTAAGGAAGAGTTGAAGAAAATTTCCTTGTACCAATTTTCATTTTTTTGCAGCTATAAAAGTGGAGTTTTTGGAAGAACAAAATAAGCTTATGAGGAATTGTTGTCCCTAATGCCAAATTGTGGAAGATTAATGATATTAAATTATTAATATAAAAAATGAAAGTAATATATGGAAGTTTATAGCAGTTATTATAAATATAAAAGGGTAAGTTTGAAATATAAAAATTATACAATGAGGTAATTATTACTTGTTTTGCCTTTATTAATAGTATAGATATCTATACAATTATAATAAAATTAAAATAAATTAGTAGTTACACCAATATTTTGTAATGTCATATTTTACAATTATTCATTAAAATATTATATTTTCATCATATATTACTATCTATCTATCTATCTATAATAATAAATTTATTTATAAAAAAAGGTTGCACTTCCTTTCTAAAATTGTGTAAATAAAGTAACCAAAATAAGTGGTCCCATATTCTATTTTTCTGTACCCAAAATTAAGGAAGTAACTCACATTGTCATCATAGTAATTTTGGAGTTGGTACTCATATTACTCAAGAAACTCTCTTGACAACTAATATATATCTTGGATTAGTTGTTTATGAGGTTTCACATCCATAGTTTTTAATGAATTATTATAAAATAATAATTGATTCAAATTCATTATAAAACTTAACAAAGAAGTTTCCACATGCATTATAATTTATTATAGATATGGAAAATGATATATTCTTCTATTATATCCTCATATCAACACTCCTACCCACAAGTTTTATTAGGTTGTACATCCAAAGTTTTTATTGAATTATTAGAAAATAATAATTTATTCAAATTCATCATAAGGTTGTATATCCAAAGTTTCGTCCTACATTCTAAATTTTGTGATGTGAAGTGGATACACAGTTTGAATAAATTTATTAACTTGTGACTCTAATGATTATTAGTGTGTCATGGTTATTTTTTCGTATAGGTCAAAGTTCTTCTTCTTAGAGTGATGAAGGGAGAAAATAGAAGTTGGAGAATGTGTGGAATAGGAGTGATGTATCATAGAAAAGAATAAAAGAACATGTGGAACTTCTTCTAGTTATCATTGGGATGTCACAAAAAGATCAAATTGGAATATAGAAATTATATAATGGTGGTTAATTAATAAAATTGAATGAAATTATAGAGATTTAATTACATGAATGTCCTTTAAGCATAATTTTCATTTATATAATAGTAAAGACAAAGTTGAAATATAGAAATTATACATGTTCAATTACCTACACACCCCTTAGGCATGTTTTGTCATTATATATTATTATATACTAGCGTGTCGACCGGCACTCCGTGCCGGTCACCCGCATTCTTATTTTTTGATATAGTATGTATGATCTTCATATTATATTATTTAAGAAAAACAATTTAAATATAAAAGTGCAGTATATAAACTCAATAAAGAGTGAAGAATTAAGAAGATGATATGTGATAGCTGATATGATATACATAAAACTTATGTCAATTTCTCATTTTGTGCCTATTAGGTGAAGAAAGATAAAAGATAGAAATAAGAGAATGTGTGGAAGATTAATGATATTAAATTATTAATATAAAAAATGAAAGTAATATATGGAAGTTTATAGCAGTTATTATAAATATAAAAGGGTAAGTTTGAAATATAAAAATTATACAATGAGGTAATTATTACTTGTTTTGCCTTTATTAATAGTATAGATATCTATACAATTATAATAAAATTAAAATAAATTAGTAGTTACACCAATATTTTGTAATGTCATATTTTACAATTATTCATTAAAATATTATATTTTCATCGTATATTACTATCTATCTAAAATTAAATCAACCATTATTATTAATGGTAAATTATATATACATATATATATTATTTTTAAAATTTTAGTTTTTATATACATAACTTTTATTTATATCAATGTAAATCTATAATAATAAATTTATTAAAAAAAAAAGGTTGCACTTCCTTTCAAAAATTGTGTAAATAAGGTACCCAAAATAAGTGGTCTCATATTCTATTTTTTTTGTACCTAAAATTAAGGAAGTAACTGACATTGCCATCATTACAATTTTGGAGTTGGTACTCATATTACTCAAGAAACTCTCTTGACAACTAATATATATCTTGGATTAGTTGTTTATGAGTTGCACATCCATAGTTTTTAATGAATTATTATAAAATAATAATTGATCCAAATTCATTATAAAACTTAATAAAGAAGTTTCCACATGGATTATAATCTATTATAGATTTGGAAAATGATATATTATTCTATTATATCCTCATATCAACTCTCATACCCACAAGTTTTATTAGGTTGTACATCCAAAGTTTTTAATGAATTATTAAAAAAAAATTTATTGAAATTCATCATAAGGTTGTATATCCAAAGTTTCGTCCTGCATTCTAAATTTTGTGATATCAAGTGGATACACAAAGTTTGTATAAATTTATTAACTTGTGACTCTAATGATTATTAGTGTGTCATAATTATCTTTTTTGTAGGTCAAAGTTCTTCTTCTTAGAGTGATGAATGGAGAAAACAGAAGTTGTAGAATGTATGGAATATGAGTGATGCATTATAGAAAAGAATAAAAGAACATGTGGAAGTTTCTTCTAGTTATCATTGAGATGTCACAAAAAGGTAAAATTGGAATATAGAAATTATATGATGGTGGTTACTAACTAAAATTTAATGAAATTATACAGGTTTAATTACATGAATGTTCTTTAAGCATATTTTACAATTATACTCATAGTAAAGACAAAGTTTGAATATAGAAATTATACATGTTCAATTACCTTCACACCCCTTAGGTATGTTTTGTCATTATATAGTACTAATGTGCACAGACACTTCGCGTCTGCCGACAAATATTGTGTAATACTACATATTCAATTTTTATATATTTCATTTTTTGAATTAAAATGTATTTTTGTGTTCGGTGTACTTTATATTATATTTTTGTGTGTTTACGATAATGTTTAATATAGATTAATACTAATAAACATAAAATAACTATTCCATTATTAGAGAATGGAGGAGGTGGTTAACTGGTTATGAAGAGAGATACAATAAAAAATATAATAACTACTCATAAAGTATAATATATATTAATACTAATAAACATAAAATAACTACTCATAGAGTACTTTATGTTTCCTTATTTTAACTTTTATAACTTCTAATTTTTATATAAATTTCTATAATCTATCTATATTTATATATACTTCTATATTATTAAAACCAAAATAAATAATAATTACCACATAATTTTTATATTCTAAATTTATCCTTTGTAACATTTGTCATTAATAACTAATATAAAATTTCATATATTACTTCAGTTGTTTTCATTTAATATATCATAATCTTCCATACATTTTCTTATTTAAATTTTTATTCTTTACTGAGTTTTTATATATTACATTTTTTTATATTTAAATTGTTTTTCTTAAATAGTATAACATAAAGCTGATACATTATATACTAGAAAAAATATGAATGCAGGTCAATTGATACATAGTACCGGTTAACATACTAGTTATTATAAATGCTTACGCACCTGATCGGGTCATCCTATTATTTGACATTGACGGTTTGGTATTCAAATTCCAAATAAAATTATTTAATGCATTTATTCTTCAAATCGAACACACAATTTTAATTTTTTTATTTTATTTTTTCAGTTAGAAATATTTCTTAGTTCTTACTTCTTACCCACCCAATAACTCACCTGTACACAGTTTTAAAAAATTTCCTGTGTTATATATCCATAAACATTTTACTTTTGTTAGAAAGAGGAGAGGAACCAATTTTGCACTTTTGTTTCATGTTCCAGCTTGTGTTGAGAAAGATATTAGAAATTTCATAGTTGGAAATGTAATTATGAGGGTAATTGATGAGAAATAAGCATATTTATTTATAAATATTATTCATAAATGAGAAGTACATTTTGTCTAACAGTATGTATTATAACATGTAATTAGTTAGACCAAATATTTAATAATTATATTTTAAATTTAAATATATTTTTTTAAACAATTACACTTCATAATATATGGAGTTGCACATATTATTGGACAAAAGATATACTCCCAATAAATAAATGGATCACACGAAATGGGACTAAAATTGATTTGGATTAAAAAGAACCGACTCTACATCCAAGATTGAATTTAAAGAAGAAAAAAACAATAAATTTGTATCTTACTAACTACTCCTAATTATGTTTGTAATTTTAGAGATTAATATAAATGTTTAGTTCCTGATAACAAGTACTTGTTAGAAGGAATAATTATACATTTCAAAATAAATTATTTTCTTACTCAGACCCTGGAATACTTAGTCCTACAAAAAAAAAAAAAAGTCACCCACCAGTTAAAAGTGTATTGTTAAATCCATCGTCACCTGAAACACCCCCATATTAAAATCACAGGTATGACCTGCTAGTAATGCAACAATTTCACACTTCATCTAGTTGTAGTAACATACTATTGAAATACAAATAAGATAAGAATCATCATTGAATGCATAAATGGTCAATAATCAGAATCATCACATCATAAAGAGGCTATGCTTCAAATATAGTGAAAGAAAATCTGAAGGCATAATATGACTTCAAGTCATTGACAAATCAAGCTGCAATAATATTCTAAATCCAAGAATAAAGTATGCTTTATTTTGTAAGGAAGAGTTGAAGAAAATTTCCTTGTACCAATTTTCATTTTTTTGCAGCTATAAAAGTGGAGTTTTTGGAAGAACAAAATAAGCTTATGAGGAATTGTTGTCCCTAATGCCAAATGAAGCTTTGAACTTATTGGTAAGAATTGGCAGCATCTTGATGCTGTCTTCGATTGACTGATCAGCACAGGAAAGCAAATCATTCACAGCCCCAGTTTTCTGTTGGAGCTTAGCTGACTGATATTTGTCCTGACAGACCATCAGAGATCTGTTCAACCTCTCCTGCATCATGTCGAAAACAGCATCAGATGAAAGCGGAAAGTATTAAATGTCGAATATTTCTAGGAAGTAGAACATGGAGAGGGAAAGGATCCTCTCAATTTGAAGGGGGAAAAAACTCGAGGCTGTCAGTTTTTATGATCTAACCATTCACTTAACTCAATCATATACTCAATAGTCAAAATCTTGTGAAACTTTTCAAAAAATTGAGACGATCCATTATCGTAATATATGACATGAATGTCAGATGATGAATTAGTACAAAATGTACAAGTAATTGGGACACAATCGATTAGCAGAGCAAATGACCAAAGCATCTCTAACCTGCCTAGTAAACCTTTACCGGCATTCAGATGTCTTGCCATAAACAAATCATTTAAGATTTATAGGACCAGCCTATAGATGTTTGGCATATGTAAAAGAATTCCATTCCTTCTTTAAGGCAAACCTCGGCTTCAAATCCTAGAAATATCCTCTTCGCTTATAGGGTAAGGCTACATACATCTACCCTCCCCGAACCCTACTAGGTGGAAGCCTCGTGCATTTGGTCATCCTTTTTTAGACAAAAGTAGAGTTGTCATTCACGGAAAAATGTAAACAGAAAAGTCCTTATAGCAAATTAACAACTAAAAGTATTGATTTTCCTATATTATGGTCAGTGGCAGATAGTTGCCCAATGCTTTGAAGGGGTGGGAGCTTGAACCCTTTTGGCTGAAGCACAAAATGAATACAATAATTATTACGTCATTAACTATCTCCATTTTAAATAAGCAGCTGAAAACTTTTATGAAGTTAATTTCAATCTGAGTACTAGATAATTATGGGCAAATACCATATTCCTACCCCAAGAAAGCTACCTTAGAACAAAACAAATCTAAAGCAAGAGTACTAGGCCATAATTCACCTTAAAAAATGATAACATGCGGGTTTAAGATTGAAATATGATATAATCACCCTCTGAGTCACAACAGAAAACTAGTTGAAGCACAACTCAGAGACATGTATATAAGGCATTGCAAAAACTTTTTTTATAAAACACCATACCCATATCATTGAAGGAGATGGAAAATCTTACTCACAATTTTGGGGAATATGGAAATATTTGGAGAAAGGAAATAGAAATATTTTCAAGGTTGCATAGCTATCTGTTACTGTCTGTATGTATGAAACAGTTTTCATTGGTAGTTTTTATAATACTCTTATATCCTAAATAGTAATACATAAATCATAGATGTGTCTCAACCTGCCACTTGGACCACTTACCCTCTAAAATGCACTATACACTTTGGGTGATCTAAATCCCTTTCAAGCTTTATCGTAAATTATGTAATGAGTCTTTTTCGGAGGATGTCCCCTGTCTACCAATAATATCGTTTTACTGATTTTGAGCAGCAACAAAACTTTTAAATTTCACAAATCTCAAAAACAACCCTAGTTCCAGTCTGCATGAAGAATGCAAAGATTCAAAGGCTTCAGCAGAATATTGTGGACAGCATCGGCCCTGACTTTATCACTTTTATGCACCATTATGATAGATCCCAACCATTACACTCAAACAATATAGCACTGCACAATTTTGCTTTTCACTTTAATACTACACTGATTTTATAATTGAATAATTGATGAACATGGTATGCAGATATTCTATCCTACTAAATAAGATTCCTAAATTTGCTGTAAAGCATAAGGAAATGCATAAACTCCAATCAACCAAAAACTGATTTCATCATAAATAATTCTCTGACCAAGAAGCACATGTGATGTCATAAGGTTTCCAATTCTCCTCAACGTAAAACTGAAGAGTAGTTATTATAACAAAATTAAGATAGAATGCGATTCAAAAAAGGTCATGTGCAACAGCTATACCAAAAGGATGCAACAGAAATTAGATTGTATTCAATATCCATGTTTAATGAACAAACGAACATAAATGAAGAACCCAACTTAGTCATTTCGAATGAAATTACTGACGATTTTGGTAAATGTTGGTGTGACATGTCAAGTTTCAAGTAGTGTTTACTGAGTATTGGCTATTATTAGAAGTTTTTGTCAGCACTAGTGGAGGTAGGTTCTGTCTGTATAGCAGAGTGTAGCTTATGCAATTACTGAATATATTTGGTTAAATAAGAATTTTTATGCTCATTCATGTCCTGTCTTATTGCTCTTATAGCTGTTATGGGATAGCATTGTTTGTGACTACTTTTCGAAGCTTATATTTGATTTGATGGAAAGAAAAGGAATGTTCAATTGGTATTCCAACTGAGAAAGGTTTTCTGAATTGCCTGAACAGTTATTGTAAATAAATAGAGGAGATAATGACTTAAAGAAGAGATGTCCTCCCTAAAACAAAGAGATAATGCATAAGGTATAATTAGTATACAAAGCATCTAAATAAGATATACTTCCGTACACAAGAGATGCTATAGCATTCAACAATTCCTATGTTTGTTTGATGTGGAATATGGATAGGAATTGAATGGTGACTTCTTCGTTTCATTTCCATTTTTTTGTATGATTTAATTGTTTTAAAAATGCAATAAAAATATTATATTTTTGGGTAGGCCTCATTTGGGCCAATCAGTTATTTGGGATTAAAAATATAGCAAACTTGCCCAAAGCAGCTGGATGCAGCATCCTACCCACTAAGGCCTTGCAAAAAATAGCTTCGGCCCGTCAGCTGGACTGAGGCAATTGGGCCACATCATGCAGTTCAACCAAACTTTCAAAGTTAACTTCACTTAAAATGCTAACAACTCCGGGTGTCTAATCAAAAGGGGGATTTCAGTCCACTAGGGTGGAGTTTACCTGAAACTGTGCCATCTCATGATCAAATGTCTGCTGCACATTAGAAAGTGGAATACTGCAATTTTCAACGCAGTTGGTTATCTCTTCCTGCCTTCTGCTTCTATCAAAGCACTCGTATGCACATCTAAAATAGGCTTTCTGCAATTATTCAATCAAACAATCAGCTATATGGAATTGGAATTTGCTTCTTCAAGAAAAGAGCTTGCCAAATTTCCATTTGTATGCAAAAGTAATAAAGGTCTACAACAAATCCAATTGGTGGAAAATAAAATAGAGGACTTTGAGAAAAGAAACTCAACCTTTAAAACCAAGAAATATAAAAACCACATAATATTTTGCATTTATGTCTTACAGGAACAAAGAATATCCTTGGCAGTTAACACAATCATTTGGGCTAAAACAAGAAATGAAGAAATAAGACAAGACAAAAAACCAAAAAGCCAAATAGGAAAAAGTATATCAATAGTCCCAATTCATATTTCTAGTCACCAAGCCATAAAGCCATTCAATCTTTCCTCAAAGGAAAGGTAAAGTACTGGCATTAAAAGTCAAAGGAACAATTGAAGTACTTAAGAAAGAAATGGACATGAAAGAACCTGGAGAGTAAAATTGACATGGTCTTGGATGGGGGCAAGATGAGTTTGAGCAGCTACATTTACTTCATCTAGTTTCTGCTTCAGTCTCTGGGAAGCAATCTGCTCTTCAGTTGCAGCAAAATGATCCATCTGGTACTCACTGTCAACAACGGGGTCAGCAGCCTTAGTTTTGATGATAAAAAATCCATTTGATCCGGTTTATTTTCTTCTTAAATAAGGTATACACTACAACAACCAAGTCTTTATCCCACTAGGTGGAGTCGGCAAATGAGCTATACACTATAGGAGGCTATACACTATAGGAGTTATTTAGTAGATGTTATGATATTCAAACAGGTACACCATACAACGATGTTGACCTTTACATTGTAATTTTTAGCGAACCTTGCATATTAGTAATAAGTAAATCAGTGGGTTGAGGAAATTACAAGATATAATGAGAAAATAACCAACCATATAACCTTTATAGAATGAGAATAGCAACAGCTAAGCAAAGGAAGACAGTGTTGACAGGGTTAAGAATACCAAAATAAACAAGAATCTGTATTTCAAACTTCCATGATATTTAACCCACCAGACCTACAAATCTAATATTATTTTCCTTATTTCCCCCTCTAATGTCTCCATAATCATTCTTTTGTTCTTGTGTCACAGTATTTATTATTTTTCTTTCATCTCCTAAGCATAAATTTCAACACATAGCCATGACTAGTACCATTTCAAAGGATAAAGCACTCTACCAACAAAACCACTGGCACTATAGAACATTACATGCAAATAAAACTACATTTCAATATTATAGCAAATAGCTACTAATAAAGAATAGTCATCAAGAACACACATTATAAGGTTTTTAACTCTAGGATAATATCTTATCTTGAAAAATACATATATAATAAATATTTTGATCTGGAAAAAAAACTACAAAGAAAACCATTAAAAGCAATTCCATGAAATACGAACAAAGAGTTGGTCTAGTAGCGTAAGGGTCTGGTAGATCCCTAGAAAGACCTGACACGTAAAAGGTTCGATTCCTGAGAGGGACAACCACTCACCCCAAAAGGGATTAGTTCCTTACCCATAGAATGAAGGAATACCCTTGGTAGTACAAAAAAAGAAGCAATTCCATGAAATGGATTTGGCTCCTCTAAAACGAGGGATGCACTTAAGAGCATAAAGTGCAGAATTATAAACTGTTTATCCAAAAATTAATGGTTGAGAGTAAACAACTTCATAATTCGTAATACTGTTTTAACTTGCACTCCGTAAACATGGCCACAATTATCGGCTATTGTGATAAACACATCGCATCGCGACTGCAAATTAAAACACTGATAATAGATGTGCATATAAGGTATGTGATATGAACCATTGATTTACCAACCAATGAATAGATTTGCGCTTTATGTTCTATAAAAGGAGTCAAATCCCCATTGAACATGTTTATTTTACTTTCTGCAACTTCAAAATTACATTTTTTTCTTCAGTAACATAGCATCAAAAAATAATGAAGGAAAAGGCAGAAATGAAATAAGAAAAGTATGAATTGAGTCACCTGCGAATGCGTGATAGGTAGCTATTCAAAACTCAGCTGCGGTTTCTTCTTTCTCTCACGATACTTACCTATATGAAAAAGAAACAGGGTTTAAGGGTTTAAAACTTTTTATTTTACATTTATAAATATATATTTTTGGTCTCTCATCTCTTTGATTAAAGAATAACACTTTTCGAGACGTATAGTTGTCTCTCTAACAAGTATTAAGTATCGCAACTGTTTTTTCCGGAAATTTAAATATTTGATATTTTGGTCGCATCGGACATCATTACACCAACAATTTATTTGGTCAAAACAAATATAAATATATAAGTATTAAGTTTTTTTATATATATTATTCATCTATTATTTCTATTAAAATCATTACTTATTAAATCATGAGAAAAAATGTATCTCCTAATAGATTTTTAAAAGAGAAAAAATATATTTACATTATTATATGATTCATCGTTCATGTTTAATGATGATTGACTCTTTAAAAAATTATTACAAATAAATAATGGATAATATGTTGAGTGTTATAAATATTTATATAACAATACATGAATAATCTTTTTACAATGTGATTGTATTGTCATCTTCGTAATAATATAACATAATATACTGATTGTTCATAAATTTTTGTTATAAATATTGCATACTTTTTTTATTCATTTTCACTGTACCTAACAACTAGAAAAGAGGTATCTATGTACACGTTAAAATAATAATTTAAAATAACAAAGAATTTAATGATTACTAAGAAAAAAGGGAGGAAATAAATGTAGAATTCAAAAAACTGTTTAGCTAGAAAATTCAAATATATACCACACCCATATGTTAGCTTATATCTTCAAAATTCAAATATTAATATGTTATTAGGAATAAGGATATAAAAGTTCAATTTGGTTTTTGTTATATTTCAATGACCAAATCAAACATAAATACATGATTCGGTTCAACTCAATTAATCATAAAATTAATTATATGAACTGAACCGAACTGAAACGCTCTTGAATGATTCAGTTTGATTCCACGTTTTTCCTATTATTTTTTATAAAAGTTCTTGCATCAACTGAAAATTCAAAATATATTACAACAAACATTGTTTGTTCATAAAACGAAAAAATACTACTACTATTGAAAAAAAGAAAGTTATTAATTCAAAGGGAAAGAATAAGAGTTACTTTTTAATTATTTCAATGGAACAGATACAAATACAATGCATTAAACAAAGAAAAAATTGGGACATTGTGAGATAGATTGTATGGTAGAAATATGTCAAAAATTATTAATTAAAAAAATTGTAACTCATAATTGTTTGTTACATATATAATAATTATATAATTTATGGAGAATAAAATAAACTATTATATATATAATAATATAATTCAAATTACTAACATATATATTTATTAGTAACATATATAACAATATAATTCACGATTACTAACATATATATCACTTAATAAAACATATAAAAGTAAATTACACTCAAATCCTCTAAGTTTTAGTGAAATTATACAAATTACCTATCCATTTTTTACACATACAAAAAACCTCTGATTTTTACACATATATTATACTAAATACCCTTCATGAGAAACATGTGTGATCTTTTAAACAAAAAATGATGATAAATCTAATTAAATTAAACAAAATATGATATATTATAGAGACAAGTCAAAATAATAAACGAAACACAAAATGCATTAATAATTTTAATGAGATATTGTTTAAATCACTCTTATAATATATTATAATGAATAAAAATAATGAAAATATATTGATTTGTACAATATTGGTATTTGTTTCCATAATATACGATATTTTGTTTAATTTAATTACATTATCACATTTTTTGTTTAAAATATCACACTTATTTCTCATACATTGGTAATCAATATAATGTATGTATAAAAATTAGCAGTTTTTTGTAGGTTTAAAAAATGGAGGGATAGTTTATATAATTTCACTAAAATTTGAGGGTATCAATGTGATTTACTCAATATATAATGATAGTTACATATATAGTCTTACAATTCACAATTAGTAACACATATAACAATATATGTATAACAAAATATGGTATATGTTAATTTCAAACTCAATACTACAAAAATTAGAAAATATACTCTAAATCATTAACACTCTCGTAGACAATTTAGTAAGTAAAAATTACAATAAAACATAATTCTCTAATATCTACTTTTTTTTTTAATATGTAGTTTGGTTCGGTTCCAACGTTTCTTAAATTTCTAAATCACAAACCGAACATAATGGTTCCTTAAAAAATAATTGAACTGAACCGCAAAACAGAATTCAACTACATCTTGCAGCTTGGTTCAGTTTCTCAATTTAAATCGAAACCACTTACACCCTAATTAAAAAAATCACATATTGTACAAACATTTATACATATATTTAATAAATAGTTTAATTTTATATTCTTTGTACAAATACGGGATCATAAAAAGAATTCTAACTATTTACTATCATTGCAAATGAATTATAAAACAAATTAGTTCAACATTATAAATCATCAACTATAAATATTATAAATGAAATAAATTATGTAGAGAACTATGTATTCCTCGTACTTTTGGTTTATCAATGTGAAAAATAAATTTACTCATCTTTAAATTCCTCATTTTTTATATTCTTATTCATTATTTTTATCACGTAAAATTATCCATATAGATTAAGAAATTATTAAATAAATATTAAATTTTGATATAATTTGAATAAAATAATTATATTTAATGTACATTGAAAAATAAATTTGAAAGAGATATAAGAGTGAAAATAGAAAATAATAATAATAATATATTTAGAAAGTAAAGTATAAACATATATTGTGTTTATTAAAGTAGAGAAGATTTAGAATAATTTCAACAATAAAAATAAAACAATATTAAACAAACCTCACAGTAGAAAAGACAAACTCAGAAAGATTTGGATTACCAAGACTGCAGCAGGCCCATACCTTGTCGTTGACTGGTGCAAGCAAGACTTTTCTGTTTTCTGAGAGAGGAAATTGTCACATAGATATATAAAAAATATTATATATATTTAATTATATTTATAGGTAAAAATTATTTTACTTATACATCAACTGTCTAAAGATTTATATTCATTCAACATATTTTTACTATTAATTTATATTATTTTATTTAAAAATAGTAATGATTGAAAATTATTGATAAACAATGCAATAAAATTGTAAAAAATTCTCACATCGACGCATATTTCTCCTATTTACGTATTAATTAAATAAAAATATCAGACACTGATTTGACATGAGTTTTATACATTGTCATGATATTATTCATCGTTTATATTGTATTATAATTAACTCTTAGAAAAAATAATATAAATAAATATCAGATAATATAGTGGTTATGTATAAATATTTACACTGATAATGTTAATATAATAAAATATTATAAAAAATTCCCTTAATTGTTAACGTTTTAGAAATGTTTTTCGCAAGCTCATATAGATATGAGAAAAATAAAAGGAAATGAGAGAGGAAGTGAAATATGTGATCAGGTAGAGAGATAAAGATAGATGGCAAATTAAAATGTAAAAGGTTAGATGGGAATTTTTTTTATGCAGAATATCAGTTGTTAATTGTCTTCAACAATAAACAATACCGCAATGTCTATTTTATGGAGCAAAACGTTTTAAGATGGAGAAAAGAAACTATGCAGATTTTGCATAATTGACTATTCATTTTAAATTATTATTGATCCCTAAATAAAATAAAAGTAATAAAAATAAATAACAAGTAATACACTAACTATATATAAATCATAACATTATTAGTGTATAAATATTATGATCTTAAAACTCACGTATATTGATAATAATGTTTTTATTAACAGTGACATAAATTAGTGTGATCCAAGGAAGTGAACCAACTAAAATAAGATTGTACACAACAACAAAACATTTCTAGGTAAGTATAGAATAAGTAAATAAGATAAATGTTCCTAATCTTATATAAAATAGTCGATCAGCAAACCTTATGAACTTTAAATGACAAAATTCCTTTTAAAGCAAACCTTATGAATTTGAAGACATAGGATACCTCTCGGAAAGATAACTGTAATCTTTAATATAAATATTAATAAGTTAAAAAAAAAGAATTTCTTTAAAAAATACTCACAAGAAGGTTTAAAATAAATATAATTATATTGACTATAAATCTTCTAGCATATTGTATGATCCAAATGTATAACTGTTTAAGAACACTGGTGAAGGTATACAACAAAATGAGTATATTAGCATCATTTACAATATTAGTATATCACTGATTGTAGTAGACCCGACATTGCCTATGTTATGAGATTATTGTGCATGTTTAGCAGTAGACTAGTATGAAGCATTGACACACTATAACAATGGTCATGAGGTACTTTAAGAAAACGATGAACCTTGTATTACATTGCTAAAGGTTTCTTATTGTACTAGAAGGATTCATCGATGTTGATTTGAACACTCTTTCATATGATTCTAAAGAAATCAGAAGCTATATATAACATAAATGGTTGGGTTATTTATTAGAAGTCAAAGAAACTGACTATTTTGGCTTAGTCCACTATGGAAGTTGAGATGATAGCACTAACAACAACCAATGAATAAGTAAGTTGATCGAGAAGCTTGCTTATAAAGATTTCCTTATAGGAAAAGCCAATACCAATTGTGTTGATTCATTGTTATAGTGTTGCAACTATACCAAGGACTACATCGGCACCTTGGATAGGTAAAAGGTAGAAGGGAATGTGAAATATTTGTTGTTGTAGACTGATGGGGGTCTCCTTGCATAATCATGTGCAGTAAATTTGTTCTCCATTGCCCACCATTACTGGAAACTTGGGTGTAGGAGAAATTGGCAGCTGTAAAAAATGAGCGATGCGTGGTTGCATCATGTTGTGGGAACTACCTGTATCCACCAGAACTATCACCTTGTGTCCATAAATGAAGCCTTGAAACTTAAGTGTCTTCGGGGACGGATTACCCTGTAAGGCTTGGTCGGCTATGTGAAAATGAATGACATCATCTTGCCATGTTTCACCAATCCCAATTGGAGGCTCTTGAACATAATTCTCCTCCAAAATCACACCATCACCAACTTCATCAATCAATAATAATAAAAACTGTTTGGGGCGACAACGATGACCAAAAATATATTTCTCATCACAACTGTAACACAGCCCTTGAGCGCGACGCTCTTGCATTTGGGCAGCTGTCAAACGTTTAATTGGAAGTGATGGTGAAACAGATGGGACCACACCCATAGTAGGTCCAGCAGTCTGAAAATTCCCAGTGCGATTAAAACGCTCATTTGCCATTTTAGTTGCAGCTATCTTGCTCTCCACCAACTTTGCTAACCCAATTGCATGAGTAACAGAGAAAGGCTGTTGAACAGCTAGCTCTCGTCCAATTTCGGGGTTCAAGCCCGACATAAAACAATTTAAAATCATTTCCGATGTTAAACCCACAACCTGATTGGAAAGGCGTTCAAAACGTGTTTGATAATCTGTCACTGAACTAGTCTGGCGTAATTTGAACAATTCTGCTTGCGGATTTGCAAATGAGGAAGGCCCGAAACGAGTTGCTAGGGCCTTAGTAAACCCTTCCCAACACGTAAGTTGGTTACTCTAGAACATCCATTTATACCAGCTTAAGGCATTTCCCTTCATGGAAAAAGCAACTAACTCCAAACGTTGTAACAGAGCCACTTGATAAAGATTAAAATATTGTTCTGCTTGGAACAACCAATCAAGAGGCTCAGATCCATCGAACGATGGTAACTGTAACTTAGGGGGCTTAATGTTACCTGGAGGAGGAAACAGTGAGGTCCCATAGGTGGGAGAGGGCGGAGGTCGTGGTGGAGCTCCATAAGGAGGCTGTGGTGGAACGTGGTTGGGAGATGGAGTCAGACAAGTCAGTTTCTCCACAAGTCCCGTTAATACCGTTTCCAAACGAGCTTCCATTGATGACTGTAATAGATCTTGACGATCGGATAAACGAGTTGAATTTTTTAAGAGAATAGAGGAAAAAGAAATGTTTAAGAGCCATAAAATATAGACTCTCAAATTTTCATTTTCCTTCAAAATTCAAGTAGCAAAAAACACTTTAAGATATAAACAAATGGTGAAAAAGTATATTTTCCCCCTCTTTCCTTCCTCATTTCTGACCAAAGATAGTGTGAAAATTACAAACTAATTAGTAAAATTCAACTATATATAGTTGATAGATCTTCTAGATAGGTCCAAATTGTAATAATCACGAGTGACTTGTTGGTCCGGATCTTGCCAAAAAAAAAACATTATATTTTTTATCATTATTTTCTTTGAACTTCGAAGCATGCATAGGGGGAAGAGAGAGAATGAGGTCTTGTTTGTCACGTGGCTGGAGTCATCGCCAGATCATGTGAGAAAGCAACTTTTTTTTAAGTAAAAAAAGCTAATTTGAATTACTTTATTGTTTCTGTAATTTGCCAAAAAAGCAATTATTGTCAATGTGAAAGCTTTTATCTATTTTCTTGTGGTTAAGTGGGAAAGCTAATTTGAATTACTGTCTGCTGTATGGGGTCTATTTTGATTAACAAAATCTATTTTATATCATGTCGGTCTGAAGAATAGAGTACTTTTAGAAAGAAGAAAAATTAACTATTAAAGCTGGCTCTAGCTTTTTTATAGGACAACTATCTTTTGCCACTAAATGGTAAAGGCAAAATTTTATAATTTTTCTTTTGTGTTTTTGTTATAACCAATTGTATTCCTTTATCATATAGATAATTATTTATTTCAAGAAACATCACTCATATTATTTACTATATTTTATAATTTTTTACATATTATTTTCCAATTGGTACGAATGTTAATTTAGTAAGAAAACCCTTTCTTTAAAGGGTCGTAATTTAATTAATTAATAAAGTCATTTGAAATGATCTTAATCCATCAAAATAATTAAACCAAACTTATTCGTGAGCCTAAATGTCGATTGGTTCAAGTAATATAACATACATTTATTTTGTCTTGCATGCCAAAATAAAAATTATGTCGAACATTTAAAAATGGTTTATATATCCAACATTTAGAAGATATAAGTTATTCTTTTAGAAAATAAAAATAAAAGATGGACGGTTGTGTTGTGTGAATGGCACAGTGTCACATGCGCAAGACAAAGATGTGTTATGTAGGAGACAACTTCTCCTATCGGCAAAATTATGTTACTACATGTATCATAAGTTTATTATTAATTAAAAAATATTTTTAAATTAAAAAATTAATAATTAATTAGTTTTTTTTTTGACCAATTATAACTAATTATACATACTATAAGACAATTTATATGACAATAGATATATACTGATTACTTAGCACCCCTTATCTCATTCCTTGATTGGTGAATGTTAATGATATCTCCCCAAAATAATCTAATAATTTATTAGATTTTTGTTAAATGGAACCCACAAAGAGTTAGACATAAGATATGCCTAATGAGAAATTATGGGTAAAGTAAATCTTGTCACTCCTTGATTAATTAATTATTGTATGGAACCCACCATTCAATAGTCTAATAGTGTAAAATCTTACTAAATTCATAGATAGGTAAATAATCAAATATTCGATTCGTGTAAAAGTGATATTTATTGAGAAAGATGACCACATAAAATAAGAAATAATATTAGTCATATCATCATTATTCCTCAACCAATATGCTCTCTATAAAGTGGATCCAATTCATTGCAAAGTCACAAACCAAATAACTTCTCTCTACCAAATCTCAATCCCACAACACAAACATGGCAAGAGTTTTCTCTACTCTCATGTTTCTCTCTATCATATGTATTGCAGTTAAAGCCAACTATACACCTTCTCCACCCTCCAATTTCATCAAATCCTCATGCAGTATCACTACATACCCAACACTTTGTGTTCAATCACTTTCCCTCTATGCCACCACCATCCAAAAAGACCCTCACCAATTGGTCCAAACAGCCTTATCAGTAAGCTTCAACAAAACTCAATCCACAAAATCATTTGTGACAAAGTGCCTCAAATTTAAGGGTCTAAAGGCTAGAGAATATGCTGCTTTACATGATTGTGTTGAAGAAATTAGTGACAGTGTAGATAGGCTAAGTAGATCAATCAAGGAACTCAAGCTGTGCAAGGTTAAAGGTGAAGATTTTAGATGGCATATAAGCAATGTTGAAACATGGGTAAGTTCTGCTTTGACTGATGAAAGCACTTGTGGTGATGGGTTTTCAGGAAATGCACTTAATGGGAAAATTAAGGGTTCTATTAGAGCTAGAATGGTTAATGTTGCTCAGGTTACTAGTAATGCTCTTTCACTTATTAACCACTATGCTGAAAAGCACTAGGGAAAAAGCTATATTGAAAGTTTTTGGTTTGAGTTTGTTTTAGGAAACCATTTGAATATGGTTTTTTTACTTATGTGTTGTGTGATATATGATATAATTAAATCAATGTTATAAATGGATCTGTGTTTATTTTCTATTATGCTTTAGCCATTTTCTTGTTATTACTCATCATGACTTCTAGATCTAAGAAAGTAAATGTTCTGCCCAGCCCTAAGTGTAGAGTGGGTTATATGAATGAATATCATTTTTCCTTATTCTTGTTTCACTTTCTGTAATACACCAATAATAAAAAAAAATGTTACTTAATTAATATAAAAAGTCATAAAAATATAAATTAATATTTTTAAAGAGAGGATCTATTTACTCCAAGAGTAAATTTAAAAAACTTTCTTCATATATTAACTATTAATTATAGGGAAATCGAATGGTTTAGATCTACTCGCTAATCCAAGCTATTAGATTTCTCTGAAATTGATGGCTAGAATGATGAGTAAGTATTTCAAACTTACATTTGAAGCAAGTGAATTTTCTCTCACATTTTTATATTATTTTGTAAAGTTTAAAAAGACAAACTTATTTGGAACATGAGATTTTATTTGGTTATATCTGTGGTAAAAAATTCAAAGGAAATTACACCAACGCTCGTCGAGATTTAATAATGAGATAAACTACTTTTTAACTTACATTAATCATAACTGATTTATTTAAATACATTATATTGAGCACCCTAATAAAAATGTGAGTATAATTACAATGACCGTTTTTAGGGAGGATTTATGTAATGTTTCAAATATGAAATATGCGGAGTGTAATTAAACTAAAACTTATTGTGAGTGTAATTTACTCAAAAGAAATTATAGATGGGAACATATATTACACTATCCATGTTGGAACTGCACTAAATTTTGGAGATTAGTATGAATATCTAGTGGACCAAGTTGAGACGGAATTAAAGTATGTAATAGTGACCAATGGAAAATGATGGAATCAAAAGTCTGAAATGATAAGCAAAGTCTGGAGTGTTCTGTGGTTCATATGGATCCTATGCTCTACCCCACTTTACCGTATCCAACACACGGAGACATAAATAATCCCACCCACTAACACTAATTCACTTATTTTTATCTTTTCAAAACCAAAGATACAAATATACGTAGTCCTTCTTTCATAATTTTATTTACAAGCTTTTCCTAACACAATATGATAATTTTCTAATAGTGTAGGATTTTGGGTTTGTTTGTGAGTGGGTTCAGGGGAGGAAGAAATAAGAAGAAAATATGAATTATCACATAATTTATTTTATAATTCTCAATTTTTTTCTTCTTTTCATTCATCTCCAAAACTTAATTTTCAAACAAACTCTTATAGTTCAATTACTACAATTAGGAGTGAGCAGAATCCGACCCGATCCTACCCGCTCACCAGATTTGGTTCGATAATGATCAAACCCAAATAGGGTCAGGTCTCATCAGGTCTAGGTCCAAGTTTAAAGTTAGACGAGACAATATTCTGGGCCGGGTAGGGGAGAAGCATGACCCGACGCAAACACCTCCCATGATTACTCATGATCATGTTTATATGTGTCTCTATTTAATTATGTATAGATTAATGACATTTATTTGGTCGAAAATATCATTGTTTCTCTAATTTTTTCGTGATATGTACATTATTAACAATATCTATACATGTGTTATTTCATATATCAAATTATATACACATAATAATAAATAATATTGACAAAACTTTATCTAAAAGTGGCATGCATTATATTTAATTGGGTTTAAGGTCGGTCTGGATTCAAAGACTATCCCAGTTAATATTTAGAGTCGATTAGCTTCGAGTATAGAGCCGTGTTTGGATTCAAAAAGTGACCTACCAAAATTCAGGGTCAAATAAAGAATAAGTTTTATTCATCCCAACTCTGATGCATGCTCACCAGTAAGGTAGACCTTTTGAAAAAAATTAGCTTCCCGTATACCCCATTATTAACACAAAATATCCTAGGCAATACAGCTGGAAAGGACAGACTTTCGTCATACAAATATTGCATATACTCAATATATCTTGTCTCTTCCAACATGTAAATTTGTGGAACAATCATTTGACTATATGGTTATACAACTATTACAATCAATAAGTATACTTCAATATATATTTTCTCTCTCCAATTATTGACTTTTACCCAACCATTGCATAGAATTTTGTTGAAAATGCACTTATACCAAAAATGCACAAAACATTGTGTTGTGTAACTAACTCTATGCAGCTTATTAAAGATTCTATTGGAATTTATGCTAAATTAGTCAATTTTCACTCACAGGTAATATAACTAATAAGTTAGGTTGAAGAGTTGTCCATTACATTTGTATTTTGTAGAAATAGTCATATCTCAACCGTTGAGTGTTGACTAGATTCCCCCCATATTTAAAGAGCCAGCCGCTAACGTAAACTGCAATTTTGGAAATGTTAAAGCCACTTAATTTAGGCTGTTAGAGTGCTTCTAGAAATCAAAATTCAAATGTTACTAGCTTTTACTTATTTATAAATCACATTCTTGGTTCATGATTAAAGTTTTGTTTTAAGATATGATGTCTAACTTAAATGTAATTCTTATTTTTTCTATATTTCTATAACAATGAGACTTCCCAATAATTTAGAGGCTTCCCAGTCGTGATCTAGTCCAACTAGTGGATATAATAATCAATGGTCCGATTGAGACATAGTGTACTTAAGCTTTGTTTCGGAGTTATGAGGGAAAGAGAAGGAAATAGATCGAAGGGTTAGGAAAGGGAGGGACAAGGACAGCGAACCTCTTTCTTGTTTGAGAGTATGAAATTTAGATGAGAGATGATAAATCAATGGTAACGTAAGAATATTTTTTATTTTTCTTTTAAAAATGTAATTAACAATAAGAAATGAACAATAATATATAATTATATAATATTACTAAAAATATTTAGGTATTTTGACATTTTATCTCAAAAAACCTCAAATTGGAGGAACTTTCAAAATAGATACATGGATGGCTTTGGAGGGTTTGAGAAACCCTCCGAAACATTTTATCTCATTCATCTAACTCCCAAACAAGGGGAAAACTTTCCAAAGTCTTTTTTTCCCTTCTCCTCTAAAACCACACTCCCAAACAAAGCCTTGAGGAGAAGAAGAGTAAGTTTCTGGTACCCACACCTGAGGGAAAATTATTGTGTTTATTAAAGTGTGAATTCTCAAATTGTATATGAGATATGAGATGTTGAGTGAAAGAGCTTATAAGTGGAAAGATCTCATGAAATGATTGCCTTAATATTTCAAGACGTGATGTCTCACTTGCGACTCTCAACTCTTTCCATACACCTACAACAATGAGGCTCTCTATTGATTAGAAGCTCCCTGATTGCAGTGGGATCTAACACACATTTTATAAAACATTATCCTAATTACTTCATAATGTCTATATTAAATAAGATATCAAATATACTTATTAATAATTATATTTTATACTTATTGTTTTCTTCATTTTCAATAAACATTTTATTCCTCCATAAATGATAAAGTAATTTAAGAACGTTAATACTACATTCACCCCACAAAGATAGAAAAAATTCAAAATTAAAACAAAAAAACAAATAAGGAAATACATTTTTAATCTTTGAGAATTATTGAATCACATATTTCATAGCAATGATAATTAATATATTTTAATCATTTATACATATTTCTAACAAGGATTAATCAACCTCATTTAAAACATGATACTGTTAATATTGTAAAGTCCAATGGAAGAATGATGTGACAATGATATCTTTTGGGCTAGACTCAGTTGAAGCCAACCTTGAATGATTTGATTTGTGATTTAACTAGGTTGAAGATCGAAATTGAAATATTGAAGCAATGTTGAAGGGGGTTGAGGATATGCATTAAACCACATTGAGTATGTATATGAAAAATGACTTTGATGACCATGTTCAAGGTTGGTCCAAAATTTTAAAAACATGGTATTCTGTAAATTGATTTTAAATGAAAATTAGAGTTCAAATGAAATCGTGATGGAAAAAAATGAATATCCATTATTTTTAAAAATAATGTAATCATGGAAAGTAATTTATACCAACATTTCAACAAAAATGTCTCATGCAAATCGTGACTTGTGAGGACATGTGATACATTTTCTTTTTTGACCATTTATTACTTTTACTTGTTGGAGATTTGAGTCTAAGATGTTTTTTCACATTCTTATTGGATCTTGAATTATAGCATACTTTTTCCACCTCGATGAACAATTAATAAATGCAAGAGAGAATGTGTTATGTGAGAACGAAATTTATTTGTATAAAAATAAAAACTCTAAAAATGGAAATTATTCATGCATGTGAAAAAATATGAGCTCTCATTAACTATAGGTCATTTAGAGTGTACTTGCATAGGGTCAACCAGCTCATGATAATGTTATACATGGAAATATATGTTAAAGAAAGTGTGTGGTAAAGATAAGAAAGGGAGAAGATGTTATTTCCCATGTAAATGACGTCCTCTATTTATACTGGATATGTTGGGCTTACATTAGGCTGAATGAGGGTCTAATGATATCATAGTGAAAAACATGTTCTCGTCCTTTCAATCAATCAATATGTCAAACTTATGACTTAGCTACAACAGCCGTGAGCTGTCCCTTGTGAAAGATGTTAATTTGGTTTGCTTAATATATATTTTGCTTTTGTTATTTTTAGTTTAATAGTTATTGGCTTTTTATTGGTCATCTATTTTTAGCCTTTCTTATTAGGTAAGTAAGTTTTTCTCGTTGGCAGTTTTTATTCTTTTAGTTGGGATTTAGTTTATGTATAAATACATTGTATTTCCTCTCCAATCAACAATGAAGCAATACATATAGTTTTCTTCTCTCTTCATGTTGCTTATTTCTGCATTTTCATTTCTTCTTCTCGAGGAGTTCAAGATGGTACTAGAGCTTATCTAAGCTCTCTAGTTCGTTCTCATCTCCTTCCTCTTCTTTCTTTACGTTTCAATTCAAGAAATCTCTATTCTCCTACCTTCTCTTTTATTTTCAAAAGGAATTTGTTCAATCTCTCATGTTTTCCCTACAGTTCTTGCATCCTCTTCCATGGCGAATCAGAGTTGTGAAGATTTCAAATCAAACCCCGCAAATCCTTATTTCATAAACTCTAGCGAGAATCCAACTTTAGTTCCTGTCTCTCATCCTCTAAATGACCAAAATTATCACTCTTGGAACAGAGCCATAAAGGTGGAACTTCAATCGAAAAACAAATTGAAGTTTATAGATCAAGGAATAACATAACCCTATATGACTTACCCTCTTCACTCTCAATGGATCATATGCAATATTATGGTCCTATCTTGGCTGCAACATTAGTAGAATAGACTATTATGAAATCTTTCCGCTAGATAGATGATGCATCATAAGTCTGGAAGAATCTTCATGATAAGTTCTCCCAAGGAGACATATTTCAGATTTCTAAGCTTCAAGAAGAGTTCTATAGGTTGAGCCAAGGTAATCTCTCTGTCTCGTAGTAGTTCACTCAACTGAAAACCTAATGGGATGAGATAGAACATTTTAGACCCATAGAAAATTGTAGCTGTGGATGCCATGTTCTTGTGGAATTCTTGAATTAGTAAAGAATTATAGAGATTAAGATTATGTGATCAAGTTTTTAAAGGGTTCGATTGACCAATAATCACAAGTTCGTTCTCAGATCATGTTAATTGACCTACTGCCAACAATCAGCTAGGTATTTTTCATGTTGATACAGCAAGAAAGACAACTTAACACCCCTATGACATCAAGTTTAAACAACAATCTCAAAGCATTGTCTTTTCAATCTCAAGCCATTGTGCAGTTCATAAATAATGTTTTTAATGGAAATAGGAGTAGAGGGAACCCTTCTTATAGAGGTATAGATAGAGTATCTAATAATGGAAGATGATCATCAAACAAATTATGTATCTATTGTGAGAGAAGCAACCACACAATTGACACATGCTTTTTGAAGCAAGGTTATCCTCCTGCATACCAAGGGAATATGACCAACGAATTGATCAATAATGTTGGAACACTGAATTTTGGACACACTTTAGATAGATGATGTGATCTTTTTACAACAAAGTATTAAGAAAGACAAACCTCCATTGATGAACACGTCAAAGGGATCTTAGATCTGCTCGAAAAATCAAAAGGGACCACTGTTGTTACCGTAGCTTGCATCAATTCTAAATGGCATGAAATAATACTCACTGGCTGAGTCACGACCAGGTCGCTCTCTTTAAGACGTTTCGTGGCACTGTCCAAAATGTGCAAGCAGACTATCGACCACGTCGTCCCCAGAATAAAACAACCATGATCTCTATTATTGAATTCTTACTACCAGTGCCAATTCTCAAAATTACCCACAATATGGCTACCTGTGCCAATTCTCTTCCCACAATACTGACTATAAGTGTCAGTTCTCGAAATGCCCACAATATGGCTACATGTGCCAATTCTTTCCCCCAATACTGACTACCAGTGTCAATTCTCGACATTTCCAGAATATGGCTACCTGTGTTAATTCTTTCCCACAATACTGACTACCAGTGTCAGTTCTCAAAATTCACACAATATGGCTGCATGTGCCATTTCTTAGTGCCACAGAAAGAAAATGGGAGAAGTTTGTCGGAAATGCATCGATGGAAAATATGAGGGAGAAAGAAAAAGTTGAATGAAAACGCATTCAACTTGAGGCAAGAAAATATGAAGGGAGAAGGCTTCTATTTATAATTTGAGATTTTTTCCAAGTTCTCCATCTCTCCAATGTGGGACTTGAGAGTTGTTTTTTTTTCTTCCAAAACTCTTCTATGTGGGACTTGAGAGTTTTTTTTTTCAAAAACTCTTCTATGTGGGACTTGGGTGTTTTTTATATTTCACACCCAAAAGTTCCCACTAATGGTTTTCAACAAACCATGTTCCAACAATCCCCCACTTGAAATTAAAAAACGATTTCCGAGAATATTTGTTGTTTCAATAAGATTGTGCATAAACAAATGTGTCATGCAACTTGAACCTTTGCATAGCGAGTAAGATTCAGATTTTACTAGAGTGACTCGTAGTCTTGAACTCTATCTCCGACATCAAACCACACACTACATTTTCAAAGACTAGCATCAAACCACACACAACCTTTTCAAAGGTGTATTCTGTAAAGCCCGTGCGTTAAAGGCCATGCACGTCTATCCCAGTATAGTGAACGCTCTAGAAATTTATGCCCCAAAATTTCATAGGAAGCGGTCCCCACTTCCACATTCACATAGGTGAGTCTATCAAGAGTACTCCTATAGCCTAGGTACTCCACTCCAATTGGAGTATATATCTCATTAAGAGTTTTAACTCATCCTTACATATGCTACAGGAATCATGCCGCTCATAATTTTAGAGCATGTTCATTCTCATATCACTTCACAACTTGTTATTACCCATTGAACCTATTTCTTGGATCTTCAGTTAGTTAGGTTGGGTTACCATCATGAGTGATCCTCATTCCAAGGGAAATAGTCTCATACTCTTAGAAGTATTACGGATTTTCTCTTTAGCTAGTCCTTTCGTCAAAGGATCTACTAAGTTATTCTCAGTGCATACATGATCCATTCTAAAAACTCATGTAGAGAGTAACTCTCTATTGGTGTTGTGCTTACGACGTATTTGTCGCTTCTTACCATTATAAAAGCGTTTCTCAATTTTTTTTGCAATAGCCGCGATACTATCACAATGGATCAACATAACTGATATATGTTTTTCCCATAGGGGAATCTCTGCAAGCAAACTTCTCAGCTAACTTGTTTCTTCATTAGCTGCTGCTAATGTTATCATCTCAACTTCCATAGTGGATTGAGATAACATAGTATGTTTCTTGTTAGACTCTAGATAGTCCATCTCATCATTTATGGCTTCTCGCCACAAATCAATATCCAAAGAAGTCAAAAACTTCTTAGAGAGTTGATGGATTATCCTCCAATATATAGACCATATAATCAGGTCTATACTCTCTAATAATTATTGCTCTCTTACTTCTTCTAGTTTCTATTTCATTTTCTATCATTATCTCTAATCACAAGTATATGACTAGTTGATGTGCCCCCACTATTCCTCAATTTAAAAAGGAATTTCTTATCATTAAAGTCAACATCGTTAGACTCAATGATCATTTTACGTTAAGGTCGTAATGCTTATACACAATACTGTTTATATCATACACAATGAATATACATTCATAGGCTCTCTGAGTTTAACTCTCTAGGGCCATATCATCATAAATGATTTCATGAGCAATTTTATGCATCTCATAGGACTGAGACTCTACTGATTTATTATCAGTCATTTGATAGGTAGTGATAACATCATATATATATATATATATATATAAAATCTTAACTTCTTAAGTATCATATTTCTTTATTTCTCAAGTGCATACCAAATTAATTTGACACACTTGTATGGACTGTAATAATCATACAGATCATCAGACAACCCATTCAGAATGAAGTTCTTACATAAGTAATCACTTTCATTCCAGAGAGCTATTTCAATAGCTAATTTATGCCTTTCCTCTTTTTTCAGCCTCATCCGACACCACTGGGATGTCGGTTTTCCGAACATGGGCAACCTTTCTCATAGTGAGGAAAAATTCCATCTTATGTTGTCAACGTTTGAAATTTGTTTCGTCAAACCGAAATGGTTTGTTCATGTCATAGCTGTTCGGTCTAGTAATATTATCTACGAATGTCATTGCAGTCGAAACGTCTTAAAATTGTTGTTACCGTAGCTTGCACCAATTCTAAATGGTACGAAATAATACTTATTGGCTGAGTCACGACCAGGTCGCTCTCTTTAAGACGTTTCGTGGCACTGCCCAAAATATGCAAGCAGACTATTAACCACACCGTCCCCAGGATAAAACAGCTCAGATATCTGTTATCGAATTCTTACTGCACTGTAAGAACCAATCTCGAATACACCCACCACAATATGGCTACAGTGCCAATTCTCAAAATTACCCACAATATGACTATCCGTGCCAATTTTCTTCCCACAATACTGACTACCAGTGTTAGTTCTCAAAATTCCCACAATATGGCTACCTGTGCCAATTCTTTCCTCCAATACTTACTACTAGTGTCAGTTCTCGAAATTTCCAGAATATGGTTACCTGTGACAATTCTTTCCCCCAATACTGATTACTAGTGTCAGTTTTCGAAATTCACACAATATGACTGCATGTGCCATTTCTTAGTGCCACGGAAAGAAATGGGGAGAAGTTTGCCAGAAATGCATCCGCGGAAAATTTGAGGGAGAAAGAAAAAGTTGAATGAAAGCGCATTCAACTTGAGGCAAGAAAATATGAAGGGAGAATGCTTCTATTTATAACTTGGGATTTTTTCCAAGTTCATCATCTCTCCAATGTGGGACTTGAGAGTTGTTTATTTTCTTCAAAAATCTTCTATGTGGGACTTGAGAGTTGTTTTTTTCAAAAACTCTTCTATGTGAGACTTGGGTGTTTTTTATATTTCACACCCAAAAGTTCTCACTAATGGTTTTCAACAAACCATGTTCCAACAACCACAAATTCCATTGTTGCAAACTCTGCCACCAGTTCCTTGCATGTTGTGAATTCCATCATCCCTTCACCAAAAATAGGTAAATCTGGTAAACATTGGATCCTTGATACTGGTGTTATTGACCATATCACTTTTGATCTAAGGAATTTTTGAAGTCTAAAATCAATTTCTCCTATTTTAATTGTCTTATCTTGACAAATTCACTACTTCTTATATTGGCAGTATACAATTATCTCAGAATTTGATATTGCTTATTATTCTATATGTACATGGGTTTCATGTTATTTTGATTTTATTAAATAGATTAATCCAGTCTTTGGACTGCCACTTAATCTTTTACCACAAATCATGCTCAATTTTATAGAATGTTACCGTGAAGATGATTGGTTCAACTAATATGCAACAAGGCCTTTTTGTGATAGACTCTTACCAACCATTATCCTCTGGCTTTAATTCAGTGCACCACACTTCTACAGATAAGGTTGAGACCACTACCCTTTGGCATTTCAGATTTAGTCATGTCTCTAATCTTATAATGCATAATCTCTCAAAGCAATGCTCTTCTTTATCACTTGACATCAATAAAACTTTATATTGTGATGTGTGTCACTACTCTATATAAAAAAGATTGTCCTTTTGCAATAACAATACAACTAGATTTTTTGAGATTGTTCACATATATATTTGGGGTGTCTACTTAATTAGTTCTTTTTTGGCACAATTACTTCTTGACTTTAGTAGATGATTTTACTAGTTTTACTTGGGTGATTTTAATGAAATCCAAAACTAAAACAAAAAAATACATCATTAACTTTGTGGCTTTTATAAAAACCCATTTTGATACCAAACTAGAACATATTAGAAGTGATAATGATGTTGAATTTTTGGTGCATAATTACTTATCTTCAAAGGGAATCATACATCAAAGAACTTGTGTTTATATCCCTCAAAAAATGGTATAGGTGAGACAAAACTTTAACACATTTTAAGTGTTGCTAGAGCCATTTATCTGCAATCCAAACTACCTCCTAAACTATTAAATTTTACAGTACAACATGTTGTCCACATAATCAATGGATTGCCTTCACCTCTCCTACACAATATGAAACCCTTCCAACTCCTATATAGGTCATTACCTTTCATGGAATCCCATCAATGTAGAAGTAAGTTTGATTCAAGGGCTAGACAAACAATTTTTTTAGGATACAGAGATGGCACTGAAGGATTCGTGCTATATGATCTTTGTCTAACAACATCTTCATCTCTAGAGATATTATTTTATATGAATCTATCTTTCAATTATTCTCTCTAACCACTTCTAGTTCTTTTCCTTCCATCCTTTTGCAACATAATCCTTTCTCTTTAGATCATGCCACCATTCAAGATAATTGAGAACCTTCCTCTCCCATTCCACACATTCACACTCCTTCACAACCCACCAATTCTGTTATACATTCCCCTACCAACCAAATTCATCTTAGACAATCTCATAGGACAATAGGTCCACCCTCTTATGTACAAGATAATCACTATAACCTAGCCAAATCCTAGTCTTGCATGGACCACATCTCAACTGCTAAACCTCTTTATCATCTCTCTTCTGTTATCAACTATGCTAAATGCTCTAACAATTACGAAAATTTCATCTTAGTAGTAACTACCATCTCTAAACCCACCACCTACAAACAAGCCTCTCAACTATCGCATTGGAAAGATGTTATGAAAATTGAATTAGATTCTCTTGCCAATAACAACACTTGGTCTCTTGTACTTCTTCCCACATGTAAGACTCCAATAGACTACAAATGGGTCTATAAGACCAAACTTCATGTTGATGGCTCCCTTGAAAGGTACAAAGTAAGGTGGTTGCTAAGGGATACACCCAACTAGAGGGAGTAGACTCTTTTGAATCTTTTTCACCTGTGGTCAAGATCACCACACTTAGAGTTGTCCTTGCTCTTGCTGCTACTAAAAGCTAGTTCTTAAAACAACTAGATGTCAATAATGCTTTCCTACATGGAGACTTACATCAAGAAGTCTATATGATCCCCCCTGACCTTTCTCTGCCTAATCCCAACCTTGTCTACAAATTATCCAAGTCCCTTTATGGCTTGAAATAAGCCAGTAGAGAATGACATACTACCTTATCTCTTGCTTTGGTTTCCTTAGGGTACACTCACTCTCAAGTTGGGCAAGCCCTCTTCACCTAGTCCACTGGCCATTCTCTAACCATCATCCTTGCTTATGTAGATGACATGGTTTTAGCATGCAACAACTTATTTGAAATACATCATGTCAATACTTACTAGATACTTCTTTCAAAATGAAAGACTTGCCCCCCTTTGGTTTTTTAGGCCTAGAAATTCCTAGTCCAATGCTGTACTTCACCTAAATCAGAGATAATATGCCTTATTCTTACTAGAGGACCCTAGTTCCTTGGCTGCTAAGCCATCTGCTACTCTCTTTAATCCCTGTAATAAACTCCAAGCAGATCAAGGAACTCCCTTCCATGTTCCTCAAAACTATAGAATATTTGTTGGCAGATTGATTTACATAACCATACCCAAACCAAATTTGTCCTATGTTGTTCAATAACTTAGCATATACATGGCCAAGCCTATGAATCTTCATCACAAGGCAACTTTAAAACTTCTACATTATCTTAAAACTTTACCCTCCCAAGGCCTCTTTTTTCCTTCTAATATTGATCTTAAAATCACTACTTTTACTGACTCTGATTAGACATGCTGCCCAGACACATAAAAGTCAATCATTGGGTTATGCATTCTCCTTGGTTCATCTCCATTTCTTGGAATACTAAGAAGCAAAATATTGTCATTTGATCCTCCTTAGAAGTAGAATATATGGCACTTGCTAGTGTCTCTCATGAACTACAATAACTAAGCTATCTCTTCACTGATTTGGGGTTTCCTTTTTCCATTCATATACATGTTTATTGTGATAACCAATCTGCAATTTATCTTACTCATATTATTCGTGTAAAGATTCAGAAGGGCCTCATCCACCTCATGCCCATTGCCTCTTCTAACCAGCTTGCATATGCATTCACCAAACCTTTCATGCTACTTCATTTCGTACATTCATTTCCAAGATGGGGTTGTGTTCACTTCATTCCCAAAGCCCATCTTGAGGGGGATGTGAAAGTAGTTAATTTGGTTTTCTTAATATCTATTTTATTTTTGTTATTTTTAGTTTAATAGTTGTTGGTTCTTTATTGGTCATTTATTTTTAGCCTTTCTAGTTAGGTAAGTTAGTTTTTCTGATTGGTAGTTTTTTTAGTTAGGATGTAGTTTATGTATAAATACATTATATTTCCTCTCCATTGAGCAATACACATATTTTTCTTTTCTCTTCATGATACTTATTTCTGCATTTTCATTTCTTCTTCTCGAGGGGTTCAAGATCCCTTGTAAATTATCATGTAGACATATCCAAAACTTTATTGGGTCTCGACGAGTTGTTTCGAATATTGGGTTTGTCTTAAACTTTTGAGTTTGGATAAATATGTATTTGTCGACATATTAGTCTCTCGGGATGCTCATAATCGGTCCAAAATAGAGGTGGTAAAATTATCAATATTTCACAATGAATAGTGTTGATAGAGGTGTTAAATCTATCCATTAGAGCTAATGGTTTTAAATGGATATAATCCAATGAATAGTGTTGATAAAGAATGAATTCAAATCCACACATTATATCCAATAAGTATCCATAAATATATCCATTTAGATGTATACTCAATTTATCTAAAAGACAAAAAATTCAAATGACATTTTTTGTTTTTCAATTTCCTTTATATATAAAAAAAATAAATTCAAGCAAATTCATCCATGATTCTCACTTTTAATATTTTATTAAATTGATATCAATTATAGAATATGCGTATGTAATTAATATTAAAAGTTTATTCTCAAGTACATAACATATGAAAAAATGTATGCTTTGTGTTAGTGGATCATCCACCATTTATATTTAATTATCATTGACTCTTCAACAAAAACAATGTTCCAAATGAATGGTGGATGATGTAGTGATTATGTATAAATCTTTACAGTGACGCTACATAGATATCACACTTTATAAGTTTTTGTTAAAATCTTTACACACAGGACCTTAAACGTCACATGATAATAGAATATTGCAATTTTTTTAAAGTTGATAAAATCAAGTTTTTAAAAAATAAAATAAAAGTGTTTCTAGTTCCAATAAAAAAATCAAATGTACTGGATATTCGTCCATCCAAATACATGAAAATATAATCATGGATGGATTGACATCCTTCCATTATATTTAGATTTGGATGAATTGAATAACTTAAAATATAGTTTAAATAGATTTATATGGATTGATGAATGACTTTCCATCTATCTATTAACATATAAATCTAAATCCATTCATTTCTCACCCTTAGTCCAAAGTATTTAGATATGTGGGTCCGAATAACTAAATTAATGCATTTTTTATTCTCTTTCTTTATACTAAATCATAATTATAGTATGCAATCACAGTTATAATTTTTCCCAGATTGTTGTGGGACTTATATTTTTTATAAAATTGAGAATCACAATCACTTTTTCTATTACTAATTTACCATTAATCATAAGTTGACTTAAGAAGTATGGAATGCTACTTATATCCATGGATGACAACTAGATATATGGAACTAAAAAGGGTGTCATTTATGGTCACCAAATCACGATAGCCGTACAAGATATTTTAGGTCCTTACTCAACCATTAAAATGATTTCCCGCAAGTATAACACGTACAAAACAAGAAATGGTTCAATTTTATTTTAGAAATTTGACTAGTATTCCATTAAAAAAAATACATTTTATTATGTAGCAGCTATATATCTATAAAAAGACAAGAAATAGTCATGCCAACTTTCCATAATAGAAAACTATATTTTCTATAGTAAGTATTTTTTTTTTACATCGGTATATTGGTTTTAATGTTATGATAAAATAATAAATAATATTGGTTTTAATTTTTTAAATGGCATATATTTTCAGGAATATATGATAATTATCAACCAAATAAACTTTCAATTCATTTGGATGAACTCTCAAATTTTAATCACACGTTTTCTAAAATACTCATGAATAATATTTTCTAAAACTTTCCGAAAATATAATTCTATTCTTTAAAACAAACACCACATAGATTCTAAGCACAAAAAATAAACACCACATAGATTCTCTGCATGCTCAAACCCGATATATTTTAGAACATAAGACAAAAAATATTGGAACCATAATTTATCTAAACTTTAATATCGAACCAGTTTATGAATCTAATAAGTCGAACAATATCCAATTCAAGTTCGACTCATTTACTTACCGAGCTCAAATTTTAGCTCACGTTCAACTCATTTGCTTCATGAACTAAACTTATCAAACTAAATAACAAATCAAATTTTGAATGAATTTCCAGCCATACCATTCCTCATAATGATTCCGAGAAATGTAATTCTATTGCTTGAATCAAACACCATATCAAGTTTTGTTTGGAGAACTTTGGAGGAAATGAAAATGTAAACATAAAATAACATTTAAAAAATTAAATGAATGTAGTAAATATTTTATTTCATCTCTTATCATATTGGAGATGGACGATTGCACATTCTACATATTCTATTGGGCCGACCTGATTCTATGTGCTGTCTACTCTGCATTTACATAACATAAGAGGATTTTTCTAACAAGATTTTCAAGCTAGTCATGAAGAGGATTAGATAAGTTTGGTACAAAGGTCACTCTCAAGGTACAAATTCTGCTATATATGACCCATTTTTACGTTCTCTTATATATATTTTTAAACATATGGTGGGGAGTGGGTGTGTAAGCAGACAAAATTGTGTGTATTTTGACTTGAAAATTTGGATTTAGTTTGTCTTTGTCTACATACACATTAGTCGTTGTGAATTGTTTTATCAATTATTTTTTTTGGTTTCTCAATCTATCATTACATCGGAGACAATCATATCCGAATTAGGAATATCTAAGGTATGAGGCTAACTCTTTCAACGGGTATTTTTTCATTCACAAGACTTGAACCCGAAATTTACTTAAAGAGAATCAAACATGTACCACCTGAACCAACATCTGTTGATTAATTTTTTATTTATTATTTTTTTACAGAGTTTCTAACTTTCTTTTCTTTTTGTATTTGATTTTAGGTATCAATTTTATTGGAAAATGGACTAAAATTAAGAAAACCATAATTTAGAGGAAGTAAAATTTCAAAAGCCGTAATCTACGGAGACTAAATGCAAAAGAAAATTAACAGAAAAATTGGTTGATTACCTTTCCACTGCCTTATTTTATCACAACTTCTCTAAACCACCATCGGTGTTATATCCATCATCCACATCTCATTCTTCTCTATGTATATTGATAAATGTTAGGATATATTGATAGCATGTAATACAGTATATTTTTACGATTCTTTTTTAATTTTCAACTTTATAAGCGATTTTCTTGTTGAATTCTCTAGTTTAATTTTGCACACGGCTAAACTAAATCAATACTGATTATCTTCATAAAATAAAATTGATTTACAGAAGATTTTTACTACATTAAAGTGAAAGAAGGAGAATCTCAAAGTTGCTTCTTGTTCCATCCTAGTTCCATGACACATTATATCCACCCACGTCTGTATTGGTTACGGTCAAACGCAGGGCAAGGAAGGTCCAACTTCTATAGTTATCGATCATACTCGGATAATTGGCCTAGCCAGAAAAATGATGATGATATTAATAGGATAGACTTCGTCAACAATGTACAGTACCATAAACCTTTGCTACAGAGCTGACCATGCCATTTGTAGCCTGCACCATCCCCTATTGTACGACAAGACCAAACCTAGAATACGACTACGATAGCTAGGACATGCTATAAGTTAACCCTCATGGATAAAGCACTGTACCAACCAAGGTACAAATTTGACAGTGTCGTCCAACATGGATAAATCAATCTACGTTTGTCTGGGACAGGTCCAAGGCAAAACATTTGGCCATGCCAAGAACATACTCAAAGAATATTATATGTTCACCTCCTCTATAAATAAGAGGAGACCCCTCATAAGAAAGTTAGTATCTCTTACTCTCTTATATTCTTACATATTATTCACTCTACATATATCTCCATATATTGGCTTAAGCGTCAGTGATGCTCATAGATCAATATCAGGCAACATTCAAATCACCTTTTGCTTAGATTCTAACCATTTAGCCCAACAACCTCCATACTAAAGAATGGTTATGAAGTGATGTAAACCCTCCTAGGGCAGCCTTGGATCCCAAGGGCAAAGGAAGTCATGATGGTCCTACAACTAGGGCCAAGGCCAAGGCAGGGATTCTTAATGTCTCAAAGGACATAATTGACCTAAGAGACGGTATGCGAGAAGGACATTTATGTCCTTAGGTTATGTTCCAACTTAGGTTTATTTTATTTGCATTGATTCAAATAAATGAGATTGCATTCTCATATAGTCTTAGGTTTATTTTTATTCAAGTATTTTAGTATTTAATTCATGTAATATGGGTTGGGAATTATTTGTAACATTAGTCCATATTCATGACCATGTAGTTCACATAGGTTCAAGGGTAAGCCTTTTACGTGGCTAGGGCAAATGGGAATCAAGACATGATCATTTTCTTACAAGGCAACCATCAAGCTAGGCGTGTAGCATTTGAAGATAAAAGCCTTGGAAATTCAAATGGCATAATCAAATCTTCTCCAACCAACATGGGGATTCGGTTAGCATGAAAATAGGAGAAGATAGATTATTTATGGCCTTAGGGATGCCACAGCTATAATCAAGGAAATTAGATTGTAAAGTTGTTATCCTACTTGCTTGAAGATAATTGTGAAAAGATAAAGCCACTTGCCATCATAAAGATAAGGGGCTGCTAAAAACAAGGGATAGGCGTGTGACTTACCAAATTGATTACTCGATCAAATTTATCCACCTCATTCCAAGGAGTTCAAAACCAAAAAGATAACTCAAGCCTCCACATAATTTCGGCCAAACTCAAATGCAAGGAACCAAGCCAACAACACAAACACCAATTCAAATCAAGCTTCCTCAAATCAAGGAAATCATCTCATCTCAATCTTCTTCCAAACCGTGGAGATTATTCAACCCAAATTACATTATTTAAGATCTTATCTACTTGATTTAATTAGGAGCTTACATTATTATTTCGTTTTTATTTTAGCCTAAGTTTTAATTAGGATTTCAATTATTCAAGTTAATTAGGACTTAGTCTATTTTCTATTCAGCCAAGGCAACTTTACCTATTTATGCAATTAGATTGGATTAATAAAAGTTGAATTTGAGTTAAACCTTTGTGTTTTTGTTTAGTTGAGAGTTCTTCTAAACCTAGGTTGGCCGTGTCCACCATTATTGTTCTTATCAAGCATCCTTGCTTGTGGTGAACTTCATAGCTTATCAAGCAGCCTTGCTTGTGGCGCTTCTCCCCTTCCATTCTTTTCCACCTTCACCTTCAACCTCCAACTCATTCACATAATTTCCATTCAAAACCGAACCCACCATCTCCATTAAACCAACCTTAACCTAAAACTCATACAACCTGCCTCACGCATAAAACAAACCCCTAAAACACCTTCTCCAACCTTAAACCAAACCTACACACATTGCCTCACCCAAAACAGCCCCAATACACATTCTAAACCTTACAAACTGTGTCCTACCCTAAACACAAATACTACCTTAACCCTAAACCAAGAATCCCCCACAAACACAATTACCCTAGATCTTAAACACTCAACCTAGACTGCCTTATAACCTAAACAGCCCAAACCAAACCAAAACAGCCCTAATATTACCCTAATTTACAAAACCGAATTTGGACTCCAAAAGTCCTAAAGTATCAAGCTAAAACGATCCATAATTCAAAGGCAGCCCCAAGAGGTTGTCATCATGAAGTTATTTGCTTTTGAAGAGCCATTCAAAGTTTTCATATTGCTTATTACATCTACCTACACTCATCATTGTAATAAATAGTTTTTTAAGTGTTGTAAATACCAAGTCTTTTCCCCGTATTTGTTACACTCCCTAAGTTCTAGGTGAGAAAAAATAACGAATGTCAAAGTCCTTAGGTTAGGCGACCAAAAATATTAGTTCTCAATATCTCAATTGAAATGGAGCATAGCAAGTTTATTCATGATTGAAAAAGACAGTAGCCATTGATCTATTAGCCTTGAGGAGCTTTGGGTTTCAAGTAGTTTTGATCCAATTAGTGCTAACAATGAAAAAAATAACTCACCAAGACATGTTTGAGTATAAAGTGAGAAAGTAAAAGTGGGATGTGTTAACGCAGAAGAAAGAAAAAGAAGATGAGTGAAAGTGAAGATGAAAGAAGAGTTGAGAGAGATTGTGTATATTCCTCCAACTGTATATTCAATGAGTGAGTGAATTACATAGTAGTGTACTTATATCAGCAACTAAAGATACAAGCCAAAAATAGAAGAAGAAAAACTAAAGTGATTTAACAACTTAACAATAACTTTCCAAAGTGGAAACTCTACTAACTAACAAAACTAACTTTTAAACTATCTTCTAGAAATGGAATTATTTTTGAACACTCCCCTTTAATTCCTATTCTATTGAACATGATGAACCTTCTTCTAATTCTACCACACCAATCATGTCCCTAAGCATCTTAAACCTATTGTCCTTGAATGTTTTGGTCTTTAAGTCAAGAAGTTGAAATTTTATGTTGCAATGCCTCAACTTGATCCTTTCATTGTTAACTTGATCCCTTAGAAAGTGAAACTTTGGTTCGATATGATTGCTATGCCCATGTGATACATGATTCTTTGCCAAGTCAATTGCAGATTTATTGTCTACTTGTAGCTCCATAAAATCATCAATTTCTAGACCAAAATCTACAACCAAGGACAAGATCCAGAGAGCTTGACATGCTGCACTACAAGCAGAGATATGTTCCGCTTCACAAGTGGATAATGCTACCACTGATTGCTTCTTAGAATTCCAGGAGATAGAAGCACCACAGATTAGGAACACATAGACTGAAGTGGACCTTCTTTCCACCTTATCCCCACACCAATCTAAATTAGAGTAAGCTACAATGTGTAGCTCACTTTTCTCCTTCTGATTTGGGAGTAAAATCCCATAGTTTATGGTTCCCTTTAGATACTTCAAGATTATTTTTCCTACTGCTAGATGAGACAAAATTGGATTGCTCATGAATCTACTAACAATACCTACTCCATATGAGATCTTAGGTCTGATATTACAAATAAATCTCAAACAACCAACCAATTCTCTGAATAGAATGTTGTCAACTGATTTCTCATGCTCACATCTGTCTAGCTTCAAATTTCCTTCAACTGGAGTGAATGCCTCATTGCATTGATCCATGTTGAATTTGTTCAGAACTTCTCCTATATACTTTCTCTAATGCATTACCAATCCATCCTTAGTTTCAGCAAACTCAATGCCAAGGGAGCATGATAACTTGCCAAGATCAGTCATCTCAAATTCAAGCTTGAGGTTGTCCTTCAACATTTCCATCTCTTTTATACTACTTCATGTTAACAGTAGATCATCCACATACAGACATATAATCACTCTTCCCATCTCACCAATTGACTTTATGTATATGCCATGCTCCACCGTGCACTTTTTGAATCCCTCTTGTTGAAGGAAGGAATCTATTCTCTTATTCCAGGCTCTAGGGGCTACTTTAGCCCATACAAAGCCTTATTCATTTTAAGTACTTTATCTTCATGACCGAAGACTATGAAACCCGGAGACTGTTGAATATAAACTTCTTCATCTAAAGGTCCATTGAGGAAAGCAGATTTGACATCAAATTGCCAAATCATCCACGCTTTCCATCTAGCTAGACTCACGAGAATTCTCACAATTTTAAATCTAGCCACATGTACAAATACTTCTAAGTAGTCCCCACCTTCCTTTTGCATAAACCCTTTTGCCACCAATCTTGTTTTGTGCTTGACTATGCTGCCATTTGGTTTAAGCTTTGTCCTGTGTACCCATTTTATCGCTATAGGATTCTTTCCAGTTGGTAGAATGACTAATTCCCAAGTCTGATTTCTTTCTATAGCCTTCAACTGTTCATTCATTGCATTTGTCTACACTTTCTCTAAATTTCATTGGTTCAGTGGCTGCCATTAGTGCTAAATGCACAAGTTCCCCATCATCAGTGATTGCATTATTAGGGAATATATGATAATTTCTTAGTCTTGATGGTAAGCCCCTAACCCTTTCACTTCGTCCTGGTTGTGTTGTTTGTCCAAACACACCTTCTGCAATGAGAGTTGTTTCTACTTGCTTCTTAGAAGATTCTATTGGAATGTAGACCTTGGTATATGCTTGATCACTTTGATCCAGGTTTTCCTCCTAATGGTTTAACTCATCAAATCGCACATCTATGTTGTAAACCACTTTCTTCGTCTTAGGATTATATAGCTTGTAAGAACCTGTGGGATGGTATCCAAGGAATATCATGTTTTCACTCTTATCATCAAGTTTTCTTCTCTTCTGGTCAAGAATGTGAGTGTAGCATAGAGATCCAAAAACCCTAAGATGTTGAATAGAGGGCTTTCTTCTTGTCCACACTTCCTTAGGTACTATTAATGTTAAATTTTGAGTTGGACACAAATTTAACACATATATGGATGTTTGTACTGTCTCAGCCCAAAAACCCAGTGATAAGTTTTTGTCTTTCATCATGCTTCTAACCATGTTCATGATGGTCATGTTCCTTCTTTCAGCAACACCATTGTGTTGAGGTGTGTAAGGGGTTGTGATCTCATGAACTATTCCTTTTTCCTTGCAGAATTACTCAATTTCTCTTGAAGTGAATTATCTTCCACCATCAGTCCTCAACACCTTGATATGTTTTCCTGACTGCCTTTCCACTAGTGCTTTGAACACTTTAAAAGTCTCAAACACTTCACTCTTGAATTTTAGGGGATATTTCCATAACTTCTTGTTGAATTCATCTACATATGAAACAAAGTATTTGTTCCATCCAAGAGATGGAACCTCAAAAGGTCCACACACATCAGATTCGATGATATTTAGCAAGTCTTTGGCCTTGCTTGGTGCATGTGACCCAAATGCAGACCTATGCTGTTTACTCATAATGAATTTTTCACATATGGTATGAGGGTTTTTGACATGAGGCAGACCCTTAACTAGGTTCCTACTGTGTAGCAAAGTTAAGTCCCTAAAGTTAAGGTGTCCATACCTCATATGCAAAAGCCAATAATCATTTACTTGAGATTCAATTAACAAGCATTGGGATTTCCATGTGCCGATTGTGACCTGGAATGTCCTATTTGTTGGTAGTGGAGTTTTAAGGATTCTTCTATTTCTTGCATCAAATTGTTCAAGGCTTCTGTGATGCAGATTCATCCTGAATCCTTTTTCTAACAGTTGACCAATACTAATCAAATTGCTTTTCATAGTAGGACATACATGACATCTTTAATCATTGCCTTGATGCTATTCTTCATTCTAACTAGTATATCCCATGTACCCTCAGCTTGTATGGTTCTATTGTCAGCAAATCTGATCTAACTTTTTCTATGCTCATTAAAATTTATCAGCCAACTTCTGTGTCCTATCATGTGATTGGAACATCTAGAGTCTATGTACCAAGTCTTTGCATCTTCTGGCTCCTCAGATTCACTCATCATCATCATCATCAAGATGATGGTCACTTCATCTTCACAGATTGCTCATTTGGCCATGTTGACCTCATCCCCTTGCTTTTCATTCTCATGTGTTTGAGTTGGAAATTGACATTCATTTGAGGAGTGTCTCAGCCTTCCACAATTGTAGCGTTTAGACTTTCTTTTATCCAACCTTCTCTTGCTTCCATAGGATCCATTGTGCCCTCCTCTCTTAGAAGATTTAGGCACAAAAGTCCCACTGCTTGTGTTTTCTCTGCATTCTCTTCTACGACCCCTTCCTCATAGTTCACCTTCTCTAGCATATGACCATTTCCTCCTGAAGGTGTGAGCTTGAAGAGCTTGATCTGCTATTTACCCTCTTGAACGCTCAATGATTCTTTGTTCATGAGCTTCAAGTGAACCTTGGAGTTATTCAATCTCCATTTTCTCCAATTTCCTTGACTACTCAATAGCTACCAATATTGGTAAAATTTGCAGGTCAAAGTGTGTAGTACCTTATCCATTATGGTGAGATCATTGATCTTCTCACCACATGACTTCATAGAATTTGTCAAGGTTGTGATTCGATTGAAGAATTCAACAACCCTCTTTGTATGCTCCATTTGCATCAATTTGAATTGTCTTCTCATTGTTTGAAGACGTACCTTCTTCAATTGATTAGCACTCACGTTCCCTTTCTCCAAGATCTTCCAAGCCTTTGATGAGTTTACTACTCCCGCAATTTTTTCAAAGTGGACATTGTCCACACATTGGTGAATCAAACACAACGCCTTGCAATCATTCTTCAAGCTTTCTTTGTGTTGCATCCTTTGTTCTTTAGTGGGGTTTTCAGATAGTGGTGTGTGGCGACATTCACCACAATGTCTAGCACTTCTTGATAGTCAAATATTACTTTCATTTATGCATACCATCAAGGCTAGTTCTTGCCATCAAGAATTGGTAGATTTGCTTTGACTCATTATTGAGGTGTTGATTTTTCCAAGAGCGTATAATGCTCTAGATACCAGGCGTTAGTGCAGAAGAAAGAAAAGGAAGAAGATGAGTGAAAGTGAAGATGAAAGTAGAGTTGAGAGAGATTGTGTATATTTCTCCAAATGTATATTCAATGAGTGAGTGAATTACATAGTAGTGTACTTATATCAACAACAAAAGATAGAAGCCAAAAATAGAAGAAAAAAACTAAACTGATTAAAGAGCTTAACAACAAATTTCCCAAAGAAAACTCTAATAACTAACAAAACTAACTTTTAAACTATCTTCTAGAAACTGAATTATTTCTCAACAAGTTGTCTATAAAATTATTCAGTAGATTGAGATCTAGATGTATATTAACTAGTCATGTGTGTAGATAGACACTCATTTTTCACTTATACCCAAACTTACCGTAGAAGACTCCATGTTAATATTACACTCTAAGCTAATCACTTTAGAAACAAAATCAAATTAGATAATTAAAACCTTTTTTTGTTTGATCACAAATATCTTTCCAATGGGCATTCTTATCGAGCTAGATATGACCATTATGAATGACAAGCATTATAAAATCATACAATTAAAATTGTGTTTTAATATACACAGTTAAAAAAAACTTTTAGGAGCCGACTGAAAATAGAAGATAAGTTCAAGAAACTTTTTGAAACTGAAAATTTCTTCACCATAGGACCAATCTAAACAGAAACAATAACCAACAAGGTGTTGATCTAATGATATAAAGTCATGTTAGATCTTCAAGATCCCCAAGATAGTCAAAAGGTAATGATTCAATTTCTGAAAGCGACATTGTTAGGAGGGACAATCATGAGCCCCGAAAGTGATTAGTTTATTATCTAAATGGTGAGAGAATATCATTGGTAGTACAAAAAAACAATAAAAAACAAAAAAAATGAACATAAGAAAAAATACAATAACCCCTACTCTAAACACCAATTTGGTTTGGTCCATTCTTAAAAAAATTATAAATCACAAAATAAAAAATATCAAGAAGGGAATTATGGTCATATTTGTATTTTTATTGAGTCAAATAATTATTTCTATCCATTTATACATTTTATGATAATTTTTGGGATTTTATAAAGTGACAAATGATTTTTTTATTCAAAAGGGTACTCTGGTTATCGTGTCCACAAGGAAAGAATGAACTTCTCCAAGGTCCTGTATTGAATTCTCCGACCTTTCTCCCATGGTTTTACACTTCTACTATAGCTAAAATGCTTTAAGAATGCTAAGTTCTTCAAAACTTTTGGTTCCCTTAAAATATAATACCTCAAATGACAGTTTTTCCCATTTTAATATGTTCAAAATTGAGGGTTTTCACTCAACAAGATGGATCTCGGTGAGCAAGGATGTTGATGTCATCCAAGTCTGGCGCTTCGTGTATTCTTGTTGAGTGAGATTATCCTTTCATGCTGACCGAGAATTCATTATTTTGCTATCTCCAATCCATTGAGTGAGCAGTGTGTCTAACTGAGCGAGAGCCCTTTCTCAGTCAATGAGGCCTTCAATCTCACTAAGCACGAATTCATGAATTTGATATCTCCAATCCGTTGAGCAAGGGTTGTGGCTCGCTGAGCAATAGCCTTCGCATCCAAGCTCGCTGAGCGAGACCCCTGTTTTGGCAATTCATCAAGTTTTCTTCGTGCTTTCCCTTGGAATAACATACTATTGCACTTTTAAAGATAAAACTTTGCTAATTGCACAATGTATCAATTTAGCAATTATCATACAACATAAATGTGATACTGTGAATAATTTTTTAGTTATATGTAGGAGTAAATATTAAATAGATAAAATTGGCATTAATTAGGCTATATTGACTAAATTTTCTTCACTAGAAACTTTAATTGTCAATTACAAACAAGATTCCAATTTGACACTTCTACAAGCGCTCCTTTCTTGAACTCTAAGCCAAACAATATGGTTTGACCTTCTCTCGCCTCTTTTGGATACCTCACTTACTCACGATTCTGTCCTAGCCGATTCTCAAGACCCTTGTATAAGTAGTGAAGAATTTAATCCTAACTGTAGCTAGGGTGATTCTTCTCTCTAATGGCTAACAAGAATGCTTAATTGTAATGTACTCACTAAGTACAATTTAATCACTCTAATGATCAACTACAAAAACCTCACACAAGAATCTCACAAAGATGCACAGAAATTGGTGAAAGACTATGGGGTTTTTGTGTAGGAAAATACAAAACACTTTTTGAAAAACTTTATGAATCAAGTTCACTCTTCTCTTTGAAAATCACTCAAGAACTTAACACTTTTTCACTTGAAAATCAATGCAGAGAATTTTAGTATGATATGAGTGTGATGTAAAAAATTTGAATGCATAATTCTTACTCATGGGTTAAAATACAGCCTTATATATCAAACAAATTTTAAATATCCTTAATCGATTAACGTATTTGAAAATATTTTCAATTCCGTTGGAGATACAACATTAATCGATTATGAAATATTTAATCAATTATCCAAGTTCATAAAACTTAATCAACAATCTATGTAACTTTACTTAATTGATTAACTTCTTGCTTAATCGATTAATAATGTGATAAGTGATTTTCTGATGCAAGGTAAAACCTTCTATGAGATGTATGCATATGCAAAGTATGATGTCAAAATAAGTGATACTTTTATGCAATGAAATCAATGCATACAACCTATCATGAATGGATGAATGACTATCTTATTTTAAGTTTTACCTAATTTTAGCTTTGTGAGATTCTCATTCTTGGTTAACCTAACCTAGACTCGAACTAAGCAATCATCTTAAAACTCTAAAAAGATATATACTAATTTCCTAATTATAAATGAGCTCGAGTCTTCGGCTTGTTGTTTGTTGAGTTAAATCAATATTCAAGTTTTCCTCACATCTTTGTCTTCATCAAAACTACGTAGAAGATTAGACTTGCAAACTTTGACTCCTCTTGCAATATCAGAATATTGCCCATTTTGTGTGCCTTGATCTTCCAACTATTACAACCACCAATTTCTTTAACTCATCTTAGACTTCATCTCCATCATTGATAACTCTTTCTCTAAGTTAATAAGATCTTCGTCATTCTTTTCCCACTCGCCCATGACAATCCAAGGACAAAAGCATCTCCATTGCTTTTGGGCGTCAACCATGATTGTGATTCGCAACCATCACTCCCAACTACCACTACTATGAACAAATGGCTTTAGAGTGGAATTTTAGAATTGTTATTAAAAATAGAAAATTTAGGTTTTAGTTACTCTAAAGTACGAATTTATTATTCAAGTCCTTGTAAACGTGAGTTTTTATTAGGTGATGTTATAAGGAATTTTTATCAACTTGAAGAAGAAGAGTAAAATTAAGTGCAAGAATATGGGAAAAATGCAGAAAATATAATTCTTATTCCATTCATAGTCTCCATGTATCAAGTGGAACAATGGTTGAGGTGAATATGGTTTAGAAGTATGTAGTGCATGCAATGGTTGAGGTGAAACCACCAAACCTAACGGTCCCTATTGAACCCAACAGTTCCCACAAGGCCACATCTTCAAGTGATGGACAAAACATTATCATTCACTTTAATGCTACTTTGAATTTTCATAGTAGTCTCTCCCCCCATTTACAACTTCATTGAAGGATGTATTTTTCAAAAAACCATTTTCTCTACCGTCCGTTTCTTTTTATCTAGCCAAACCATGTTCCATCTTCTTATTTTCTCTTCTAGCCAGTTCATTTTTCATCTTCTCCCTCCCATCTTTTCTTTGAACTTCCAAACCCAAGCCACGTTTTCCATATAAGTAACCAAAGGAAAATCGATGGCATCATTGGAGGGCACTATTTGTGTTGATGTTTCCACGGTGGAAGCTATCTCGACGACTGGTGGTACTTGTTGTTGGTATGCAACCGTTTCCGACAAAAAACCACTTAGGGATGTGTCGCCTGCTTGGTTTTGTGGATCTCCATAGAAACGTCTCAAGATAGAAACATGGAACAACAGATGGATTCTTGCCGATGGTGGAAGTTCCAATTCATAAGTCATCATTCCAACTCGCTTAACAACTTGGCATGACCCATAGAAGAGTCGGGACAACTTGCGGGAGCAGTAGCGAGCCACTGTTTACTGCTGATATGCTTGAAGATGGAGGAAGACCCAATCATCAACCTCAAAGGTAATATCTTTTTGTCCTAAATCGGCTCATTCTTTCATACATTGGTGTGCATGAATAAGATGATGTTTAAGTGTTACAAAGATCTCACTTCTCGTTTACAGGATATCCAAAATATATGGGTTTGTGGTGGATCCAGGAAGGTAGTCACGAATTGTTGGAGGAGTTCTACCATAAAGAGCTTCAAATGGTGTCAAATGAAGAGCTGAATGGTGGTTAGTATTGTACCAATACTCGGTCATAGGGAGGTGAGTGAACCATCGGTTCAGTTGAGACCTCGTGAAGCACCGAATGTAAGTTTGGAGTCTGCGATTCAAAACTTTGGTTTGGCCATCAGATTGGGGGTGGTATTTGGTGTTGTAGCATAAAGACGTGCCAAGGAGCTTAAAGAACTCCTTCCAGAACTCGTCAAGAACAAGGGGTTGAGATCAGAAATGATGTTTTTAGGAACACCGTGGAGCCTACAAATATCATTTAGAAAATGTCGAACTAGGGTTTTTGCGGAGAACCAAGTCAGTAGAGTAGTGAAATGGGAATACTTGGTGAAGATAAATGTGTTATAAAGTCCATAAGAATTCCTCCCATACTTTTTTTGGAACTGTAAGTGGTTGTAATAAGCCCTGACATTTTTGTGGCAGGACCTTTTTATATTGGCATACCACACACTACCGAACAAGGTTGGTTTCCACCCATAGTGCCCGACAATGGGTGTTTCATGGAACTCCTTCATCAAAGTCACTCATAGATATGTTGAATCATGCATGAATATTCGATTCTGGAAAAAATACTAGTCCTTTAGATATATGAAATGTAGAACTCCTTCATGTTTGTGATTCTAATTTGTTGATAAAATGTTGACCACATGAGGTATTATAATATGAGAGAATCTATTCGAGAATCTGTGGGAAAGAGGAGGGACATGGAGTAGCAAGTGGCTGAATCCTCGATGTGGCATCTAGACAAGGCGTCAACGACCCTATTAGAGGTAGTAGTCTTGTATTTAATTTTATACTCAAATCGTATGAGTTTTGTTGCCCACCTTTGTTATTATGGTGTGTGGAAACCTTGAGTCATTAAGTGTTTCAAGCTTTGTTCATCTATGTAAATGTGAAATTTTATGTCAATGAGCTATTAATGCCATTATTTTACAGATTCCGTCATCACAAACATCTTGCGGGTCTAAGCTCAAGAGTGTTGCATCCGAGAAGTCATTTTATTGCTGAGCAAAGCTACCAGATGCCCTTCATGAGAGAGAACAATACCAATGGCGATGGCTAAAATGTCAGTTTCTACAACAGACAAGTTGGAGAAATTAGGTAGTTGTAGGATCAAGGTGGTAGTGATAGCTGTTTTTAATTCTATAGAGGCAAAATTTGCCTCTATAGTCCATGTAAAAGTCTATAATTTCAACAAATCGGTGAGGGGAGTGGCGAGTGCGGCGTAGTGCTTAACAAACTTCTGATAAATATCGGTGAGGCCCAAAAATCCAGTGAGTGTCGTGAGTGAACGTGGTTGAGGCCATTCAAGCATTGTTTGGATCTTATCAAGATCCGAGGTAACTTCCGATACTGAAATGATGTGACCTAAGTAACCAACCGTAGAAACACCAAAATGACATTTTGATAACTTGACATAAAACTGGTTAGTAACTAATAGGGTCAAATTGATTCTCAAGTACACTAAATGATCATGCAAATTAGAACTGTGAATGAGAATATCATCGAAGAACACCATAACAAAGCTTCTCAAATGAGGTAGCAACTGGTCGTTCATAGATGCTTGAAAAGTGGTTGGAACGTTAGTTAGCCCAAATGACATAACCAAAAACTCATAATGACCATCAAATGTCCGAAAAGAAGTTTTGTGAGTGTCTTTTTCTTGCACTTTAATTGGAGGATCCAGGTTGGTTTGGGGTTATTTGCGGGGGATCTGGTGGTTGAGGTGGTAGGATAGAAATACTTGCCAATTTTTTTGTAAGGGTGTGTAGAGCCTTTACAATGGCCTCATATCTAGAGTCTTGTTATTCTTGTTGTTCTGTAAGCTTATCATCAAAGATATATAACAATGACTCATCAATGTCCTTAGAAGTAGGTTTAGGACAAAGGTGGATCTTCACTATAGCAAGTGGGGCAACTGCCCCCCTCCCCTGAAATTTGTAAAAAAATATAGCAAATTTTTTTAATATATTTACTTTGCATAATTTATTAAAATATTTATATTACTTTATTAGTGAGTGTTTAAATTAAAACTTAATTTATCAATTTTGGACAATACACATGGCTGACAAACAGTTTTATTATTCTATTCACATTGTAACATATAGTCACACAACATTGCAGGCTTGTACTAACAGTACAAAACAGTCAACATTGTACCACTGAAAGTGCATTTTTGAAGTGATTTTGTTACCAAAAAATTTGTTACATGATTTTCCTTATCCCTCATGAATTCATATAGTGTTTGTAAGTTATTTTCATTCATATATTCTTTATGCTATATTCTCATTTCCTCAATTGATAATTTGATATTGCTGTATCATTGCTTCACATTGGGGTGTAGTTATAAACATTGTTGATATATTCTGAATTTATCAAGATGAATTTCTTACTAAACATGATGATTTATATTGAAAATGAAATAACTGAAATTTTACTCTTTATTCAATCATCGATTAATTTAAGTCTTTAAAAGAATGAACAACGATACTTTAAATGAATTTACATTTTTCTTTAATATCTTCAGTTCTTAATTATTTTTATTTAGTTGAAACTTTGAAACAATTGTATACATTTTAATCAATTAATTTTAGTTATAAATTATAATTAAATATTATTGCTCCCTCTAAATTTTAGATCAAGATTCGTCACTAGTTTAGGAGGCATGGTACAGGAATGAAAGTACAAGGGAGAACAATAAAATTAAGTGCAAAAATAGAGGGAAAATTGGAGAAAAGATAATTCTTAATTCATTCATAACTTCCATGCATCAGTTGGAACAATGTTAAATATATGGGCTAACAAATTTAGGATTTCAACTACTATATATGGACTAAACAACATAAGACCCGAATTTAAATAAAATTAAAATTGCACTAATTAATTTCTCACCACATAACAAGATAATCAGTTAAGCCTTTGCTTAAAACGAGTGGGCCTTGTGTGTCTTCAACCCTATCATCATGTTAACATTTTGTCATTAAACTTGACCTTTGAGACTAAAACTCAAATGAAAAAAGGAAGTTGGTGGCAAAAATGAAAAATTCAATAACATGGCGTGAGATTCTAAGCTACCAACATTCCATGGGTATATTTTGCTTAAATCGACTATAGAGGCAAATCACCAAGAAAATAATTATTGATAACTGTACTTATATTTTATTCATGCATTGAATGTTTCAAAGACATGATTTGTAATTAGTACCATTTTATAATTAATTTCTTGTTTTAAGCCATGGAATTAAAAAGGATTTGACATAACAAGTCACACTACAATACTTAAATGAATTATTCCATGAGTTGCCACATGTGTCTTCATGCAATGTTTCAAACATGTCAACGTGAAATGCCTTGCACGTTGGTTGAAGTTTGATGCGTGAGATATTGACGTAAACGACGGTATCTATTCCCTTAAATGCGGGGTGGATATTTTTTTTATCATTTTATTTATTTATTTCTAATAATTAATTTTATAAAGTACTTATCTTAATTATGTTTTAATATTTTGAAGATAATAATATTATCTCCATAAATTTTTGTTTTATTTTTATTTATATCCTTGTACTTATTTTTTATAATTAATTTTATATAATATCTATCTAATTGTGTATTAATAATTTATAATATTTATTTTTTCTAACCTGGCATGCGTGTCCTCACAAATCTTTGGTGTGAAGGAAATCTCTCCCAGGCTAACAATTAAACAACCGTAACGAAACCATCAATATCCTTTCTTCCATAATAGGTGGCAATACATAACTCATGATACAACCAACTCAACACTAGTGACCCCCAATTATGTTTTCTCATTTATTTCGAATTATTCTTTGGTCTTGTGAATGTAGGGTTTGAATGTATGAGAACTGGTGCAAAGACTTCTAGTATCATTTGAGAGATGTTTGAATTTGTCGGGGAGGTGCCTGAAAAGTTTATCTCACAATCAAGTTAATATGTGAAAGAGATGAAAATAATAAGGGAATAATAATAATAGAATAAGTATGTAAGTGAAAGTAAGTAAGTAAAGGTAAATAAACTTCCTTTAAGGGAGAATAGTGGAGAAGTGGGAGGCATATTACTTCATAGATGTTGTGGGTCTGGTCGACCAAAGGGCTTGTTAGGTTTACTCTAGACAAAGTTGATTTTCCTTTGTCAGACACCTTTAGCAGGTCCGTACTCTGTGTATGGGACATGTCGTCATATTGTAAGTCCATCTTGTCGCCTGATTAAAGCATAGTAGCGTGTAGTAGTTTGCGGCTTGTAGTAAGGGTCGCAGGCTATGTAGTTGAGGTGACAACCCTGTGTAAGAGGTGCAATAGAGGAGTGTGAGGAGTGGGTCATGTGTTGTCTTGTCGTTTCTGCTTCGTTGGCAAGACACCTCTATGGGTTGTTCGGTTTTTTGGTGAAGGCCCGAAGGAGTTTGGGGAGTCTTCATTTTGTCTGGCTTATGTTGATAGTTATCGGTCTTGTCCGGTCGTGACATGTCTTTTTGGAGTGTGGTGGAATGGTTACCCCTACTCTAGTGGGGTAGCGATATGTGAGCGTGCCAATAGACTTTATTTGTGCGGCTTGGTGACTGGACTTCCGAGGTATGGAGTTATCCAATTAACGGTTGCTCTTCTTTGACAGTTAATGTTTGAGTGTGAAGTCGTCATAAGGGCATAAGGGATTTGTTCACTCTTTGACATGTGGTTGGCCAAGGGTGTGTGCATTTTCACATCGACTTTATGACATGGTTTTTTAGGTGATGTGTGGTTTGTTTGCATATCTCACCAATTGCGCATTGATGCGTCACCTAGATATTTGAGCCACCGTTGGATTCCACTCGAATATTTTTTATGTGGTCGGTGTGAGGTTTGGCTTTGTCTTTTGATATTACAATGTACAGATCCCCACACTTACTGTCGGAACCGTACTTGAGTGTTTTTTGTGTAGCAAAGATGATTATGAGGGATTGGACAATGGGGGATCTTATCTATTTTCTTCTACAAAATGGGGGTGTCTTTCTCTTCGTCGTTTTTATATCTTTTCACTATTATCTGGTTGTTTTGTTGCAGAAGCCATGAAATACACTTGTGAAATGGCTCACAAATATTCTCCTCCAAAATTCAACTCCCAAACTAACCCTAAAGATATCTAACTTCTAGTGTGATTTGTGAATATTACTCCACCTATCCATCTTAAAATATATTATGCTCACGCATAATGTAACTTGACATGCTAGTTTTATTATAATCAAGAGGGAAATTGGCAAATTGTTCATTCAATGGATGCATCTTTCGGCCGGTGTCATGGAAATCATCAACGAGTGAAAGTGCGCCTAAAATATTTAAAACTAGTGTAGATCAATTGATACAAGTGTTCTCAACCATTGTCATCCAACCACCAAAACCTAGTATGTAATTACGTATTCAAACGTGATGGTGCACTGAACAAAATGCATGTAAAATATATGTTTTCTCGTGTCCATCTTTCCACAAGTGCGGTCATTAGTTCATGGTCAACCTAAAAATCATAATTTGACCGAAGGAACAAAATCCACTATTGGAATGCTTTCTACCATTGTGAAATTTTTATACACATCTACATCTTGTAATTGAATAAGTAACATTTTTATAATCATATGATTGGTTAAATATATAGAATTAGATGTAGAACATAAATAATAAATACACTTTTCAATATTATTAATTTAAAAATAATTAAATTTATTATAAGTAATACAGTTATTTAGCAAATATATGCAAAAAAATTTACAATAATATGATATAAATAAATGATAGGTAGAGAGAATAATTTATGAGTTTAAAATTTATGCATGTTAATATAAAGTTTTTTTTACACTGTCAATATATTATCCATAATTAATTTGCATTACTTTTGTTTGAGAGTCAATAGTAGTTAACATATGAATGATTTACTAACAATATAAAAAATACGTACATTATCAATGTATATATTAAATCCATAATTTATATCTTGTACAAACAAATAATCAAGTAAAAATATGATATCTCAGATAATATTTATAAATAAATGTTCTACGATTATAAAAATAACATAAAAAACATGATATAATTAAATAAAGCACAAATATTCTACAAATTTCCTGACATCAACACAGAGTAATGGAAAATACTTTTTACAGATTATGAAATATTAAAACATATTTAAGACATATTATATAAATTAATTATTAAAAAGAAATATAGTGGTATAAATAAAAACCAAATTATAAAAATAAAATTATAGCCAGTAGTAGACAAAACTATTACCTGAGAAATGTTAAAACACAATTAAGATAAATATTATATAAAAATAATTTTTAAAAATAAATATAATGGTATAAAGAAGTAATAACATAAAAAATAATTTATGAAAATAAGATTATTAGCTCAGTATACAAATTATTAGCTGTAAAATATTAAAACACAATTAAATAAATATCAGATAAACTTAATTATTAAAAATAAATATAATGCTATAAATAAAAAATAAAATTATTACATGAAGTATATAAAATATGAGAATAAAATGTATGTACTGGAAGTGCATAAATTTTATACATTGTTATCTATTAATGTATTATTTAACCTTCATATTCAATCTTCATTAACTTCTCAGAAAAATTAATTTAAATAAATAATAAATTTTAGAGTAAATTACACTTACACCCCCTGAGTTTTAGTGAAATTGCACAAACTACCCCTTACTTTTTTACACTTGCACAAACTCACCCTGATTTTTATACTTCATACTTTCATTATACTGACACCCTGCATAAGAAATAAGTGTAATCTTTTAAACAAAAAATGTGATAAACGCAATTAAGTTAAACAAAATATGATATATTATAGAGATAAATCCAAATAATATATGAGTCAATATTTCTTTATTATTTTTGGTTCGTTACATTATATTATAAGAGCAATTTAAACAATATTTCTTTAGAATTGTTGATGCATTTTGTAACAAAAAATAATAAAGATACATTGATTTGTTTATTATTTAGACTTGTCTACACAATATATCATGTTTTGTTTTACTTAATTGCATTTATCACATTTTTTGTTTAAGAATTACACTTATTTCTTACAAAGGGTGAGTATAATGAAAGTATAAAAACTAGGGGAGGTTTATGTAGATATTAAAAAATGAGGAATGATTTGTATAATATTACTAAAACTCAGGAAATATCAATATAATTTACCCTAAATTTTATAATGATTATATATAAATATTTATATTAATATTACATTCATACCATACATACGACACAAAGTACAAAATAATAAACATTGGGAGTTGGGTAAGGCGGGTCAAATGATGTGGTGAAATTGGGGTATGAAGAGTTATGTTGGTTGCGAGGAAATATAAATGGGATGTTGGGAAGTGGGATACACGTGTATGTGTACGAATATCCTCTCTCTTTTTTAAAATTAAAAGTTGTTGTGTTTGTTACAAAATTGATTGTCCAACCACTTATGACAAATGTAATGATTAATGCAAATACATAATTTTGTTCTAATCATGTATAAAAGATGAGGGTTATTTGCTTTTTAAACATACTCATCCTACTAGTAACCATTAGATATCTATAAAGTTAATGAGTAAGAGTAACTGAATTTCTCCTCTATATAAAATATGAAATTAAATACTAACTAAAAAAATAATCAAATTGATAATAATTTTTGACTTTTGAGATATAAACAAATTTAAGAAGAAAATATGATAATATAAGTAGTTAGTGTTTTTAAAATTGGATATATTATCATTTATTGACAATATCATGTTTTAAAATCAAAAACATATTTTTTTGGTACATAAAACTAAGTCAAAGTAGCCATGGATTAGATAAATAAGGTGTGATTTTTTTTTGTTATAATGAGGTTTGGTTTTGAAATTGCATCAAGGAAGTAATTGTCAATATTAAAATAAAATAAAATTTGATTTAATTTGCTTTAAGACAAAAAACAACGGAATAACAATATCTAGAAATCAGCATCTCAACTTGTGCTTATCCTCTCTTATTAAAGAAAAAAATTATACATCTCATCTTGAAAAAAAAGAAAAAATTATATAAGACGTATCTAACACATTATATTTAGAGATAAATATAAAGAGACACAATTGGAATAGCAATACCTAGAAATCAACATTCTCAAGATTATATTGGTTGTCTCTACCTACCTACGAGTACACAAAATTATTTTTCCTCTTAGGAAACATTTTGGTAGTGACTGTGTCAGGCATTTACTGGCTTGTCGGCATGTCGGCTAGTCAGTTTCTCATTTCTTTTACATCATTGGTTTCTAGCGTAGGCGTGAACGTGGGCGAGACTATGCACGACACGTGCCATTCCAAGCACATCCGCGACAATTATTCTGCTCCATTCTCTGAGCCACCTTAGAGTTTGGAACTTGCAACGTTCTTCCCTCTTCCCCTTTTTATTTATTTTGTTTCCTTATTTCTATTAAATATTATTAATAATAATAACAACTATGCTAACAATAATAAATAATGAATAAGAGTATTAATAATAGTTAAACTTACAATAAATGCTAATGTGGAATATTTAATATATGCAGTACAAATATATTTTTTTACATATATTTTATGGTTTTTTATACTTTTCTTTTATAGTAAATGATAAATTTAAATTTCAGAAATAAAATTAATACATTTACCAAATTTAACTGCATTTTAAACAAAACTTAAACATTAAATAATATGAATATAATAATAATTAAAAGGAGTTATATTTTCCACACCTTTCGACCCGAAACATGATATCTATCATAGACATACTACTTCTCTCTTATAAAATGAGGAGGCGAACAATGAATTTTTTTGGACTTCCTTTTAATCTTGTAATAATAACCTTTTAATATCGGACACGATATATACCATGTTTTCTCTATCATTGGGTTAAGATATGGTAACAGATATTGGGTCACTACTTCATTCTCTTAAGACGAAGATGAAAGACTATGATAAATTATTAATATAAAAATTAAAAAATATTTAAAAAACATAAGGCATAGAACCATGCTATTAATAAGTGTATTATCTTAATATGTATCTACTATGTGCTAATATGTCCACCAAGCAATCAACCTTCCAAATATGATTGAAAGACCAAACTTATATATAAATTGAACAAAAATATGGGTTTTTTGTGTTTTATCTTCAAAAACATAGTGTCCAATCTAATTTTTAGGTAAATGATGAAATTTTATCATTTTGATTATCTCCTCCAAATCATTAAAGGTGAGAGATGTGAATAGTTTAATTAATTGTAGGGATGGCAAAAAAACCCGTACCCGCGGGTAAAATCCGTACGGGCACGGGTACGGGTCACAAACGGGTACCCGCGGGTATTATAAACGGGTTTTTAAAAATACCCGTAGTACATACGGGCGGGTACGGGTATTATGGTACCCGTACCCGTGGGTACCCGTTATTTAGATAATTAATATATTATATTTAATTAAAATAAAAAATATATTATTCTAACATTTATTACACTATGTATATTTTTTCCTTTTACTTTGTTTACATATTTTAATGAGTTTGGTGATGAAACACCCTACAAATATTATTACATGTATAGAAAGTATAGAAACACACATGTTTTACAAAGAAAATTTATATATATTTTTTAAAAATGAGAACAAAAAATCACACAAATGGAAACCACCAATAAATTTAGCATTTTAGCAAAATATTTAATCAAAAGGTACAAAAATAATTAAGTTTCATGTTATTTGAAACACAATAGAAGTAAAAAATTTAAAAATTATTTATAATAGAG
>NC_032024.1:13848576-13867180 GCF_001865875.1 Lupinus angustifolius
TTTAAAAAGTTTATGCATATGAGACATGTGTTAAGGTGACCTAAGCCTTAGACTCAACCTAAACTAGTTTCTAGTCTAAGTCTAGTACCAATCAAAAGACTTAAGCACGTTGATTTGTTGATGATCTTCAAGCTCTTATTAGCACAAGTTGTCCTCATCAAAACCATGACATATAATGAGAGAGCTTTCCAAAGTGCTCCTCTTGATATGCGCACTTTCAAGCCAGACTAACATTGTGATGAATATTTCCAAACACAGTTTTATTCCAAGATCTGAGCTCATTCTTGAGAATTCTGAGTTTTTGGGCCAGAACATACATAAGGCTGCCAAATACTCTAGTTTGCCATATGTCATTCACCAGTCTTTTACAATCATTGTTTTGAAGCCACATCTTGTGAAATCTAAAAGGGGAAGGCCTACAATTGAACCCAACATAAAGGTTCATCAATAAAGGGTGATGATCATAAGCCAACCTAAGAAGAGTACAACAAGACACTTGATTCCATAATTGGATCTAGTCTTCATTGTATATTTCTCAATGCAATCTACTCTATGTAGTAGCATATCCTAATCTTCTATTAGTCCAAGTAAATTGGGCACCAATAGTAGGAATATTTATCAAGAAATTTGCTTCAAAGAAACCTTTGAACTCATCACATGAGATTCTAGCAGGTAAGGAGGAGCCCCTACACTCATAAGCTCCCATTACAGTATTGAAGTCCCCAATGAAACACTAAAGACCATAGTGATTTATCATATCCTCAAGAAGATCATACCAGAGGCTTATTCTAACAACATAATTTGTGTGAGCATAAACTACACCTAGAAAGAAGTTCATGTTATCCCTTAGCACAAAAGTTGAGAAATGCTAGTTAGAGTTCCTTATATTTATAGGATCCATATCAGATTTACAATGTTCCCATAATGAAGGGATCAAGCTTTGTCTATCATTAGCCACAAATATCTTTAGATCAATAGATTTTGAACATTTTAAATCCACCACATCAATGTTAATCATGGGTTCAGCAGGAAAAACCATCTCTAGTTTATTAGTAATGCAAAGGTTTTTAAGAACAAGTCTTGTGTTGAGATTCCCAAAACCCTTGCAATTCCTGTACAAGACTTTCATTGATTAGTGGATAAACATCCACCCCTTCGTGTATAATGAATCCTCTCAACATTATTTCTTCCTTTTAACATTGTTTTCTTAGATTTTCTAAGAACTGTTGTAAAATTCTCCTCCTCTGAGTCTTCATCTCTATCATCCTAGACTTTTTCAATAATTCTTATGTCATTGACTACAACTTGGTTATTTATCTCTGCTGTTTCTTGAACAATTGCATTTGCACTTGGAGAATCCTCAGGCTCCTCAACAGATTGAGGGATTACTTCAATGGACCCTATTGTGACTACTACAAGGTGAGGAGTATGATTCATATCATTATTAAAAGGAGAATCAATTCTTTCCAGATCCTCAAGGTTGGTTTCTATTTCATTCCACCTCAAGGTCTATGACTAAATCATTAATTTTTATTTCTAGATCACCCTTATCCATCAGAGGATTATCTTTGCGTTCCATGACTTTGGGTTCAGAAGGGGATTTTTCCCCTTTTGCTTCACCGGGGGGGTTAAAGTCAGGAGTCCCAAGAAACATTCTCAGGAAACCATGCTTCAAATTTCATGAACCAACAACACATATCGTTCTCATGTCTTCTAATGAAGAAAAAAGAAAATTCATAAAACCCTTTTCCCAGGGAGATCATTGACCATTTGCCAATCGTATTCCATAAAGACACCAACTTAGCTTCCAGATCTATAAACTTTTAAGGAGTATCACCTGTGAACATTATCAATCTACCATGGAGATGTGTTTTGCATCGCTGACTACCTTTTTGATAGTAAGCTTCCGGGATCTTAATGGCTATGGAATCACCTTTGATACATAGTTGAGGGAGCTGTGAAGTTGAGAAATCACAAGTGTTCCTAAGGGCTTGAGCAAATGATTTTTTGATTTGTATTTGTGGGGCCATTTCTAGTTCCACATCATTGGGAGGGAGATCTGAACCTACCGAAAAATTCCAAAGAATAACGGTTTGAAATGTCGACATGGTGTTGATTGATGTAGAAGATGAAGTCAACCTAGAACAAGGATTTATCGCCACTTGTTCATTGCCTTGTCACATATGCCTTGATCCATGTTTTAATTTACTTAAATAATTTCTTTTATGTTGGTTTTTACCAAAATAAATGTGCACAAACAAAATTTGTGTTTCTTATCTTTCCCCAAAATTTCCTTATTTGCTCTCAAAATAAAACAAGTAAAGAAAATAACTCTTCTTTGTGTGTGCATAACACATGTGTCTTGTTTGTTTGTCATGTATATAAATTTAATTAAAAAAAACATCTATTTTTGTCAAGGACATTAAGGGAAACATATATCGTATTTGTTCTCAAAATGATGTAAAACGAAATAACGAATAACTTCTCTCTTTTTGTCAATACATAACTTGTTCTCAAAATAAAATAGAAGGACTAAACTTCTCTCTTTTTGTGGAGGATACCAAAGATCACATAAGTCTTATTTATTCTCATGATATAAAAAGAAAAGAAAACTTCTCTCTTTAACTTGTATACTATACAATATTTTGTTTAATTTTGACTATATTTTTTAGATGTTAATTTCGTCAATTATTAAATTAGTTAGTTTAACCATGTACAAAATTGATAATTTTATTTAAATGCGAAGGTAAATACGTAGTGATAGTACTTGGTAAGAAATTGATGATTTTATTTATGCAATATTATTATACCATAAATTAACAATTTTTAGAATGTAAGAATTTCCTTTTTTTTTTGTTTGTGAACATTGCTACATGTGCCACCATAATTCTTTTCCATTAATAATGGTGGCTGATTGAAAATATTTCCAATCATTATTTATCCTTCATAATGGGATTTGTTGTGTAAGAAAACCTACATGAATAAATATTAACATAAAAAATAAAATTATAGTTAAAATTAATATTATTTTAGCATGAAAGATACTTACACCCACTAACATCTTATTACATATACAATAACCCAAATTTTGGATTCAACTTAAAGTTCTAATAAGTATGGTAGATGTGTTGCATAATGCGCGTTTGGCTCATCCAATAAAATTGAAAATATTATACTTGTTTGTAATCATTTTTTCAGTTCTAATAAGTATGGTAGATGTGTTCATGTCAAATAGAGCCGACCATTTTTAGTTGGTCATATATGACTTTTTATTTTTTAATAATATACATACAGGACCTTGAAGTTAAGTATCAAAAAATTTCATTTGTGACCTTAAGGTCATGTACAATATCATGATAGCGTAAATGGTTTACAAGAAAAATACTTTGAATGTTACATTAAATTTATGTTAGGAAGGTTGTGTGCAAGATATAATTAACATAATTGATCATGATTTTTTCTTACTTTGAAATATTGTTGGGTTTGAGAGGATACTATATGTAAAGAAGATAAAGTGAGTGTTTAGAAATAAGGGAAATGAATATTAAAATATAGGTAAGACTATTTTTAGATTATTTGAAAAATATGGGTTATGAATTTTAAAGGTGTGTCGTGAAACTTAAATCTCTAAATAAATGTGAGCCTAATTAAACCAAAAATGTGTATAGAAATGTAGTTTCCTTCTAATTTTGGATTTAATTTTTGGTTTAAGTCAAAGCCTTATTTTTTGTTCTACTTCTTTTGTTGGTAGTATGTTAAAGTTAAAATAAATAAATAAACATGTTTATGACTTTGAATTTTTGTGTGTCATTATCTCCAATCTCTTGGGTTTTAATTTACTTCAATAGAATTTTGAGTTTGTGATATGTTTTGCTCCATGTTTTGATTTACTTATATTCTTTTTTGTTAATTTTTTCCAAAACAATAAATATTTTTTAAAATATTAAAAACTTTTCTTTGTCTACCACACGTGAGGACAAATATGCCTTATTTTCTCTCAAAATAAAATAAATAAAGAAAATAACTCCTCTTTTATTGTGGACAATACATGTGTCTTGTTTGTTCTCCAAATAAATAAATAAGTAAAAGGAAAACACATCTACTTTGTCAAGAACATTAAAGGACACATATATCATATTTGTTCTGAAAATGACAACACAAAATAAAGAATAAGTTCTCTTTTTTTTGTCTTAGTGGATGTACATCATTTGTTTTCAAAATAATATAAAATAAAACAAATTAAAGAATAACTTTTCTTATTGTGGTGGTTACACGAGAACATATGTAGCCACTTGTCAAGTGTAATGTTGAAATATGATAAAGTAGATTATTACAACCGGCAAAAAAAAGGCATGTTGAAATGATGATCCTGAGAAAATCAACAAAAAGAATTAGTGATTTATTTTATCTAGGTTATAATAAGAATTTAATAGTGATATTATTAGGTTAAATCAATAATATAGAACTTACAAACTCCTAATTATCTCAGGGTAAATATTGTGTTGCTTGACAAATGCAAAACAAGTAATAAGTGTAGGAAGAACAACCTCCAACAACCAAAACTTAATTAATATTTTCCTTATTCAAATTTTCATTTATATTTAGAATTGTAGATGAAAGTTTAATCTAAACCTTCAAATTGGTAGATATTAGTATTAGTTAGGAATATATATATACTTCAATTTTTTTATAATGGTTTAATTTTTTATAACGTTAGACTATGATCGAGTGTTATCGTAACCGGACTGGACAGTCTGACTGGTCTGACAGCTGAAGGACTTGAAAACGACTTTGATTTGCAGTTTTAACTAAATGAGGGTTGAACCGCTTTGACCCAGGGAAATTCTAGTCCGACCGTGTTAAACACGGTTAAATCGAATTAACTTCAGAACTAAACCGAACGGTTTACCTAAAAATTAAATAAATGGAACACTGTTCTAATATTTTGTTTTACTCCCGTCCAAAAAAAGATGAAGAAGTGTTACTTCAATATAATTATACATAATTATTTATGTTATATAAAATTTTACATTTATATAGAATTATATATTTATAGATAAGAATTATTCATTATATATAAAATCACCCGATCAGACTATATGGTTTAACTGTTTAAACCAATTAAACATAATACGAGATCTCTTCTAATTTAACATTCAGCTCGGATTTCACAACATTGTTATCATCCACCATTTAGGTGAATCATTATTGACTTGTAACACTAAATTATAAAAAAAATATAGTTTGTTCTTCTCTTTTAGTAAGTCAAATTATGGACCACATCACGTAATGTGACCACAATATTGTAGTTGTCATGATTATCACAACCCATCACACTACACTTGTGGTGTAACACCAATCATAATAATGATAAGGCTATATCAGGTCACAACACAACCACATCACACCGCATTTTGGCGGCATCAGATTACAATGCAACCATATATGACTGCACCACATCAATTTCAAAACTATTTTTTTTACTCACAAAATATTTTACACCACAACTATCACAATGACCATAATTAAGGAATATATAAGAGGATAACAAGTACCTGAATAGTTGCTACAGGAAAAATGACCCCTTTTAGGCCAACTATAGCAGAAGCTGCAGCCATTATTGTTGGGCCTACAAATAACCTAAGGATGGTAGACATCACAGTTATAGATAATTTTGAAGCCATCAACTTTGGTTGAAGAGCAATGGACAAACCTGCATAAACAGATATAATATTAATCATTTCATATATAAAGGAATAGAACAACTAGTTATTATTTTCATATACAATGATATGATACATACCGAGACTGAACATTGCCATTGTTATTCCTGTTTTAGATATAAACTCAACGGTTCTTTTGAAAATCGATGGTGTTGTCAAGTTAAACCTGTAAGCAAATTAAATATTGAAATATTGTATAAGAAGAAAATTGTCTACTATATGCTATTATGTAAAAATAAGTTATAGGCTTAATTATCTCTTTTGGTACTAGAAACTTGGTTCTTAAATGTGTCAAAAATTTTGTTTTAGTTCTTGTCCTAAGTTAAGTAAACATGCGTTAACATCAGAATTAGTCATGCCAACGAATTTTTTATCGGAAAATGTTAATATGTTAGTATTTGTTGTGGGTAAGACTCAAACTCTTAACCTCTTTTACTCCACTCTTTCTCCTATGCTAACAATTAATAGTATAAATCACGTCAATACTAAAGACTAAAATCTAAATTTTGGAATATTTAAAAAATAAGACTACACATAACACATTATAAAACTAAAACTAAAATTATAATATATATTATCGACAGATAATATAATATAGTACTTGAATATTATGAGAGACCAAGCTATATCAATAATAGTTGCATAGGTCAATTTGTTTATTGGTAACTTCCTCCAAAATGAGATCAAGAAAAGCTTTATTGAAACACCTTTTGGGACCTTTTCTTTTACTTCACCATTACCTTGGTCCAAACTTTTACTAGGGTTTGATAAAAAATCAAACAAATTAGAATACTAAAGAAATAATCATTTTGCTAACACAAGATTGTCAAATGGCTTAAACATCAATGATAGAGTAAAAGATGAATATTCAATCACATACCTATTTGGTTTTACTTCTTGTTGAAGAGAAGGCTCTAAAGGACCAATTTGGACATCAACATCATAGGATTCATGAGCCATTATGTTCTTAGTACATTGTTGTTCAAGATTTTTGGAACCATTATCAGAAGGACCACTTGATGGTTCTATGTCACTAAGGGGAAGGATCAGTTTCTTGCAAATGATCTTTAATAGGGTTCCTAGATGATAAATATTCATACATGGCTATCATGATTGTCACTCCCCGATTTTCAGCTACGCGACCTCTTTAAGAGTCGCCACTACGTCTTTTACGGCTAAAAAGTGGAAAACTCAATTTAAGCCCAAATTAGGATAAAATGGTCTTCTATATCAGAGTTTGAGTTCAGGAGTTGATTACGAATCGAGGAAGGTATTAGCACCTCATCCGCCCGTAATTAAATGGTACCCTAACTAATTGTGTGAACTAAATACCCTTGATTTATTTAAATTAAATTGTTTAAACAAAATAATTAATTTTTATTTTTGTGTCTGACAAAAATTTATCCTGCTCATACGTATCCCTAGGTGCAATAGAGAAATCAAGACTACATAATTCTGCTTGATAATGGGTAACTTGGATTTTAAAAATGGTTAGAAATTGTTTAAATTTAATCGAAGTGGAACTAATAGACGAAGAGCCAACATTGACTGCTTACCATGTTCCCACTTTAATAGATAGCAGAAGCAGTACAAGTGATCGCGACCGATTCTCAACTCGAAGCAATGAAAAAGAGGCAATACGAGTTGTAACTTCGCTATTGAATCCCAAAATAATATTTAAAACATTTTTACTTTCAAAATAATTTAAATATTTTTAAAAAGAGAATTAATAAGTGAATAGTCGATGGTCGTTAACCATCTTCTTACTTCGATAAATAGCAGAAGCAGTACAAGTGACCACGACCGGTTCTCGGCTCGAAGTAAGAAGCAAAATATGACACGAGCCATAATCTCACTATTAAATTCTAAAAATAGTTTTATTCAATTATTTAATAATAGAGCCATTTCTTAATCTTTGTTTATCACATAGAAAATAGATCAAACAACGGATGGATTTAAGTAAAAAAAACGTATACCTGCATTAGATGAAGAAAGCCTACACCATGGTCCACCAAAAAAGATATTGCAAATTTCTTTCCAACACTTCTTTATAACATTTTTCTCCTTTTCTCATATTCTTTCAACAGTAGCATTATTAGCCCATGTTGCTCACTTGTTTATTGAGAGAGGCCCCCATCTGAGGATGAGGGTGTGGCTTTATTTGTAACCGTGTGTGTAGGAATAGTAAACTTCTCCTCAATTTTTATGACCATGCATGGAGGAAGTGGGTAGTTAAAAATATTGAGGTAGATGAGGTAGGTTTTTTTTTTGTGTCGGGTTAAGGGTGGTTGGGAAGTGTAGAAAAGTTGAGATTTTGATTGAGGAGTTATGGGTGGTTTGAGATTTAGGTATGATATAAGTACTTTGGGATAGCTGCTAAATATCATTTTTTCGATATAAAATACTAAAAATGTTTATATTATTTATTTGTCATTTTTTGAAAAAAAAATATAATGGGTCAAAGAAAATTGGATATTCACAACTGCCCCTCTTTACTTGTTATTTACATGATAGCAAACAAACTGAGGTTTGAGAGATACTATGGTTAGTGACTAGTAAAGAAATGAATGCTAATTTTGTCGAGACCCATAAAAATTTACATGACAAATTCTCACTACGTGAAAGTATCTATCGTCTTGTGAGTTGAGTTGCCTTCAGGATGACTTGAGTTTGTTCTTAACATGCATGATAAAAAGTTAGAGTGAACCAGAGACGCCAATCGGTATACTTATGGAACTTGAGGTAAAAATATGAAACCAAAGATGCAGGTTGGTGTACTACTAGAATTTGAAGACTCAAAGGTAAAGGCCAAGAACGCAGGTTGGTGTACTTCTAGAACTTGGGGTGAAAAGTTGAAATCCAATACGCAGGTTGGTGTACTGCTAGAATTTGGAGACACAAAGGTTAAAGCCAAGAACACAAGTTGGTGTATTCTAGAACTTGGGGTGAAAAGTTGAAACCAAAGACGCAGGTTGGTGCCTTGGAAAGGTAGACTTCGAGGTATAGGACTCGAAAAGTTTAAATTTCACATCAGGGTACAGGGCATATAAAGTCTTAAATTTTCACCTCGAGATACAGAACCCGGAAAGTTTAAGTTGCTCATCGAGGTACATGACCCGAAAAGTTTGAATTACACATCGAGGTACATATCCAGAAAGTTTAAATTTCACATCGAGGTACAGGACCCGAAAAGTCTTAAATTTTCACATCGAGATATAGGACCCGAAAATTTTAAGTTGCTCGTCAAGGTACATGACCTAGAAAGCTTAAGTTGCTCGTCGAGGTACAGGACCCGGAAAGCTTAAGTTGTTCGTCGAGGTACAAGACCCAAAAAGCATATATTTCATGTCGAGGTATGGGACCCGGAAAGTTTGAATTTGATGAATGTAAAATAATGAGTGAGTGTTTGAGAGTATGTTATATGTGATGTTTGTCATGCATGAATTATGAATGTGACGAAATGAAGGTATAAACTATGCATCCATGTTCTAGTGCGCTCATGAGTTGTCTTTGATATATAAATTTGTCTCATTTTGTTGAGCTTGACTGAAATGTGAACCCATTTTTTAACTACTGCGGATTGGGATGATCTGTTGATGGCTTGATGTCCCAATGTTGTATTGATAAGAACAATTAATCTCAATAATGCTATCCCAGTATAAGTTGTTGGACATTCATCCTCGAGAGATGGAAGTGTGATTGCTTGTTTTCTTTCGGAGGAAATAATTTGATTGCCCCAATTTGCTTAAACTATAATGGACATTTGCAAAATGGTGTTCCTTTAACTTTCCCTAATTTTTGCCTAGAATACCTAATGTAGGTATCTGCCAAGAATTCTCTTTTTTGTTTTGTAATGATGCTAAATCGCCTTTTCAGGTTTTCAACTTAGTATCGCTCTCTTTTTCTTAGGCCGCCCTTGCAGGTTTTCGACCTAACACTCTTTTTGTTTTTTTGTTTTTTTAGCACCCTTATGTAAAATTGTCCCAGTTTTGGGCTTCATGATACTTTTTTATTAAGAAAATGGGACACACCCAAAAACATTGCCCCAGTATGAGATACTGGGGGTTATCATTCTATTCAATTTATCTTGTTTGACTTTAATTTGAGAGGACTTCCACAAGAATCATCCCAAAAACTGCCCCAGTTTAGGTGGTTCCTTGTCCTTTGATTCAATGCTTTTTATTTTGTGCACAACTCTTTAAAAAGAAATGCTAAAAACAATGATCATGCAAACTTGGCCAGCGTTTGGGCTATAAGTAGTGATGAGAATTGAAGTTGTATTTGGGGTTTGAGTATTGATGTGGTGATTATGATGATGATATTCAAAAGAAAATGTACTTCATGCATTAAATATGAGATATTTTTATCAAAATTTCAGTTTAGTGGAGTTAGTGTTTCCTTGACATGGGGTGAATCTTAGACAAATCGATCCTCAATAAGGTCGTTTTAAGCTTGTATCATGGTCTGGCTAAGGGTTTCCAAGAAAAGATATAAGGCTCAAATATGTATTTCCCATTTCTCATTTCTCCTATCTCCTTTGTCATATTTTCAATAGTTTTCTGACATGACATTCAATTACTAGGATTCTATTGGATTTTTGTAATGTGATAGGTCAACGTCGTAACCTTACCCGATAGGATGTGAATATTTCTTTTGTAGGTCTTTAATAGTGATTTCATTTCCCTAAATTTTGCATGAGATATTGAAGGTTCTCAACGGACTTTTATTTTTTGTACTTTATTTTGCACTTGGACCAAATGAACAATTTTGTATGACTTGGATTTTGACCTTTTTTATCCTTCGGGTAAGATGTGGTGAATGATGTATGTAAAATTTATTTATTTCCTAATAACTGAATATCATGGAAAACTGAAGAAAAGCTATCCTCCCCAAGCTATCGATGTTTTATGGGTTAATCAAAAGAGATCCCCTTTCATAATGTCTATGGCTCAAATGGGTGACTAAGGATATATTTTTAGTGTTTGGGAATTATTTAAGGGCCTTGTGTCATCGGAGAAATCTGCTTAAGGATCCATACCATCTTGGTCTTACATTTGCATCATCCTCCAAATTTATTTAAATATTATATCTTAGTTTAATGCATAAATTTATTTTTTGATGTTTTTTTGTGTGCATGAATATGATTTGTGGGATGGATTATGAGATGATAAATTTACAAGATCAATGCACTAGTATATACTTGTTAAAAAGATATATGCAGTGAAAAATAACTTTTTTATTCATAAGAAGGAAACATGAAACCCTTTATTTTGCAACCCTAAAGCCCTAGGTGGAGCCATAAGGGTGTATTACAATATAGTTCTAGAGAAATAACACTTGGTTGGAATGAGTTCCTCATGAATGAAGTATGTTTCATGTCTTCCTCAAATCAAAGCATCTCCTTGAAACTTGACCAACCCTTCATTAATCAGGTCTCGTATCTTGCCCTTTAATTGATTGCAACACTCTGTCGGATGTTCTGCCGTCCCTCCATGATACATACAACAAGCATTCGGCTTGATACCCATTGTATATGGAGGCACCACCTCCTTAAAGGGAAGGAGAGTTAACAAACCCCTCTGAACAAGTTGTGGCAGCAACTCAGAGTAAGGCATTGGATCACATCATACATACTTTTTCTCTTTCATTTTAGAGATGGTTCTTCTTGACTATGAGTAGAGGGATAATGTTTTTGGTGATGTTGAGGTTGGTTGAAGGTTTCGATGAATGATGCATCACCTTCCATCCCATCACTTGCAGTTTCATCTCGTGTTATGTGTTGAGTTGGATCTTTCACGCCACTACCACTTCTAAGGCGACTTTCTATCTTTTCCCCTATGGTCATAAGTTGATGAAATCTCAAAGATACACATCCCAACATTATACCATAGAATGGTGGCTTGAGAGTGTCGAAGAACATCAGAACACTATCTTCATTAAATAGTTTGGGCTTCACTTGAGCGACCACTTCTGCCCATCTTTGGACATACTCACTGAAAGTTTCATCATCTCTCTTGACCATATTTTTGAGTCGTGTCCTGTCGGGAGCTATATCGATATTGTAATCATATTGCTTGACAAATGCATCACATAAATCCTTGAAAAACTGTATTTGTGAACGTTCAAGTCGTAAGTACCAAGTGGTGACAACTCCAATTAGGCTTTCTTGAAAAAAATGGACCAACAACTTGTTATCTCTGATATAGGGAGTCATCTTCCTAGTATACATAGTCAGGTGGTCTTTAGGACAAGACGTTCCTTGATACTTGTCAAACACTGGCACTTTAAACTTTGGAGGCACAACCAAACTCAAGACTAAGCATAGGTCATTTACGTCATTCAAACCATATGAATTGGCTTCTTCAATAGCTCTGACTCTTTTCTTTATGGCATTTATTTCCTCTTGATCATGAGGACTATTAGAGTGATTGATGTTGTCTTGGTCAACTAAGAGCTCCATATGAAGAGAAAACCACTAACCAACTTCTGAGAATGGTATATCAACCTGGGCCACTAATTTATTTCCTCTTATCGGGATCGCTTCAGTCGGATCAATAATATCACCTTTAAAAATGAATTTTTAACCCATGAGTGCCCTTTACATTGGATCATGAAATGCATGTTACTTGTTTGAATATGAAGTATATGAATGAGATGATGACGCATGAATAATGTATGCATGTTGTTTTTTTCTTTTTTCTGGGACGAATGCATTTGATGTTGCATGAATGATTTTTTCCGAATAATGTGTGGTGTATGCAATTTGTGGTGTAATGATGTGTGGAATGCCATGTTTGAATGTTTGCTTTTTTTGTGAATAAGCATATGAATGTATGAAGGGGTGAATGATTGACATATTTTTTTGGTTTATATGAATGTTTAAATAATATATATTTTTGATGAATGGTGGAATGATTAATTTTTTCCGAATGCATGTATGTATGTTGGGGTGCATGAATATGAGTTAAACGATTAAACTCCAAGCTCATTAAGATGACATAAAAATTATCTCGAGGGCGTTGAGCCCATCGAAGGGAAATGAGAATTATCCCTAGGGCATTGAGCCCATCAAAGGGAACGAGAATTTTCCCTAGGGCGCTTAGCCCATCGAAGGGAATGATAATTATCCCTAGGGCGCTGAGCTCATCGAAGGAAGTGAGAATTATCCCTAGGGCATTGAGCCTATCGAAGGGAATGGAAATTGTCCCTAGGGCACTGAGCCCATCTAAGGGAATGAAGAAATGGAAATTAGCCATCCTTTGGCGCCTGGACATCGAGGTGTAATGACATCCTCAAAAATTGAGATATGAACACCTTTTTAGGGACAAAAGACTCAATTTATAGTGATAACAGAAAGAATTTAAATTATGCTCCCCGTGTCTTAAATAAGGTACACTTACCAGGTTTTGGATATTCTAAAGGCCACAACCCTATGGTGGGAAATCAGGTCTTGTTTAAAGTGGACTCGATAAAGCTCTAGACATCTAAAGATCACCAGATTGCATCCAATATTAAAATAAAGGAAACCATATATCACGGGTTAGTTAGGAGAAGAGACTAGCTCCCCAAGCGGCTAACTCACAATATATAGGAATAATCTGGGTGGTTCATCACGCCAATACCCGATGTGACACAAGGTCACTTACCGGCAAAGCAAATCTGGGTGGATTCCTTCTCTTTATCTTATGACATGGTGATATTTATATTAAAGATGAGGGGTCGAGGGATCCACTTACTTCAAGAGTAAGTTTTTAAAACTTACTCCTCATCCTAGCCATCAATTCTAGGAAAATCCAATGGTTTCGATAAGTGAGTAAATCTAAACCATTAGATGTCCCTAAAATTGATGGCTAGGATGAAGTAAGTTGATCCCACTCTAAGATAAAAAGGAAAATCTTGTCTCATCGCCAGCTGATAGTTTCTCCTTAAGAAAATTCATGTTATACTTTTATTTGTAGCAAAACATTCTACACTTTTAGTCACATTTATAAATAGATTCGTAATTATAATAGTAATTGTCACGCTCCGATTATCGACTACACGACATTTTCTGAGTCGTCACTATATTTACTCGCATATTTTTTTATAAAAAATTTACTATTTACTCGCATTCATTATTTTTGCCATTTTTATTTATTGTGAAAGAATAGGAGTGATAATAAAATTTGGCATATGAAATGTTCAATCTCAATATTTAGTAAACCATGAAAATATAGCTATTATTATTATAGACATAACTATTAGTATACATATTATGAAAATGATAAATAGAATTATTGATATTATCTTTAAACAGAATCAATTGCTATTAAAAATAGAAATAGGATTATTACTATTAATACTATTATTATTATTATTATTATTATTATTATTATTATTATTATAATATTAGATATGTATATAAAATAAGTGCCTAAAAGGAGAGAGAGAATAAATGGAAAATGGAAATCATAATTGAATTCCATTTACTTTAGCTGGGTGTGCACTAAGTCAAAAAGAGAATGATGATTGGGTGATTGAGTTAACTGTCGATGGAAACTAAGAGAGAATAAATTTATTTTCTACATGTAGATTGATAAAAATCAGATTAATAATAGAAGACTTTAAGAGTTGAGCCTTGTTGATTCTTTTTTGAATCACAAACATTAGTAATTTTGTTCTTATAAATAACTCATTAATAAATTTTGTCTTATGCCAATTATATATCAAACTAATTGATATTATTTAATATTTATATTAATATTTATTTTTATATAATTATTTATATCAAAATAATTAATACTAGATGGTAAGAATTTGAAATTAATATATGATAGAATTAATAATATATTCAAATACAACACTTATGTAGCTATTTATACAAAACATAAAGAAAGTACGGCATCTTTTATATACTAGAACAACAAAGAGAAAATAAATATTTATGAGCATTTTAAAATATAAAAAATCCTATTAGTATTTTAAAAAAATATCAAAATTTACCAGCATTTTAACAATATAACAAATTTGTAGTAGATTCTATCACCTTTTAAAATATAGCATATCTACATAATATTACCGCTCAAAGTCTATATTTTTTCGATAAAACAACGAGGGTCATAAGCCCAGGGAGAAAAAACGCAAGCTACAAATTACAAACTCCTGCAATAGATAGTGGAAGCACTATCTAGCAAAAAGGGAATAGAGCAAAAACTAGGCAATCTATAAAATGTTCTAGTCTCCATATCTAAACTTAAATCATGTTTAGCTAAAGCATCAGTGACTGACTGCATTTGCTTATCTTAACACATGCCCCCATATGACATTGGGGAAATTATTTAAATTAAGGCGAATCAAGTTAACAAGATGAGCACATGGATGACTAGCAGCACAACCCTAAGTCATGAACTAAATGCAACACAAAGAGTCAGCTTCTAATTACTTTTTGAAAATCATGCTGATGAAGAAGTTGTAGACCTACCAATATCCCCAGAGTTCTGCATAAAAGGCTGAACAGGTACCAAGGCGCTTGGAGAAGGCCCTAATAAAAGCTCTAAAGTGGTCATGGATAATTCCATCACACACTACTACGTTAGAAGAAGAAGAAAACGCTCCATCTGAATTAAGCTTTACACATCCTTCATTGATGGGCTTCATCTTATCAAAGGAGAGTACATAGAAGCATCCTTGATTCAGATTATATGAGTCATACTATTTGCATTTTTAATGCTTGCAACTCTTGCCAAAATTTCATTGTGTATGGAAGTAGCACTTGGGACCATCTGGTTGAACACTCTATCATTTCTGCAACGCCAAATGGCATCCATAGTAACACCAAAAGTCAAACTCCACTTCTTAAAACCAAATCTCTCACCATAACATATTACATGAAGATCCATCCACTCCAAAAATGGTTGAACAAAGAAATTGTCATTCTGGTCATGGTTGATCAGCTTTTGCCACATTTCCCAAGCAATTTTACATCCGCGAAAGACATGATCATGAGTTTTAAGAACATCACAGAAGGGGAACAAGTCTGAAGTCCCCATTTTCCGAATGAATCTATTCTTGTTAGTTGCAAGACCATCTTTTATAATGTTCCAAAGAAGTAAGTTTATGATGTATGGACCTTTCCAATTCTAGATGTGGTCAGCAAGTATATTTGTTAGAAGGATAAAGTGACCTGCTAGAACATTATAGGTAGATGCCACAGAGAATCTCCCATCATTTGTATGAGACCAACCTATCATACCTTGTGAATTCCAAATGTCTGAGTCAATAAGGTTGTATTCCACCCCTCCTTCAAATATAAAATCGACCACTTTTTTATAACAGGAATGTTCCCATCCTTATGACCAGTGATACAGAGAGGACCCACATTTTGAATCCAATTATCCTTCCAGAACTTTATATTTAGGTCATTTCCTAGTCTCCAGCAAATGTTGTTTCTCAACACTTCCCAACCACCACAATCTTCTCTCCAAACAATTGAGTCATTTGATCTTTTCTTAAACTTGGATAGTAGATCATAACCACATTTTTATTTAGGTCTCACCATCTGAACCCACAAGGAATCTTTTATTAACAAGCCTAGCTTGCCGAAGCCTGAGACCTCCCACACTCTCCGGTTTGCAAATGTTGTTACACTCAATCCAATGAATTTTTCTAGTATTAGTTCCTTTCCATCAAACAAACGATTTGCACAGTTTATCCAAATTGTCACACATGGCTAAAGGCAAGGGAGTAGTCTGCATGACATAGGTCGACAGAGCTTGGAGAACTGATTAGCATAAAGTAAGTCTCCCAGCAAAGGACAAATGATTGGATTTCTAGTTGGCAAGCCTTTTCAAGGATGTAGTATTGTCTCGTCTTTCTAGGAACATTTTTGCCAATAAGGACTCTCAAGTACTTTCTTAGATCATACATTTTTCCATATCCAAGATCCTCACTCAATTGTTGCCGAACCTACTCATGAACATTCTTGGAAAAAATATTCTAGTTTTCTCTTGGTTCACCTTCTAACCAGAACTCTTAGCAAAAATATCAAGACAAGTTTTAATAACCTTAACTTGGTCCAATTTCGCCTCAACAAATATAATGAGATCATCTGTAAACACTAGGTGAGACAGGTTCGGGCTAACTCTCCTTAATTTTATGGGTTTCTAGTGCCCAGATGCAACAACATAAGAAATAAGATGAGACAGTCTTTCACTACATAAAACAAATAAGTATGGAGATAAAGGGTCACCTTGCCTTATGACACAATGTTGTTCGGAAGAGTCTAGAGCCTCTCCATTCTAAAGACACTACATAGTAGTTGTAGAAATGCACTTATCTACCAACCTTACAAAATTGTCTAGGAAACCAATATCTATTAAACAATCTTTAACAAAGCACCAACAAAGTCTGTCATAAGCCTTTTCAAAATCAATTTTTATATGCATCCACCCCACCTTCCCTTTTTTACAGTTCATGGCATGGATTATCTCTTGAGCGATAATGATATTATCACTACTAGTATGACCAGGAACAAAACTCTATTGTTGAGGGCCAATTATGTGTTGCTAACCTCTCTCAATCAACAAGCCGAAATTTTAGTTATTACTTTGTATGATACATTCATTACATAGGCTTATCAATCTAAAGTGTTTTAGAGTAGCAATGTGCTTGATCTTTGGAATCAGAGTAACTAAAGTCTTATTTAAACCTTTAACCTTCCCAGGATTAAGCAAAATTGATTTAATCAGATCATATAGCTTGGGACCCACCATGTTCCAATGATTATGATAGAACAAGGCTTGAAACCCGTATTTACCTGTCACTTTGTAATCACCAATGCTAAAAATACCGTTCCTAATTTCCTCATCTACGACCTGTTTCCCAAGCAAGATTATCTAGTCATTATGCATGGTAGGATAACAACCTCATAAACAAAGATGAGTGTACCCATTTTCTTCTGAATAAAGCTTCTAGTAGAAATTGCTATTAACCATTTGTTTCACTTCATCCTGATTACTAATCCAATCACCATTATCAATATGCAACTTTTGAAAATGCTTCTTCCTTCTTCGAATTACAATTACACCATAGAAGTAATGATTATTTCTGTCACCATAACCAAGCCAGTTACTCCTAGATTTTAGAAATCCGAATAACTCTTCTTGTCTCATAACCTCCTGATTCTCTTTCCATAGATCTCTTTGAAGATTTTCCAAGAAAGGATTTGATCCAGTTCAGAGGCTACGAGTAATTACATTAAGATGTTTGGGAAGGGTTTTCTTTCTCTAAAAAATATTTCCAAAAACTTGCATATTCCACACTTTTAAACAAGATTGGAGATTATTCATTGCTTCATTCCACTCCAATGTAGTTTCTCATGAATTCACTACAAGATTATTGAAAGAGGAGTGGATCATCCAAGTTGCTAACAAACGAAATGGCCTTCTGTGACGATTCGGTGAGGTCGCTTCCATTAAGCTCATAAGCATGGGAGAATGTGTGAAGAAGATCTTGCTCCTGACCTTGGCACGCTTTTGATGAAGACACCAACATCACCAAAAAGAAGAAAAGGAAGATGACTTATGAAGACAAATGAAGATAAAGCTTCAAGACATTAGATTAAGTCTTTGTAAGTACTTCTATCCTAAACTCTTAAGTATATACAAGTATAATTGCTCAAACTATTTTTTAGAAAATGAAAGGCACTTTTAAACGACTTAATTTTTTTTTCAAAAATAGTGTGTAACATGTTACTTAATTGAGTAACAGGTTACATGTGTGAGAAAAGAGTTATCCAACTGAAAAACTGATTTTCGAAAGCTGAGTAACTGATTACTCAAAGTGAGTAATCGATTACTCAAAATAATTTTTAAGCATCTGTTGGACAGAAAGTTTGAGTAACC
>NC_032024.1:13867280-13868615 GCF_001865875.1 Lupinus angustifolius
TATTATTTTTCTGCATATTATTCCGCTGCACTTTAACTTTGATTTTGCAGAAAAAGCGGCCATTATTTTAAGACAACTAATTCACCCCCCCTCTTAGTTGCACTCTGATACTTACAATTGGCACCAGAGCTATACTTGGGTAATTTACTCTCAAAGTTTGATCTAAACCAAGATGGCCGGAAGATCTTTCCTAGGAGAAGGCTCTAACATCAACCGCCCTCCAAGCTTTGTTGGAGAGTGCTATGACTTCTGGAAGATCAGAATGGGGATTTTCATTGAATCCCAGGTTTTGGATATTTGGAATGCCATTAAAGAAGGACCATACATACCCTTCACTGTTATTAACAGTGTAAGAGAAATAAAGCCGAAAACCTCATGGAATGATGAAGACAAGAAGAAAGTTCAAAACGACCTTAAAGCCAAAAACATTCTTGTGTCGGCTCTAAAAGAAAAAGAATTTCTTAGAGTGTCCAGTTGCAAAACGTCGAAAGAAATTTGGGACACTCTAGAAAGAATATATGGAGCCAAAGAAGTACAAAGGTCTACAACAAATAGTGAAACATCAACATCAAAGCAAAAATCTACATGCTCAATATGCAGAAAACCAGATCATCTAAAATGTACTTGTCCAATCCTACAAAAGCATCATACTTTCAAAGGAAAGAAGCGTAGAAGAACAAATGTTATATCAGAAGATAAAGATGATGGTTCAAATGCAGAACTCAGAACTAAGGAGCAATCTTATATTTCATTGATGGCTTCACAAAATTCAAAGGACGAATATGAGGTTAGTAACTCTGAACCAAATGATACTTTTTCATATGATGAGTTACAAAATGCTTTCAATGATTTATATCAAGAATATGTTAAGCTTTCCGACTTTTCCTAAAACAGAAAAATGAAATTTTTATTTTGGAAAGCCATAACAAAGTTCTAAAGAAAGATATTGAAAAACCCACTTCTTCCTCATGTCAAAAATGTGTTGCTCTTGAAACTAAAATTTCAACATTAAGTCTTGAACTTAATAAACTCAACAAGAGCAGTCACAATTTAGACAAGATCATAAAAGTCCAAAGACATTCAATAGGCCGTAGAGGTCTTGGCTATGCAAATAGTCATGTGGCTAAAAATGAGAATGTCTTAGGAAAAACAATCGTGGGAAGCACTATATAATTTTATAAAGAAAATGTCCATATTAATCCTATTTTTAAAACAAAATCTTGGACACATAAACATCTACCCACTTGTTCTTACTGTGATAAAATTGGTCACACACCTAACACTTGTCATATTAGAAAATATGGTGTATCATCTGGCCAATACAAATGGATAGAA
>NC_032024.1:13868715-13870550 GCF_001865875.1 Lupinus angustifolius
AGGTATTGATTTTGATGAAACATTTGCTCTTGTTGCTAGACTTGAAGCTATTAGGCTATTGCTTGCATATGCTTGTTCTCTTAATTTTCAGCTTTATGAAATGGATGTCAAGAGCGCATTTCTCAATAGCTATATTCAAGATGTATTTGTAGAACAACCTCCTGGTTTTGAAGACTACAAACATCCCTCTCATGTTTTCAAATTAAAGAAAACCCTCTATGGACTAAAGCAAGCGCCTCGCGCATGGTATGATCGTCTAACGAACTTTCTAACAGAAAAAGGTTTCACAAAAGGGAAGGTCGACACTACTCTATTTATTAAGAAAATTAATCATCATACTTTATTAGTTCAAATTTACGCTGATGATATTATTTTCGGTTCTACTAATGAAAATTTGTGTACTGATTTTAGCAAAATGATGCAAGGGGAATTTGAAATGTCCATGATGGGTAAGTTGAACTATTTTCTTGGACTTCAAATAAAACAGCTTGATAATGGCATCTTTGTGAGTCAATCCAAATATTGCAAAGACTTGTTAAAAAGATTCGATATGGATGACTGCAAGCCGATAGCTACTCCCATGGGATCAGGAACATACATCGATGCAGATGAACCCGGTAAATGTATTGAAATATCTAAATATCGAGGTATGATCGGATCTCTCTTGTACTTAACTGCTAGTAGACCTGATATAATGTTTAGTGTATGTCTGTGTGCTCGCTATCAATCTAAACCTAAAGAATCACACCTAGTTGCTGTTAAAAGAATATTGAAATATCTAAAAGGTACAACTAACGTTGGATTGTGGTACCCTAAAGAAAGTATATGTGAACTAGTTGGATACTCGGATTTAGATTTTGCTATATGCAAATCTGAGAGAAAAAGTACAAGTGGTACTTGTCATATTTTAGGCAATGCTTTAGTTTCTTGGTCTTGCAAGTAACAAGCATGTGTAGCTCTAAGNTGACGTTGGATTGTGGTACCCTAAAGAAAGTGTATGTGAACTGGTTGGATACCCGGATTCAGATTTTGCTGGATGCAAATCTGAGAGAAACATTACAAGTGGTACTTGTCCCATTTTAGGCAATGCTTTAGTTTCTTGGTCTTGCAAGAAACAAGCATGTGTAGCTCTAAGCACTGCTGAGGCTGAATACATAGCAGCAGGTAGTTGTTGTGCCCAAGTGTTGTGGCTTAAGCAACAATTACGAGATTATGGCTTAGAATTAGGCTGCACTCCGCTGAAATGTGATAATACTAGTGCTATTAATCTCACAAAGAATCCGATTATGCATTCTAGAACCAAACATATAGATATAAGACATCACTTTCTAAGGGACCATGTTCAAAAGAAAGATGTATCTGTCGAATTTGTTGATACTCATAATCAACTAGCAGACGTTTTCACTAAACCTTTGGCAAACGAACCTTTTTATAAAATTAGACTTGAACTAGGCATTCTTGATGAAGCTTACTTGTCCTAAAATGCTTTTATATAATTNCCATGTTCAAAAGAAAGATGTATCTGTCGAATTTGTTGATACTCATAATCTACTAGTAGACATTTTCACTAAACCCTTGGCAAAAGAACCTTTTTATAAAATTAGACTTGAACTAGTCATTCTTGATGAAGCTTACTTGTCCTAAAAATGCTTTTATATGATTATGTGTATGCTTCACCATGTTATCTCATTCCTACTTGAACTTAATTATGTCCATTTATGTTTACATGCTTCTATTTTTGGGTTAAAATATTTTTCATAGATCTAAAATTGCATAAAAATTGGTTTTTCTAGAGTCAGTAACCGATTACCCACTTTGAGTAACCGGTTACTCAA
>NC_032024.1:13870650-13871244 GCF_001865875.1 Lupinus angustifolius
TAGTTTTAGTTTTTTATTTTTGTAGTTTAATTTTTTTAAGGATTGAAAAAATAATTTCTACTTTTAAATCATCAAATAAATATGATTTAAGCCTTTCTTTCATCGTGCATTAGTTAATAAATTAAGTATCTATCATTTTCAAAGAATAAATGCACATTTTAGTTAAAATAAACTAGCGCTCGAATTAATGATTTAGTTAAAATAAACTAGCATTCGAATTAATCATATCATCCTCAACTGTAATTTTGCTATTACTATTTGGAATTGGCTTATGTCAATTTTCTCAATCAAAATCAACTTAAATTCTATCGAAGAGTTGATCATCTCATGCAATAACAATTTCAGCAAGCAACTTCAACAACTTTTGCTAATCTGTGCTGTCAGCACAATTTCAACTATTTGGTTTTGCAGGAATCAAACAAGATTCGAGGACAGAGTGATTTCTCTCAACCAAGAAATTGCTTGGATAATCAGGGACACAACTATTTCCAGCAATTATTCTACAATGTCTACAAATCCTTCTATCAATGATCTGATTATTTTAAAGCATTTCAAAGTCAGTATCCACTACAACTCTGCTCCTAAGATTACTGA
>NC_032024.1:13871344-13872937 GCF_001865875.1 Lupinus angustifolius
GGCTTTCAGTTGTCCTGGTCATGCGGGTGGAGGAGGCATATTTAGAGATCACAAAGGGGTGTTCCTTCTAAGATTTGGCTCCTATCTTAATATCCAGTCTGCCCTCTATGCTGAGCTTTATTCGGCTATTAAAGCTATCACCTTGGCCTACAAGAAAGGGTAGTTGAACATTTGGCTTGAAGTTGACTCTGTTTTGGTTGCGAAAATTTTCAGAGGAGATACTAATCCCCCTTGGCAGCTACATAACAAGTGGCACAGGTGTTCTAAGATTCTGGAATTGTTAAATTGGAAAATCACTCACATTTATAGAGAGGGCAACTCTTGTGCTGACAAATTGGCCTCTTTTGGTGCAAAGTCTAGGAATAGCACTACTTGGAATTCAATCCCTAGTTTCATTATAAATGACTATAATAGGAACTTACTTGGTCTTCCCAATTACAGATTTAGGAACATGTAATTCCTCTATGTATCTCTTTTTTTGTTCCCTTTTCTAATATATCTTGTGCTAAAGCACAGTTGCTTAAAAAAAAAAGAATTAATGATTTCTTTATATGTGCCTCGATACCTTAAACTACAAAAAGATGGGGTTTGAGCCTGTGAGGTTTCTAATTCATAAACTTTTAACTTGTTTATAGATTTTAAATATCCTTTTAAACATAGTTGTGTAAATTAGAAATTCCGCGTAGAATACAAAATACTTCTAGCTATATTAAACACTTACTTATCATTAACAAGTTACACCCCTCCTCATATAAAGTTAGCAAAATGTAAAATATACTAAGCCAAACATATACTCAGCCAAAATAACATATTATAAATATGTCGTGCCATATTATAAATATTTCGTGCGGAAATCATATAGTGAATAAGAGCCACTAAATTTTACTAAGAGTTGATAATTGTTAATCGATAGTGAATAATTTGTTGATAATATAAAATGTTTGAGAAAAATATTTATCAACTAATAATGTAAGGTTTTTTTTATATAGAGATAGAGAAGAAAAGAATGGAAATGCTCTGCTAGGGCTTGGTAACTCCAAAGTTCTGGGACCTTCTCCAAACTTCTTGCAAATTTTCTTGACATTCTTCTTGCTCTACCATGTGCACCATCCCAATACCCTGGACCTTCCTCGATGATCTTGGTGCTTCTCCTAAGCTCAAAACTCATCCTCAAACTGACAAAAAGTCATTTGCTCAACTAGTGACAAATGCATGTGACATTTCTTTATCCCAACTGCCCCAACCTTATGTCAAAGGTGATTCCATTGCTGTCAAAATACCAGAGGATGAGTATCAGGCAGGACTCAAGAGATGCAAAAATCACCTTCATGGCAGGATCATCTTCTCTAAAGGAAACACTCTAACAAAGTTCCTTGACCTTAAAGCTAAGCTCATAGGTCTGTGGAGCATGATAAGTAAATGGAGCATAATTTCCCTTGGTAAGGGGTATTATGATTTCTCATTTTCAAATGTTGAGGACATGCGATCTATCTGTGCCATGGGTACATGGAACCTTCGTCTTGGATTCCTGAGGTTATTCTTATGGACACCTGAATTTAATCCTAGCATTCAGAAGCTCTCACATTCACAATG
>NC_032024.1:13873037-13874681 GCF_001865875.1 Lupinus angustifolius
TCTGTCTCCATAAGTATACCAATCACACCTAGCTTTTTCTTTCCAGAAAAGCTCCTCCACATTAAGAGCATGCAACATGATTCTTTGGGGTTCATCCTCTTGCTCCCTCAAGTCCTCTTGATGGTTAGCATTCTGAATTGACTCCACTACAACCATAGAAATTTTCACATTGAGATGAATGTTACCAAAAATATCTATGTTCCAAGCCTTAAGCACTTGTTTAAGATTTTTGAGCTTTTGAGCTAAGATGAACATTGGACAGCCAAAGACTCTGTTTCTCCAAGACTCAGCTATAGTTCTTATGCAGTCCTCATGGAGAGTCCACATTTTGTGGAATTTGAACTGAGATAACCTCTGCTGCTTGAACAATTCCGAGCACAATAACAGAGGATGATAAACAGAAGAGATCCTTGGCAGGGTGCAGTAAGAGATTTGAGACCAAGCCGAAATCCAGTCTTCATTACAAAGGCTTCTATCTAACNAATAGCAAGGATTGCCGTACGCAATTCAGCAAACAAAGCATTGTTAATATCCAGATACATTCAACAAACAGAGCATTGTTAATATCCAGATAGGTTGCAAAATAAGCTATGAAATTTCCATGATGATCTCTGAAAATACCTCCTCCTCCTGCATGACCGGGGGCACCATGGGCAGAGCCATCTGTATTAACTTTAAGCACACCCCAAGTAGGCCTTTTCCAAATCACCTCAGAGTATGAAGGAGCCTTGCTATAATTAAGAGGGACATTGAAAAATTTCAATATGCTGAATTCATGCAGAGAAGAGAAGGCAATTGCATTAGAGCATGATCCATCTAGAGTAGTTTCTCTTCTAATCTTAGCAATTACTTGGGCCATGGATATTTTCCTGCCTTCAAGCCTTAACTGGTTTATGCAGTACCATATGATGCTAATTGTGTGGATAATACAGGCTAAGGACACATGTTTTAGCAAAGGACTCTAGACTGTTTTGGAGAAAGCCAAGATATTATTAATTGAGGAGCAGTCCAGGGAGTTTGAGAAAACATCCCTCAACCAAGACCACATATAAGCAGCAAAGGGGCACTGCAAGAAGATGTGCTTTGTTGTTTCAATATTGGCTCTGTAGAGGCTACACATGGAAACAATGTCACACCCTCTTTTCTGAATATTTTCATCAGTTGGCATACGATTCTTCCATATTCTCTAGAGGATGAAAGACTTCGAAGGGGCAATGTGTGTTGACCAGATGTGCTTTAGGCCAGAAGGAGGATCAGGATTACACACACAAGCAAAGATAGCTTACCATCATTAGAGTTACTCCAAACCAGCTTGTCCATGCCCTCTGAGGCTATAGTAGAAGCAATTTTCCTACTAATCATAGGGTACCTTGTGGCTAAAGTATTAGGTATGATCCAGTTAGAGTTATCTATGAAGTCAGCAACCTTAACGTGCAAGGTAGAGTGAATATGAGAGGGAATATCCAACAGCTCCACTAGAGGGTCCCCTAGCCATTTATCTGTCCAAAAATTGATGTTGTGCCCCTCTCCAACCAACCAGATTGAGTTCTTGAAGACCAAATTCCATTGCTCCTTGATACCAGGCCATATAGATGATTTAAAGTACCTAGTAGGTTTAGATCTGCTAAAACCAAATCTTTTTTT
>NC_032024.1:13874781-13875848 GCF_001865875.1 Lupinus angustifolius
TGCTTCTCCTCATTTCATATTTCAACTAGTATTCCTCCGTTAGCAACCTCTTCGTGTGTGTTTTGAGCTTCTTTTGCTCTCTACACTGCAAGTGCTTGCATTGTTTCTGTGTCTTTACTTTTGTTCAGTTCCTCTTCGTTGTTGTTTGGTGTGTTGAAGTCTTGGGTCGTTGTTGGTGGTTGGATAATTCTCGTGTTGTAGCTTTACCCCTTTCCCTTTTGTTATTTCGTTTACCTCTCTTTCTCTCGGTGCATTTGCCGGATTTTCGAGTGAGTTTTTATTTAATTCTGGTTCTTAAAGAAGAAACTCTGAACATTTTTGGACTTGTAAATCTCCATCTCTTTTCTTTATTTTGTTCTATGTGTGAGTTATTTAAATTTTCTTGTATCCCTATCCATTTATTAATTATTGTATCCTAAATTTGTCACGTTTCATTCACATAAAAAACCCAATTATCTATCTTTCCTAACTCTTATCAAAATAAATCCTTTACCATTTACTTAAAGAATCTTTTTTTTGTAAGAGAAGTACTGTTTCCCAGTAAGCAGATTCATATTAGTTATTGATTTTTTTTTAAAACAAAGTGCCTAATCACCGCAAAGTAGATTAATAAAGAGAGACCAAATACAACAGGAAATCCATTACAAATTTAAGAACCTATAGTTGGGAAGACCCAACCAATTTCTATAGAAATGACTATGAATATAAGTAGGAATTGAATTCCACCAAGTATAAGTATTGGAAAAGATTTCAAACATAGCCAAACTGTCAGCGCAAGCAATTCCTTCTCTGAAGATGTGGGAAACCTTAAAGTTCATTGAAGATAGGTGAATTTTACAAATGGTCCATCTAGNTAAAGAGAGACCAAATACAACAGGAAATCCATTACAAATTTAAGAACCTATAGTTGGGAAGACCCAACCAATTTCTATAGAAATGACTATGACTAAAAGTAGGAATTGAATTCCACCAAGTATAAGTATTGGAAGAGTTTCCAAACATAGCCAAACTGTCAGCGCAAGCATTTCCTTTTCTGAAGATGTGGGAAACCTTAAAGTTCATTGAAG
>NC_032024.1:13875948-13876333 GCF_001865875.1 Lupinus angustifolius
CTCCTCATCCTCATCCTATCCTCCTCCTGATCCTCTCCAATTCCTCATTCTATCCTCATCCTTATCCTATCCTCGTCGTCATCCTATCTTCATCCTCATCCTATCCTCATCCTCCTCCTCATCCTCATCCCCATCCTCATCCTCATCGTCATCCGCATCTTCTTCCGCATCCTCATCCTCATCCCAATCTTCATCCTCATCCCCATCCTCATCCTCAAATCCATCCCCATCCTCATCCTCATCCTAACCACCTCCTCCTCCTCCTCCTCATCCTCATCCTCCTCCTCCTCCTCATCCTATCATCATCCTCAACGTCATCCTCATCCTCATCCTATCCTCATCCTCATCCTCATCCTCATCCTCATCCTATCCTCATCCTCATCCC
>NC_032024.1:13876433-13876690 GCF_001865875.1 Lupinus angustifolius
AATCCTCATCCTCATCCTCATCCTCATCCTATCCTACCCTCATCCTCATCGTAATCCTCATCCTAATCCTCATCCTCCTCCTCATCCTCATCTTCATCCTATCCTCATCGTCCTCCTCCAATTCCTCATCCTCATCATATCCTCGTCCTCTTCCTATCCTCATCCTCATCCTCATCCTATCCTCATTCTCCTCATCCTCCTCATCCTCATCCTATCCTCCAGCTCATCCTCATCCTATCATCATCCTCAACCTCATC
>NC_032024.1:13876790-13991573 GCF_001865875.1 Lupinus angustifolius
GGTTGAATATGTTCTTGACATACTCATGAACAACATACTTAAATCTCATCAACATCCATTGGTTGGATGTTGAGAAATCAAGGTTTGAAGATGGAAGAAGACATGAGGAAATGAGAGAAAAATGAAGAGAGATTTACCTTCTCTTTGAAAATGCAAAAGTGAGTGAGTGAAGTGTTGAGTGTGAGGGTTTCAGGAGAGAGGGAAATCTGATTTCCCTCTCGGCAATCATCAAAAAATCCCTAGGGTGGCTAATGAGATCATGAGATATTTGAAAAAGTGATGGAAGATTTGCTTTATGGAAGTCAACTCTCACATCCCAATGCAAAATGATCACCTTGTGGACACGTGCGATTAACACACCCGAGTATTATCGGTCAATACTCGATCGGGTATTATAAATCGCCCGATCCTAATATCCGATTAGAATTTTGGATTTCGGCATTCCGAGTGAAAAATATTTAGAAAATAGGTATTAGTGTATTCAGGGTCTATATTGACTCAAAATTAAATTATGAATCCAACGGTGCAATCGGAATTCGATTCCGAGTTACGAAACTCAAAAATACACGTTTTGAGCCGTACCGGGCGGATTTCGGCCCTGGCAGTGGTCCAGAACCGACTGTCTCTAAAAATTATCAAAATTTACCACAAAATCGGAAATAAAATTTCAAGAATAAAACTCAATTAGAGTTTCGTCTAATTCTTTACCGAAAATTTCCATAAATTCATTTTCGAATATATAATTAATGAAAATATTAGTAAAATCTTATAATTCAAACTCGTAAAATTCGCGGTGTTACAGTAGTCTTGTTGACCTTGATGAGTGTCTTGTTGATATATGATTTGATGATTGTCTTGCCAAGCTACACCAGATAATGGTACCTATAATACAAAATATTTTTTACATCAGTATTTGAAAAAATCATGCATATAGACTCAGAATAAGAAAAAACTAGTAGAACAATATTACCTGCAACAATTCGGTCATGCTTATATTACTACCCGACTCCTTGTAAGTATTATTATGTGCAATATATGTGGAAAACTGTCACAAATTTTATTTATAAAGTTATGATCGCATATAGGTTAAAACAAACATTCAATCCAGAAGACAAATTTAAAATATAAAAAATACCTCAAATGATTGAAATGGAGACAACCCACAAGCTAAGTTTTACATAGAAGGTTTATCTTCTTGTAGACAAGTTTTTTTTCTTTTTTTTGTCAAGAATATTTTTTGGCCTTCTAGATGATCCACAAATTTTTCCTTTTGTCTTTATTTCGTTCACCTTATTGTTAGTATTGGCAATGCACATAGCATTTTCAATACTAATGGGTGATGTGTCATGAGTGTATATATCCTTTTCTCCACTTCCAATGCATGCATTTATAGCTTCCATAGCCTTGTTCCAAGCAGTGACAGCAATTTTATACGTTTCTTCATTTGTTGCACCTTTTGTTGTCAATTCTGTGTATCGCCCACATAAATCCTTGTAGCGATTTCTCAATCTCACATTTGCATCATCATGAGTTGGACTAAGACATGTCCCTCTATCACTTCCTGTTTTTGCTTGCTTTGTCCACCTCTTTAGCACATAAATCATAGGAATCCTCATTATATTTTTTGTTGAAAGAACTTTGAGAGCATGTTAGCACAAAATTCCTGCAAACTCAAACTTTTTACAACTACAAGTAACAACATCATTAAGTGGGTCATATTTGACATTATGCTGAAAATGTTTCTTATAAGGCATAACTTTATATTCATTAACATTCTCAATCTCAAGGGAAGTTATTACATTACAATCATATGACATTGATACCTCCTTCTCAAACATCTTAAAAACTGCAGGAGTATAAATTGTTGTTGCATGTCGAACAATCTCAAAATTAAATGATAAAGACACACTTCTTTGAGTTGCTTTAAAATCCGCCTTTAACTACTGATATCGACGATCATAAACCAACCTCTAAAAGTGGTGAAAAAAATCTTAACATATCATGCTTATAACTCACATATTTTTTTATTACATTGTTCATGTTTTCATTACGTTGTGTGGTCATCATATCACTACAAAAATTTTGTCGACCATACACTAAAGCCCATTTTTCCTTCAAAGCAAATGTTTGATCCATCCATCTATTACCACGAAGACCATAATTGTCTAGCAAATCATCCCAAACTTTATTAAACTCATCTTCTTCTTCATACTCATAGATGCACTTGCTGAAGTTCTTGTTAAAGTCTTGAAACTCTCCAAATACAACACTAAGATTCTTCAAAGCATTCTGGTATAAGTGCCAAATACAAAGACGGTGACATGTCTCTGGCCATGTCAAGCTTAGAGCCTTTGCCATTGCTGCATCTTGGTCAGTAAGTATTGTTTGTGGCTTTTTCCTGACATTGATTTAGCTAAAGTTTCAAACAACCAAACAAATGTTTCTGCAGTTTCATCATATAACAACACTACACCAAAGATAATGCTAAGTTTATGATGATCCACTCCAATAAACATGGCAAATGGACGACCTTCTTTATTTTTTCTATATGTGGTATCAAAACAAACAACATCCCCAAAATATGAATAATCAACCATCATTTTTGCATCTCTCCAAAATATATTGGTTATTAAATCATCCTCATCAACTTGTATGGCATAGAAAAAATTAGGATCTTCTACTTTCATCTGTTGTAAATACTCAATGTATCTCCTAATCTTATTTGAATTGTTCGCTTTGAGCGTAAATAATTTTTATAGTCATCACGAATGAATCCCAAATTTTCACGTCCACCAACTCTTCTTGACATTTATTCACAACTTACTTTTGGAGCAATACCAGAACTTTCAGCTAAGTCAATCTCATATGCTAGAGAGGGTGTTATTTTCCTATGAGATCTATGAAGATGAGTCTTGCTAGGGCTAGAAGTCTCATGCTTATGTTCAGCAATAAATTGAACAATACGAAACTTTCCTGTTGAACGACAATCTACTTTCATTCTTGCCAAACATCCAAACCTTGATTGAGCACGAGGATTATTCACACTAGTGCTACGTTTATCCTTCTCACGATAACCTTCACATGAACAACAAAATACTCTATTGATTATGTGATCATTAGCGTTGTTGTGTGCTTTACTTTTCATCACACTAAAACCAACTCTATAAGCATAAGAGTTATAAAAATCGTAAGCTGCATCTTCAGTTTCAAATTCTAACCCAAGCTTTGGGATAATTTCATCTGGAATTTTATTATGTATCTCTTTAATTTTATTTTTCTCTAATTCACCACTACCATCACTTGTATCTGGTTGATGATCTTGTGTCATGGCCTCTCTATTTGACATTACCTTCAATTAAATAAAAATTAAAATTAGTTCTGTTTTAACAAATTGACCAAAATGACCCACTCACCCACATTTCCTATTAAATCTATATGTAACTAACATACCTATCAAACATCAAAGCTAAACTGTAAACATAATATATCAACAAGAATTATATATTTAATATATCAAACATCACATAATAACAAAAGTTATAATAAAACTCGTATACTTAATATATCAAGAAGAATTATATGCAAACTAATGTGAGTGGGCTTTACATTAAAACTAGAATAAAAGAAAGAAAAAAAGACTTACATCTGCTATGTGGGGAGAATGGAGAGGGAAGTAAAAAGAACACAACCCATAATGGAAAAGAATCTAATTTTATGGTTGTTTCTTCTTTAAAAATGTTACTATGTAGAAGGAGAATATAGGAGAAAAAGTACTTGGTGAGAGAAAGAAAAAAAGTGAAGATAAAAGGAGAGAGAGAAAAGAAAATGGAGAATTGAGAGGAAGGACATGTGAAAAAATGAATGGTGTACTGGGCTTAGAGGAACTTGGTGAGAGAAAGAAAAGAAAATGGAGAGTGACACGTTGAGTTGAGAGGAAGGAAATGTGAGTGGAAGAAAGGAATAATCAGCTGGGTAAGGAAAAGTCACATGAGAATAACAAATATTTTTTAGTGAAAAAATGAGGTAGATTTTTTAAATGATATGGCAGAATGCATTTGGCCGAGACAGGATTGGGGACACCAAGTTGGGACACGTGATCCCCATCCCTTTTTATCGGTATTCTAATTATCGGTTTCACCTAATTTTAGTTTATTTATCTCCCCCTTCTTCCTTTTTCTTTGTTTTTTGTACTAACCTTCTTCCACCATTTACCTACTTTTACAACACTATTTATAATTGATTTTTTTAATTTTATACTAAATAACTGATTATTTAATTAAAATAAAACTACTGTTCAAATGATTTATTAATGATCTTTAAAATAAATGAATTAATTAAAAAAAATGAGTGGTAGCCAAAGATTTTATGATTACTGATTAAAAATTGAACAATTAAAGAGGACAAAATTGATTTTGAGAAATTTAAAAATGCGTTTTCATGATAAAAATATTGTTACAGAAAATATCTAGTAACACAATAATATTTCTTTTAACTTAAAAAATTATCATATTATCCATTTGGACAAAACAATCACTAGTGATTTTGTAAAATTTTAAAAAAATACTATACTACCAAAAAATGGATAAAAATAATTATTCGATTCTATAAAATCACAAAAATAATGAGAATGTCATTTCAACCTTGTTTAATGTTTTTTATTTGTAAAATTTTAAATTTTTAAGTTTTGTTAAGTGAAAAGTCGGGCAAAATTAGGTGATTGCAACACGTAATTCTTAGACCATTCAAATTATAGGTTGAATTTCAATCCTTATAACATTGATATAAAAGAGAAAGTGACTCAATTCATGCACCACATGTATAATTAAAAATCATTTGCTTTGCATACACTTAATGACCCATGGAAAGAGCACTCATGAATTGAATGTTTGTTTTAAGTATACTATTATTGGACTTGATTAAAAATATTCATATTTGAAACTGAAATAATTTAGGAAGATAAAGAAGATACTAATTGTATGGAGTTATTGTATGATAGATTAAAATACAATGATCATCATATGTTCTATTGTTGATGTTAATGTAAACATGCATCCTAAAATTGGAGAAGAAAACAAAAATACCAACAAAAAGGAACTCACCTTTTTGCTACACCTTCACTCAATAGATAGAAGGTAGAGATAAATAGAGAAAGAAAGAATGAGAGAAAGAGAGTGAGAGAAAGGGAAAGAAAAACAAAGAGGAAGAAGAGAATGAGTCACCATTTCCTTCTTCTCCTTCACCAAAAGTTACGTTCTGTTTTTTTTTTTCTTCCAAATAAAGGGACAGTGACTTTTATTTTTATTTTTCTTAACTATTTTCAAATCAATTGAAATATACATTAGGAAAAAATATAGGTGTTATAGACATAACCTCGCTATTGTATTCCCATTAAAAAATGATATTTAAAACTATTAAAATCTCTTTGTTGCACACATTATTGTCGTTAGTACAAAAAATGGTGAAATAATTATTTTTATAAAAAACAGGTTTGCATTATTAGCATTTTTATATGAATGTATATATGTTGAAAATATAAATATCAAACATGAGAGAGAAAATGTGATGTACCTGATGCAAATAGCCAAAGAAACTCATGCTCGTTGATGTATCGATTGGAACAGGCTGGATAGATGGAGCACATGATCAAATCGTGTGCTCAACCACACGTGATCCATTGCTCATATAGGTGTAGGAATTTGGTGCGGTGCGGGTGGAAATGATTGGATAGATTTGGAGGACTATGGCATGTAGCGTGAGCTCACTAACACTCGATAACACACACCCAAAGTTTTTTATAATGGTGCATTTTTTTGGTTTCTTTTTTTCTCTCTACTTTTTATGCCTTTTTTTATAATTGTTTTCTTAATGGCTTTTTCCGTGTGTTTTTTCAACTTTACCTTTGTACCTTCGTGCTAGTGCATATTTATAGTGAAATTAAACATGTGTTTTTTTCAAAAAAAAATTTCCCCATTAAGAAATGAGAGAGGATTAAGGGGAGATGTTTTCTCCCTTAATGAATTCTGGATTTAAAATTTGAATTGTATTAATGTTTGTTTAAATTTTTAAAACTCGAATTTAATTATTGACTTATTTGAAACAATTTGAATATGATATTTTTTTATCGCAAGACACCACACAAAATATCCGATTATTCTAAACATCGCCCAATAATTTTAGTCAAGCCAAAAATTAGTTGTAATGCCCCAAAATGAGTACAAAATAAAAATAATTATTTCATCCTTTAAAAATATAGTAGTAGGTGAAAATCATTTTTTGGGTAGAAATACCTTAACGACTCTAAAAAATCTCAAAGTTGTTGCATTACCTTTAAATAGAAAACAAACAATCATTTGATTTTCATAAAATCGCAAATAATATTTCAAACACAATTTTTTTATTTTTATTTAATTAAGAAAACAAAAATTATGAGACATTTAGCATGTGTTTTTCCCCATAAATGGAATGTTTCTATAATCAGGATAGTAAATATTCATTAAGTAACTTAAAATCCGTTTAAAAACCAAAAACGAAAACAAAGTGTTATTTATTTATTATTGAGCCAATAATTACTCATTAAGCATTTTTGACCCATGTTAATTTTTATTTTTGAAATATGTTTGTTTTTTTTTAATTTATTTTATATATTTTTTTTGAAAAATTATTTTGGGCCGGACAAAATTGGGTGTTCACAGCTGCCCCTCTTTACTTATTGCTTATTAGATAGTATATAAACTAAGGTTTAAGTTCTATCATGGTAAGTAACTAGTAAAACAATGAATGCTAATTTTGTCAAGGCACAAAAGAATTTTTGTTGTGGTGAGATAGATATTGAGGTCTAACCAAGAACATAGGTTGCTGAAAGTTGGAAATTAATTTTACATTAAGTACGAGGCTTGAAACGATTGATTTCTAGGTCGTCAAGCACGGGATTCTCGAAAGTACAATTTGATGTCGTCAAGCATGGCCCCTCAAATTTTAAAAATGTCAAGCACGGAGCCTGGAAAGATTGACTTCGAGGTCGTCAAGCACGAGGTCCTCGAAAGTTCAATTTGAGGTCGTCAAGCACGGGGCACTAAAATTTTAAAAACGCCAAGCACGGAGCCTGGAAAGATTGACTTCGAGGTCGTCAAGCACGTGGTCCTCGAAAGTACAATTTGAGGTCGTCAAGCACGGGGAACTCAAATTTTAAAAACACCAAGCACGAAGCTTAGAAAGATTGACTTCGAGGTCGTCAAGCACGAGGTCCTCAATAGTACAATTTGAGGTCGTCAAGCACGGGATCCTCAAATTTTAAAAATGCCAAGTAGGGAGCCTGGAGAGATTGACTTCGAGGTCGTCAAATATGGGTCCTCGAAAGTACAATTTGAGGTCGTCAAGCACGGGACCCTCAAATTTTAAAATGCCAAGCATGGAGCATGAAAAGATTGACTTTGAGGTCGTCAAGCACGAGGTCCTCAAAAGCACAATTTAAGGTCATCAAGCACGGACCTCAAATTTTAAAACGCCAAGCATGGAGCTTGGAAAGATTGACTTCGAGGTCGTCAAGCACGGGATCCTCGAAAACACAATTTGAGGTCGTCAAACATGGGCCCCTCAAATTTTAAAACGCCAAGCATGGAGCTTGGAAAGATTGACTTCGAGGTCGTCAAGCATGGGGTCCTCAAAAGTATAATTTGAAATGGTTCGGATGAATGGTATGATTGTTTGGGATATGTATGCATGAAGTTCGTGTTGATATTTATACTGTATGAATTTGACTATGCATTGATTGGCATGAGTATGCACAATTATGCTTATGATGCATGAGAGGTGGTTGATGTTTAACATAAGAAAATTAGGGGTGTCCTTGTTTGAATGCTTGTGTATGCATGAATTTCATGTTGATGTTATTATGATTAAAGTGAGTATGTATTTACTTGAATATTGATGTGATTTAATATATGTATGTCATGTATATGCATTGTTTGATGTTATTATTTTTGACGTATGTCATGTATATGCATTGTTTGATGCTATTATGTCATGTATGTGCATTGTTTGATTAATGTGAATATGCATTACTGTTTGATGCTATTATATCATGTATATGCATTGTTTGATTAATGTCATGTATAATATAAATATTATATGATTTTTGAATGTAATGGAATGAGAGGTAAGGCCCATGCATAAATGTTCTAATGTATCATTCATGGTTTTTTTTTTGATGGAACTCATAAACTTTTGCAGACTTGACTGAAGCGACCCTTGATGTCTGTTGTTGATTGGTACCATTACTTTTCACCCATCATAATTTGCCCCCGTTTAGCTGAAGATGCCTTTCTATTAAGGTGGTCCAAAAAATTATCATACTATAATATTGAGGATAGTGACTAAACTCAGTCATACTGCCTCAGTGTAGGCTGGCTAAGGAATTCTTTCCAGAGCGTTGATATTTTTGTAACAAAAACTGCCCCAGTATGCCTATTTTGACATATTATCTTCATTCAGATGGTTATTATTTATAAACTGCCACAATTTGGATCATCGATGATGTGTAGTAGTAAGACTTCACCTTAAGGGTGTTCATTTAATTTCCCCTAATTTTTGCCCAAAATACCTAATGTAGGTATTTGTCAAGAATTCCCTATTTTTGCAATGATACTAAATCGCATTTCCAGGTTTTCGACTTAGTATCACTCTCCTTTTGTTAGGTCGCCCTTGCGGATTTTCAACCTAACACTCTTTGTTTTTTTTGTTTTGTGAACAACCTTATGTAAAATTGCCTCAACTTTGGGCTTCATGAAACTTTTTGATTCGAGGAAAATTGGACCAACCCAAAAATTGCCCCAGTGTGAGATACTGAGGGTTATCCTTCTACTCCAATTGTCATTCCAGACTTTAATTTGAGAGGTATTCTACGAGAATCATCCCAAAAACTTCCCCAATTTGAGTAACTATTCCTCATTCGATTTAGTGTTCTTCATTTCATGCACAACTCTTTAAAAAGAAATACTAAAAACAATGATCATGCAAACTTGGTAAGTGTTTGGGCTATAAGTGGTGACGAGAGAATTGAATATGACATTGAAGTTGTATTTGGGAAATATTGATGTGGTGACCATGATGGTGATCTTCAAGAGAGAATATATTTCATGCATTAATTGAGATATTTTTATCAAAGGTGGAGTTTAGTGGAGTCAACGTTTCTTTGTCATGGTGTGAATCCTAGGCAAGTCGACCATTAACAAGGTCCTTTTTTTAGCTTGTATCGTGGTCTGGCTAAGGGTTTCCAAGAAAATATATAAGGCTCAAATATGTGTTTCTCATACTAATTCCTCCTTTCTCCTATCTTCTTTGTCCTATTTTTCAATAGTTTTCTAAAATGACATTCAATTACTATAATTTTTGGATTTTTGTAATGTAATGGGTCAATATTGTAATCTTACCCGGTAGGATGTGAATAGTTCTTTTGGCAGTACTTAAGAGTGTATCTCGTTTGCCTTAACTTTTGCCTGAGACATTGAGGATTCTCAGCGAGCTTTTATTTTTCTGTAATTCATTTTGCACTTTGACCGACAAACAATTTTGTTTGACTTGACTTTTACTTTTTTATCCTCCGGGTCATAAGTGTTTATTTATTTCTTAATAATTGAATGTCAAGGAAAACTTATAAAAAACTATCATCCCCGTGATATTGATGTTTTATAGGTCAATCATAAGAAATCTCCTTTCATAATGTATATGGCTCAAATGGGGCGACTAAGGATATCTTCATAGTATTTGGGAATTACCAAAGAAGCCTTGTATCATCGGAAAAATTTGCCTAAAGACCCACACCATATTGGTCTTACATTTGCATCATCCTCCACATGATTTTTTTAAATCTTATATCTCACGTTAATGCATGAATTTATTTTGCTGTCTGTTTTTTTAGAATAAATATAGTTAATGGGGATAATATGGTTGAGAGGGTGAGGTATGAGATGGTAAAATTTGCATGATCAATGCATTAGTATATACTTGTTAAAAAAATATCCAATAGAAATAGAATCTTTATTTATAAAAGGGTGTATGAGTGAATGGAGGAGTAATTGTGATCGAATTGGACAATTGAGGTCTTCAAAATGACGAGAAGCTTTTCAAACCAACTCTTGAGGTGTATCAATATGGGCGACTTGTTTATTTCCTCTTTTTTTTTTTTTTTTTGCCAGATCGCTTCAGTATGGTTCAACAATATCAATTTTTAAAAAGAAAAAAATTGATTGTCAACTCATGAATGAGATGAGTGATATGAGAGTGCAAGGATAATGTATGCTTGCTATTTTTATTTTTTTCTTGAATGAATGTATTTGATGTTGCATGAATGAATTCTTCCAAATAATGTATGGTGTATGTAATTTATGGTGTATGGCATGCAATATTTGGATGATTATATTTTTTGATTAATTTTTTAAGTAAGTATATGAATGTACGAATTGGTGAATGAATGATGTATTTTTTTTCGTTTTTTATATGAATGTTTGAATGATATATTTTGGATGAATATTTGAATGATGTATTTTTGGATGTTTGAATTATGTATTTTTTGCATAGATGTATGTATGAATTTTTTTTTTTTGCATGGATGTATGAATGAATGATGTATTTTTAAGGAATATATGTATGAATGGATGATATGATTGATCATGATGCGTACTACTATAATTACAATTTGTATGCCCCTAGGATATAATACTTCATTTTAGGGAAATGTAACCTCATTAAGAATATAGTAAAATGTTGTGATGAACTTGACACTTATTATATTGTTAAGGTCCGTTTAGAGTTAAATGATTAAAATCTAGCTTATTAAGATGACAAAATTATCTCTGGGGCATTGAATCCATCGAAGGGGATGAAAAATCGAAATTAGTCATCCTTGTGGCACAAGTACATCAAGGGAGGTGCAATGAAATCCTTATAATACTTAGGCATGAATATATTTTTTAGGGACAAAAGTCCCAATTTATAATGATAATTGATATAATTTAAGTTATGTTTCTTGTGTCTTATATAAGGTACACTTGCAAGGTTTTGAATAATCTATAGGTCATAACTTTATGGCAAGATACTAGGTCTTGATTAAAGTGGACTAGATAAAAGCTCTAGACTTCTAAAGGTCATCAGATTGCATCCAATCTTAAAAGAAAGGAAACCAAATATCATAGGTTAGTTACGAGAAGAGACTAGCTCCCCAAGCAGATAACTCACAATACATGGAAACACTCTAGGTGGTCCATCACACCAATACTAGATGTGACATAAGACCACTTACCAGCAAAGCAAATGTCCCTCCAATCTTAAATTTAATCTCTGATACCCGGGTATAGGGCATATATGTGTGCAAACTCAAGTGTATTATGTGAGTGTGTGTGGAAGCACAACAATTTAAAATAAATTACACCACAAAAGTTACATAATAGATAGATAAATATATAAAAATAATTAACTAAATGGAAATAAATAAAATGAAGAATGCATGTATTATTTATTTATTTATTTTATTTTATTTGTAAAAACTAGGGTATTTAGATCCAAGCGAATAGCAATACTAGGCCTGACTCTCTTAAAAAAAATCTCCAACAGAGTCGCTAGTTGTCGCACCCCAATTTTTGACTGTACGACCTCATTAGAGTTGCCACTACATTTTTCAGTCAAAAATGTAGAAAAATCTTTTGGCCTAATCACATTGGGTCTTGGACTTTGATATCCAGGTTCAGGAGTCCATTACGAATCAGAGAATGTATTAGCATCTCGTTCGCCCGTAATAAAACGGTACCCTAACTAATTGCATGAATTAAATACCCTTGATTTATTAAAATTAAATTACTTGAAACAAAATTTTTATTTTTTATTTTTTTGTCTGACAAGAGTTGATCTTACTCTTACGTATCCCTAGGTGCAATAGGGAAATCAAGACTACGTAGTTCAAGTTTAAAAATGATTAATTTGATTAATTTTAATTTATTAAAAGTGTAGAAATTTTTTAAGGGGAATTAATAGACGGAGAGTTGACATTGGTCACTTACCCCATTTTTTCATTTAGATAAATAACAAAGGCAATACTAATGACCGCAACTGCTTCTCGGCTCGAAAGAAAAAGATGATACAATACGAGACATAACCTCACTATTGTATTCCCATTAAAAAAGTGATATTTAAAACGATTAAAATATCTTTGTTACACACATTATTGCCATTACTATTTTAGAAAAGAATGATTTTCAATCATTATGATATATTATGTGTCATTTACTATTATAATTAACATTAATAATCATTTTATAAAAAACTGTGAAATAATTATTTTTATAAAAAATTGTGAAATAATTATTTTTTATAAAAAGAAGGTTTGCATTATTAGCATTTTTATATGAATGTATATATGCTGAAAATATAAATATCAAACAGAAGAGACTCATGCTCGTTGACGTGTCGATTGGAGACAGGCTGGATAGATGGAGCACATGATCCAATTGTGTGCTCAATCACACGTGATCCATTGCTCATATAAGTGTAGGGATTTGGTGTAGTGTGAGTGGAAATGATTGGATGGATTTGGACGACCATGGCCTGTAGCGTGAACTCACTAACACTGGATAACACGCAACCTAGTTTTTTATAATGGTCCTTTTTTTGTTTCTTTTTTCTCTCTAATTTTGATGCCTTGTTTCATAATTGTTTTTTAATGGCTTTTTCTGGTTTTTTTTTTTCAACTTTTCCTTTGTAGCTTGGTGATAGTGCATATTTATAGTGAAATTAAACATGTGTTTTTTCAAAAACAAATCTTCCCCATTAAGAAATGAGAGAGGATTAAGGGGAGATGTTTTCTCCCTTACTGAATTCCGGATTTAAAATTTGGACTATAGTAATGTTTGTTTTTTTAAATTTTGAAAATTCGAATTTAATTATTCAGTTATTTGAAATAATTTGAATATGATGTTTTTTTATCACAAGACACCACATAAAATATCTGATTATTTTAAACATCACCCAATAATTTTAATCAAGCCAAAAATTACTTGTAATGCCCCCAGGTGAGTAAAAAAATAAAAATAATTATTTGATCCTTAAAAAATATAGTAGTAGGTGAAAACCATTTTTTGAATAGAAATACCATAACGACTCTAAAAAATCTCAAAGTTATTGCATTACCTTTAAATAGAAAAGAAACAATCATTTGATTTCCATTATGTGACATTTAGCATATGTTTTTCCCCAGAAATAGAATGTTTCCATAATCAGGATAGTAAATATTATTAAGTCACTTAAAATTCGTTTAAAAACCAAAAACGAAAATAAGTTATTATTTATTCATTATTGAGTCAATAATTACTCATTAAGTATTTTTGACACATGTTAATTTTTATATTTGAAATATATTTTTTTTTTAATTTATTTTATATTTTTTTTTTTGAAAAATTATTTTGGGTCGGAAAAAATTTAATTTTCATATATATATATATATATATCACATAAGTTTTTCTCCTTCAATCCCCATTTACAAGAGTGAGAGAGAAGAGAATTAAAAACTAGTCGTCTAACAGTAGTGTAACCTAAAAAAAAAAACCTGTTTTTGGCCTTAAACAGCTGGAATGAAAAGATTAATTCGAATGCAGTTCTTGAATTCAGTTATATTATTGTTTTTATTAATAGACAAATTACAAAGTTGGCTAACTTGATCGCAGATTAACATTAAATCCGTTTTTGAATTCAGTTATATTATTGTTTTCCTTATTGGACAAGTTACAAAGTTGACTAGCATGTTTGTTATATACCAACTATATATATACAATATTTCTCAGGCAAAGTAGAACAACTTCTCATATTGCATGAACTCCTTTCTTTTCTAGCTACTATGCAATTTCTTACAAATCTTCTCCTTTAATTCCCATTACAAAAAATCTATTTTCTTTGGGAATTTTAGGCAAGGGAGAAAGATAATTGCACAAAATGAATTATAACCATTCATTGTTTAAGGAATTTATTGTCCTAAACCAAAGTCAAAATTTCAATATCTATAATGTTTCTATTGATCTTCCACCACATATAACATCAGAAGGCTTATGGGCTGATTATAATCATGGTGGGGGGAAATCACCATTGCAATCCCCATTTACAATCCTTCAGCTTCAAATAGTCACCATTTTCTTCATCACACAATGTTGCCATTTCTTGCTTAAGTCATTGGGGGTCCCTTATTTTATTTCATCTGCATTGGTATGCATATCCTAATCTCTCACCCTTTCTATTTTTTGAGTTACATTCCTATTATCTGCATATCATTTTATTTCAAAACACATTTCCATTGTTTAAGCTAAAAAAAGTGATTTTTATTGTATAGTTTTTGGTAAAACACTATTTTTGACCATTTATTTCATTTTTAGGTTTTCATTTGATCCTATAACAAAATAAAATGTCAATTTAGTCTTTAATCTTTTTTTACGTCTAAATTTGGTCCTCTATCTTTTTTATATTTTTAAATTTCACTATTCTATCATAACAATGTTAATTATTTTAGTATGTTTTCGTGTAAATCTAATTAATATTGTCATGATATAAGAGTGAAATTGACAAACATTATAAAGATAAAGGACTAAATTGATGTTTTATTTTGTTAGATAATCAAATTGAAACCTATATATAAAATATAAGATAAATGATTAAATTGACATTTTACTCTGTTATATGACCAATTGAAACCTAAAATTAAGATAAAGAACCAAAATAATATTTTAGCATATAATTTTATTTAAAATTTGTATTTGTTTACAAATATAAAAAATAATTTTATCAAAGTTTTGTGATTTTATTATGTAACTAGAAAATTTTGTTGCATGCAGGCTGGGATTCTATTAGGCCCTACAATTAAGTCTGATACATTGAACAAATACAAGCAATTATTGTTTCCATTTGGGAGTGAAGACACATTGCAATTGATATCAGCTTTTGGTTACACATTCTACTTATTCTTGAATTATGTACAAATGGATTATTCAATGATCACAAGAACAGGAAAAAGAGCTTGGGCTATTGCTTTATCCTCATTAGTACCAATATGTCTTGGTTTTGCATTCTATGTAGAATGTTATCCTTTTATACATAAAGCTGTTGGTGAAAAAGAAATTAATAGCATGCCTACAGTGTTTATATCTCACAGCATTTGCTCTTTCCCAGTCATTGCTAGCTTACTCACTGAGCTCGAAATCCTTAACTCCGAAATCGGGCGCCTTACTCTTTCATCAGCTCTAGTATTAGATATAACTGGCACTGCAGTCACAGGAATCGCAACTAGCATGGTTGTTAGCTCGAATAAAGGTCTAGAAGCATACATTATCAATGTCGGTGGACTAATTGCATTATTCGTCATAATATTAACTATTGGACGCCCTTTGATGAAGTTAGTGGTGAGACATACTCAACAAGGTAGGCCAGTGAAGAAAATATTCATCTACATCATTGTCTTCCTTGTCATAATTTTCGGGTTGATGGAAACCGAATTAGTCCAACCTTTCTTTGGTGGTGCTGTTATGCTTGGTCTTGCTGTGCCAGAGGGTCCTCCTTTAGGGTCTGAATTGGTGAAGCAACTTCAATTGTTCTCAACTTGGTTCCTTATGCCTCTATTTGTCACAAGCTGCATCATGAAGGTTGATCTAGACCTATGGAACATGAACAAAAATCTGGTTATGATTATATTTGGCCTAATAATTATGGTCACTTTGGTTAAAATACTATTGTGTGTGGGAATTTGCCAGTTTTGTAGCATGCCTATCATTGACTCTATTTGCATTGCTCTCATTTTGAGTTGCAAAGGCGTCGTCGACATTTGCGCCTATATCTTACTATATGATGCTAAGGTAATTAGTATTTTTTATGTAAGCATTTGAATACGAAAAATGTTAGCGATATGCTCTTTTTAATACAAAAAATGTTCAACTAACTTGTTTCATTGTATTGATTCCAGAGATACACTAGTGGAGAAGTAAGTATTATGGTTATCTCGGGTTTGATTTTGGCAACCATTTCAAAGATTGGTGTGAAATCATTGTATGACCCTTCAAGAAAATATGCAGGGTATCAGAAAAGGAACATTTTATACTTGAAGCCTAATACAGAGCTTCGAGTTGTGGCATGCGTCCACAAACCATGTCACATAGTTCCAGTAAGAAATTCGTTGGACCTTTTTAGTCCTACACCAACAAATCCATTAGTGGTTGATGTCTTGCATCTCATGGAGCTAATTGGAAGGACTTCTCCGATTTTCATCTCACATCGCAATCAGCAAATGAGTGTTGGGTCAAGTCATCATAATTTCTCAGGGGAAATCATTGTAACCTTTAGCCTTTATGAGCATGAGTATGCAGGTGCCGCGACCGTGAATGCCTATACAGCTATATCTCCATTCACCTTTATGCATGATGATATTTGTTATCTTGCTATGGACAAAGTAGCATCATTTATAATACTTCCTTTTCATTTAAGATGGAGAGACGATGGCACGGTCGAATCAGACAATAATAACATAAGGACACTTAATATTAAGGTCATGGAAAAGGCACCATGCTCAATTGGGATTCTAGTGAATCGCGGATCTTGTACATCTATTTCATCAAGTTATGTAGTGGCCATGATTTTCTTGGGTGGTTCAGATGATAGAGAAGCTTTGTGCTTAGCTAAAAGATCAGCTAAAGAATTAAATAATCACTTGTTTGTGTATAGATTGGTTGGACCAGATTCTGAAACAACAAATTGGGATAGCATGCTTGATGCTGAAGTGCTAAGGGGTGTACAAGGAACATATGGTAGACTTGAAAATGTGACATTTGAACAAATAACAATAGATGATCCATCTCAAATAACATCATTCCTAAATGATGTGGTGACTAAATTTGATTATATTATAGTTGGGAGAAGACATGGAGTCAAATCTCCTATCACAAGTGCAATGGTAAATTGGACTGAGTTTCCAGAGTTGGGTGTAATTGGTGATTTACTTGCTTCACCAGATATGGAGACTAAAGCTTCCATTTTAGTTGTTCAACAACAACAAATGCCCACAAAATGGTGATTGCTACTTTGGTTTAGCAATGTAAGATTTCACTGGATCAAGATCAACTGAAAAATCAAATATTCGATTCTTGAAAGCAACAATTGCGCATCCTGAAAGAGATTTTAATATATGTTTGCATTATTGTATTTTTCTCTCCCTATTTTGTAGCTAGAACATGGTGTATTCAAAGCCCATAAACAAGTATGAATACTGCTAGAAAGTTTCCGGGAAGAACTTGTAACGACCCAAAGAAATTAGTGCATGCATGTGAGAAACATACAAACAGAAAGAAATTAATCAAATTTGTTGTTTTAATGTATGTTTGAATGTATCTTTTTTCTTCAAGAGGTAACCTAATGGAACATTTACCAACTCCCTTTTTTACGAGTGTAATTTTAATTAACAATGATTTAACTTCTTTCAAAAATCAACTCAATTGGTTGAGTTATAAAATATTATATCACACCTTAATTTTACAAGAGTATATTCAATTATATAGAATGTTATCTCCTCTGTCCCTTTAAACAAATAAAATATGTTTACATATAAAAATAAATAATAATTGTAATTATAATTACCTAATAGAATCAAACTTAATCAAATATCCCAATCATATTTTTATTTCAACTATTTTTTAATTTTTTTAATTTTTCATATAGACCCATAAGAGAGTAAATAATCAAAGGGGTGTATGAAAAATAATTTGGTTTCTAAACATTAAATAAAGTTGTTGAATAGTCCTTAAAAAATTTATTCATAATATAATTAAGTTCCTTAAATTAAGAAGTCATTAAATAATCATTGTATATACTAGTGTGTTAACAGACACTTCTGTATCTTTGTTTACATGTTACAAATGTCAAATATAATATGACATGTTAAATATAGTAATTTGTGGGACAAAGACTTAGTTGATTTTGTTGAATTTCCTACTTAAGTCATGAGGTAGTCCATAACCAAAAGTCATGTCAATTGCTACTATAATGCATCCATTTCCACGTGAAGTTTGTTTCAAACCTATATATATTGCAACCAAAAATTGGGAGGATAAAAGAAATAACGAATACTTAACAAAAACGTCTGCTTTAACATAAAAGTTATGTCAAAAAAGAATTAAATATTATGTTGTGGGATAAGAACATCATCTTTTATTATTTTTTATAAGGAAGAACACATATGATAGAAAAGAGGCCGATATAAATTAGCATTAAAGGAGTTTAATGTTTCATATCATAATTATGTAAGAAAGGTTTAAGATAATATAAGAAAAGTACCAATAAATACAATGGTTAAGAATAATCATATTCATTACACTTGTAGTCATTAGAGATCCAGAAACATAAAAAAACTAAAAAATGAGAGTTTATTTTTTTCTTTCATCACACCACTAATCACACATAATGAAAGAGGAAATGAAGAAATATATGAACATTAAAAAATAATAAATTCATACCATAGTGGTTGTGGCATGACTTTTCCAACTAAAACATATATGAATCCAAGAATACCTAAGAAAAAATGAATATGAAAATGAAAAGTAAAGGAGATGTGCATACCTTATATTAGAAGTTTAACATATGAGTTTATGAGAGAAGATAAAATTATGCCCTAACAATAATAATGATGAGAAGAAAAAACGTATCCGAAAAAAATGAAATGAGAAAATGAAATGGAATTGGATAATAGAAAAGCATCAATTTAGAATATTTAACATTTTGGTTTAAAGGAGAACGTGAAAGTTACGTAGAGTAAATATTTAGAATATCAATTACTGTTAGTAATCAATTGTATGATAGTAGTTATAACATATATGTTATAAACTTTTAGTACATTAAATTATTGAAATGTGTATTTGAATTGACATAAAACATAAATATATATAAAATTGTTGTATTGTAACGAGAATCTATATGAAAAGCTCAAATCATGTGGTTGAATATGGAAAAACTCACGGTCATAAAATATTAAATAGTTATGATATTAATCCTTCTAAAAAAATGTGGACCTAATTAAAATGACCAATAATAGCTATCAAAGCTATGAATGAGAGGATAAATACAACTAATAACTCCAAGAAAGTCATTATTAGCAACAACAACAAAATTTGATATTTCTAACAATAATTTCATAAATCTAAATCTAATTTTGAATACATGGTGCATGGTATATAAACATTGGGTATATGTTTTTTTTAGCATTAAGGGGAAAGTTAGAATATATAAATTATATCTATTAAATTATCTAAAAACCATTGAGACATGTTTTGCCTTTTATGTAGTAGTATAAATATTTGACAAGACAATTTAGTGCCTAAAATTTTCAAACAATAATTCAATCCCTAATAAATTAAATTTGGTGAAATAAAAATTTCAAAAATCCATTTCCTCATATAAAAAATTCATTTTCGATGACTAATGACTGGATGATGGAAAATTGTAATAACTATTTTGCAACTCTATACTTTTTAAAGCTAAATTTATTAATTATTATATAGCAATTATTCCAATAAAGCTTAAGAGATTTTTTTGGTACTATCAACAATATTTTTTCATTTTTTGGGTAAAAAACTAATCTCTTTTATGACATATGACTGTCTCTCCCAATAAGTATCATTCTCAAGAATCAAATCATTAATCTTTTCATCATCCTAAAAATTTAAGAGAAACTACCATACTTAAACTAAAAGCTTGTAGATAGAGGTCAATAGATTTGTTAGACAGTTGAGTCCACTTACAAATTGGAGAATATGGAACATATTCCACATGTTGGAAGCTTAAGGTCTAAGAAATGGGAGTTATTCGATGCACTCTTGCCCTACATTTATTTCAATAAAAAATGTGTAATATTTATGTAATTTGTAAAAAAAAATTATAAATAATATATTATTTATCATTTATTTGTATTAATTATAATTATTTAAAATTTAGTGATTAAAAATTTGATGACAAATGTTGAAATAACATTTTATTTTATGAAATAAATTATGGATTATATATCTGAATTAATAGACAAATAAAAAGTTGATATTCTTTGGTTAAGTAGCGTGATGTAGTAATCGAATAACTACATCAAAGGAGAAACGCAAGAATATATATCTTCGTAAGTAACATCATCGCTGAGAAACAGAGAAAGAAAGAGAGAAAATGGCAACATTGGGTGGTCCTAGAGAAATTGCTGGAAACCAGAACAGCCTTGAGATCGATGGTCTTGCTCGCTTTGCTGTTGATGAACACAACAAAAAACAGGTTTCTTTTTTTCTATTTTTCTTTATGCTACGTATTCATTTTCTATTATGTCACCGATTACCAGTTTTTTACTTCGATCTCGCCATGCTAACGTTTGTTCAATTAGATGAGGTGGATTTCATTTTAATTTTATGTTTTGTTGATGATCCATGCATGTCATCAAGATTCTACAAAAAAAAAAGTTATTTTGGTTGTATTGATTTGTAAGAAAGCGCTTTATTAATGAGATTGAATGTTGAGTGATAAAAAAAAGCTAAGAGAATAGTAGATTTGACGATATTGCGTTGGATGAGTAACTAATTAGACAAAGATAAGATTATAAATGAATTTATTATAGAGAAGGTTGATGTGACTCCTATTGTTTAAAAGATGATAGGATCTCGCCTTAATGGTTCGGGTATGTGCGGAGAATACATGAAACCGCACTAAGGAGAGTGGATTAAATGGAGGTGTAGCTCAATGGCTATAGGAAAAGTGAGAATAGAAGAACAATAAAAACTACAGGTGAAATCATTAAGAAACATTTGGATTTAAATGGTTAGTTTATGGATATGGTATAGGATAAGATATTATGGTGCGATTGGTCGGAATCTGTTGGAGTAGTGGATACACTAGATAAGATAGGATTAGAAATGAATGCATTAGGGAGAAGTTGGAGCAACTCCTATTGTAGAAAAGATGGTAAAATTACGCCTTAGTTGGTTTGGATGTGTAGAGGAGACCGGTTGAAGCCCATATAAAGGGAGTAGATTAAATGGAGGTTAGTTCAATTCCTAGAGGAAGATGGAAGACAAGAAAAATGATAGGCTAAACGATTAAGAAAGACTTAGAGATTAATATTTTTTCAATGAACATGATTTATGATGGAGCATTATGACATTGTTCGACTCATATAGCTAACTCTATCTTAAGGGGGTAAAGGCATGGTTGTTGTTGTTTGATTGAATTGGTGATGATTATGCAGAATGCGCTTCTGGAGTTTGGTAGGGTGATCAGTGCCCAACAGAAAGTGGTTTCTGGTACCTTGTACCACATCACTTTGGAGGCAAAAGATGGTGACAAAAAGAAGGTTTATGAAGCCAAGGTTTGGGAAAAGCCATGGTTGAACTTCAAGGAAGTGCAGGAGTTCAATCATGTCAGTGATGCACCTTCAGAGGCTAGTGCTTAACCAGGTATTTGATTACTACTGCCTAATTTTTAATGTATGAAATGTTTAGGATGAATGCATATCTCCCAAACTTGTTTTCTGGCCATTCTGAACATGGCTCAATAAAGTTTAGAATGAAGCAGGGAAGAGGGTAAATGAACAAGAACTGAAAGTCTGGATTCAGTTTCCAATTTAATAATGGGCTTATATTTATCACTTACATGCTTCTGATAACGATTATCAATGTTAGTCCATTTTATTCTTGCTGTGTAGGCATTTGAACAAGATGTTTTACTGGTGTGTAATTACTATTTGCTGAATCGGTTACTAAAGAAACAAGCAAATCAGCTGTTGCTTATGTTATAGATTGTCATCTGGCAAACGGGCCAGCCCGGTCGAGCCACTCTGACTAATGGACGGCTTTTATGCACTTAAAAGCCCTCTCAAATAGACCTCAACCATTTTGGTCTGGTTTAATTGGGATTTAACCTGACTGGGCCATGGCAGCTCGGTAGAGTCACAAGAAAAGTCTGTCTGATCATGTTTAAAAATGCCCGCTATCGGGCTTATGCAATTTTTTGGCCGGATAACCGCTGGGCTTTTTTGGTTTGGCCTGAACTAAGGCCGAGCTGAAACAGGCTGGCCCGAACCTGACCAGGTGCGCCAAATTGTCAGTCCTAGATTGTGTAACACACTTTTTAGTTTTGCTGATGAATCAACTTAATTCCATGATCCCTCTAAAAAAGCTAATTACATGATGTACTATGATCAAGAAGTTTGACATAAATTACACATTTGGGCAATAAAAGTAGTTCTTTTGAGATCCATTTTTTGATCATTCACTGTTTTTTTTCTTTCCCCTATTCAGAAGGATAAATTGCATATTTGCATATAATTTATAGAATGACATTAGGGACAATGACTTTACCTCTGCTCCTTTGAAAGCTAGGGTGTTTCTATTGGATCACTAATTATTAATCTAGGACTCATCTATTGCATGCTTATGAACAGACAAAACTTATAAAGATAAGGCACTTCTAGTGTTTTCATTCATCTAAATGCTCTTGAACCCCTTTTATTCCCTATGCCTGTTCTGTATCAGGACCTGTGTCTTGTATTGTGGCTGATAGTGGCAATACAGCTTTGTTGTATATATAGAACATTGTTGGTGTAGTAGGCATCATAATGTTGCATTACCATTTCCACCATTGTAGTCAGCTGAATGATATGTTTCAAGACTTGTTGATCTTTGGTTATTTTCTGCTTAATACAGTAAGCATATAGTGGATTGCAAATCAAAAGTTTCTTGCTCATATATATATTCCATAACTTTAGTTTAGGACTACTTTGTCATGCTTTGAAATAGTAAATTTGTCCAAATAGATATACAAATAATAGTGCTAGATTGCAAATCAGCACACCTTCCCTATTAGAGAATAGGAATACCTGGTCTTAGTTGTGACATGTAAAGCAAAATAAGTTTTTTTAACAACTAAAAGAAAAAGGTATTCCCCATTATTCCTGTTCCAGCCAGATTTAGTATTTTGTTTCTGATTCTCATGAGAAGTTACAACATAAGGTTGTTTACCTTGTAACTTGGTGATCATGAGTTCAATTCCTGGAAACCATATTAACTTGTGAGTTGTGAGAGTGAGGCTGCGTACATCGACCCTCTCCAGGCCCCACTAGGTGGAAGTTTCATGGACAGGGTCTCCCATATTGTCATATGCTTTCAGAGTTTTTGTTCTATAGGGATTATTAACGAAGTCCTACCTTGGTTTTTTCAGGGTACTGAAGATGATATGGCTAGCTTGGCTACAAGGTCGTATCAAGGATATTAAAAAGCATGTTATGTATGGAATAAATGCAGTATCTACCTTCGGGATTTCCTTTCAAATATGATGTAATCATAATCTACACACTGTGTATGCATTTAGCATCATCCCTGAAAAGATGAGTGCCTTTGAATTAGCCATGGAAAAGATTATATTGATGACTGACTATATGTATAATAAATGTCTGTTTCAGATGATATTATAGAAAAAAATAGTTGTTGCTTCTAAAAAAATGCACTGAATCAACGGTGTTTGACAACAAAATAATTTTAGTACAACTTTTTTTGGGATGAAAACATTAAAAAAATTCTGTATTAAAATTATTTGGACAAGAGAAACAGACTGATTCATCAATGCTATATATCACGAACTGTTCTTCTAAAATTATAACAATGACTTCCCTGGATGCATCTTCATTATCCTAAAATCCCTTGATTATATATATTCAGAAGTCTATTATTGCTATGTAATAGTTTTTCCTTCCCAAGTTCCATTTTGCTCAAATATAAGTCAGGCACATTGTTTATAATTATAAGCAATCTGACAAGAGCAGCAGCTTACCAAGTTGGGTAACTCCTGCTTGTAACCGAAGTGGGTATCAAGGTAATGGAACACAGATCTGGTTTTGCTAAGTTGTACTGGTGGCTGCACCAAGTTGGCCTGGGTTTTGTGGTTCCTAGAGTGGAAGGATAGTATGCACAATGGGTTCTATAGTTATATGGTTCCATCATTTAACCTATTGTTACCTATCGCGTTCGTCATAAAGGAAATAGTTCAATGTGCCTACCTGCCTGAACCATTGCTTCTTTGTCATGAAAGCATTTTTCAAATGAGTTTGTCAAGAATTTGTGGGATTTATAGGGTAGTTCATGAACTGATTTACTTTCATGACTATTCTTTTTTAGATCATGGTTGAATGTGATGTGCTTTAAAGTTTCTTTTAAATATTGAAAGGCTATTACAACTGGGTTCTGAGATTTTCCTTTGGAGTATTATTTAGTGGTACTCAACTACCTTTAGTAAATGGATTATCCTATAATCTACTTTTGTTTTTTTAGGGAGGTGACACTGTGAAACCAGAGTATGTCATGGGGTCAGCAATGCTTGTGAACAATACAAAAAACATGTCCTATATATGAGTTGAGTAGTTTAAAATCTAAGACACTCTTGTGTCTTATATGTTAGAGTGTATTATGTTTTTCACAGAGCATGGGGATTTAAGTATGGGGTGATAATTTTGGCTGTACTGTGGAATCCCAAGTCAATCCTTAAATGGGTTTCATTGCTTACATTACATTTGACTGCACAATGAAGGTTAAAGTTATATTATAGCTTTTATTTGTGAAGGATTGATGGATATGTATCGAAAAAATGTGCTACATTCAACACATATGAAGATCTAGATTATGGTATAGTTGAGAATACCTTAGAGCAGATGATATATGTTATTCAACTGAGAATGGTTAAGTCCACAAGACTTGTGCCGTTTTCATTATTTATACTTTTATATGGAACACTCAAAAAATCTATACAGATAATATTATCTGAAACATCTTAAATTCGAATTTTCTGCGAATCACTTGGAAATAGCAAAAGACAATTTTCCAAGAAGAAGCACCCTTATTGAAAATCGACATTACCAACATACTACCTTGTACATGAACATCGGTATTGTAGTTATCATGAACCTTAGCTTGGCAATTTAATCCAAACAATGACTTTGCAGTGAGTCCACTCTCAACAAATTAGCCTTACCACAGAATAATTATGATAAAAGGGACCCTGACGCTATGATGAGATTGACAAAATTTTGTAATTTTGATAAAAACTAAATAGTAACATATTCAGAATGATAAAAAAAAATGATGGAACAATGTTAATAAAGCTTCTATGAATGATACCTATCGCTTGCCATGTCCATAGGATTGAAATAACAAGAATAAAAAGAGAAAAGGACTAAAATTGCGGTAAAAAACAATTAAGTTGAGAAAAAAAGGATGTTACTCAGAAAAGTATCAACTGGTTTAATTTTATATTCAATTTCAACTACACTATCCTAAATTTATTAGAACAATTTAAATTGGAGAAGAATATATTCTGAAACAAATAATGCAGATAAGTTTATCAATACTAAACATTATTCTTTGACACAACCACATAGTTTATCTTTTATGCTGAAAGAGAGAGAAGAGGTTGCACCATCCCAATTACATGTTATAAGCTTCAACCAGGCTCAATAATAGACACATCCTTGAGAAAGAATGTATTTCACTATTTATTAGAACAACTAACACAGAAAACACATCCATTGAATTAAATTTTCCTGGCTGACCCAAAAGGCTATGGCACCCATAGAAAATTTTGCCATTTTTCTTGCTCTCACTGCAGTATTTTGTCAGCAATGGGAAAGGTCGGAGCAACGTCAACAGGTACCTAGGGTACACAGCATAATATACAGAAACAATTAGTTACAATTTTTTTTGAAATCACGGTATTTCTGTATGCAACAACATTGTCTTAGGATAACTGATAGGATATAGTTTATCTTTGAGACAATGAGTTGCTATGTCATACAAAAGAGTATGTATATGAAGACTTACTTTCCCGCAAAAGAGTATGAAAAGAAAGAGTGCACAAAAAAATGAAACAGTATGATAGTCCTTTAAAAAAGTACATCCAATGCACGAAGCTTCGATGCAACATTACTTTAGCATGTGAAGAGGTTGTTTCCAATATTTAACTCATGACCTCCAAGTCACAAGACAAACAACTTTACCATTACACCAAGAGTCCAAGATCTAAGGACAGTCCTTTGGAAAAATATTATAAGATTGTGGTGACAGGCACAGAAAATTCCAATTTTTCTTCCAGTGTTTTAGTCAAATGTTATGCTCATTATACACAGACAACCTAGGTTTAAGCCAGTAGATGGCAAACTGACAACCTCCTATGTATAAAAACAAATGATCATAAGATGGATGAAAACATATTCAGAATGATCTCAGCTTAAGGTACCCTATAACTGGACATTAGATGCTAACTGAGATGGTAAATTACTTTTAATCATTCAAATTTTAAAGCTAAAATTAAAAATGTACAGAGAAGATAACCTATAGCCTTCACGAGTTCTGACAACGAGTCAATCAAAGTGAGATGCTAAATTATTTTTAATAATTCAACATGGTCTGCAAGTTCAATTTGAAAAGGTATAAACAATAATATGATGGTTTGAGTTTTGAAAATGGGTCATGGGTCATGGGTCTTAGAGAACTAACTGGGACTTTCTAGAGTGAATAGGTGAGAGAACAAAGCCATACTAGGCACTACAGTGTACTCATCATCTTACTACAACAGAAATTAACAGAATACTAAAGTCTATGGTTTTACCTGAACTTTCTCCAACTTTTTCAGAGCAACTTGCAGGGGTTCTGTCATCGTACTGTATTTCTGGAGGAGCAAACCGGCAGCAACTTTATCACCTTTGGCTTGAATGGTTAGTATCTCCCTGCTCAGGCTTTCAACTGCATCTTCAATCTTAGGGAACAAAAATATAATTAATGTCACCTATCTTAGGGTTAAAAAAACTCAAGTTGGAGAGAGTGAAATAGCAAAGGTTTCGAAGCAATAATACCTTGGAAAAATCAACAGAGACTGCGCCTTCAGAATCCAAGACAAAGGCTCCTTTCTCATATAACCAGTTGAACTGCAATGCTTGTCCTTTTCTGACAATTTGCAGTAGAATTAGATGCTTAATCATGAAACAAACACCACATTAAAGAAGAATGCAGAGCTAGTAGCATACCCATGAGCTTCCTCTAAACCAAAACGTACTGAGCGGTAGCATCCGGCAAGAAAAGAAACATACATGGACTTCAATAAAGTTTCGGAAAGCAAATCCTGGTAATATCATAAGAAACAAGCAATAACATTAGCATCAAGTTGTGAACCAGAAAACAATAACTATCTGGAAGATGTATGGAGACGTCTCAAACATAAAACACAGCATAGAAACCACAGAGTTACCAAGTTATGAAGACACTTCAAAGGCACAGAACAGACCATGCATGTGTAAAACATACTTAAAAGACACTAATTTTTTATCAAGTTGCTCAACAGTTGTGTAAGTTTCTGCCTTTTGAGAAAGAAAAGAAAGAGTTTTTCGCCCATAGTCCCCAACTTGGTTGCTTTCTCTTCCCCTCTCCATCTCTATTTACTATTTACTAGTGGGAAAAGGAGAGACTATACTATAAAAGCAATGTACTGAATATTGAACCAGTCATTCAACTGATGAAGAGACTACTAGGTTGCAATCAAACTGGAATATAATTTTATAACATTAAAATTAATATCACATCGTTGATCCATTTTATAGAGATCTGCAAAAAAATTTAAGACTCATTTTCTTAGCTTCTATTTATGTTCTGCTCATTGATTTTTGAAGGGGCTCTTTCTTGGAAATACAACCAGATTGGAGAACCTTCTTGAGCTTATATCTTTCTTTTTACCATCTTTTCTGTTTTAAAAGGATTCCCAACCCTCTTGCTATGTATGTCTTTTGTCTATCAATAGAGTCTAATTTCATCCCATGAAAAAATGAAGCATAGTAACGTATAACTAACCTGGGAGATTAAGAACCTCAATGCCCAGAGGCCAACGATATCAGCTTTTGCTTCTTCCAGAGCCGAGTGAAATTCTTGCAACTCCTGTACCAAAAGGTAAGATATTGTAGTTAATGTTATATGCAAATGTAATTATGTGATACACAAAATTCTAGTATTTTGAACATGATTTATAGTATCCATGATATTACTGAATGCAAAAGATTTAACATGAGAAAATTGGCAAACAGGACTCAGTCCTTTCAATTGAGGCGTAAAGTGTCTGTAGCCAGACTGGTAATCCCCTATGTAAGTCTCTCTGTTTCCCGCTTTTGATGAATTTATAGCGTGGTGACAGTCTATATATTACCTCCATTTCCAGCAAGATTTTCCTATTTAATTAAAATTGCTATAGATTTTCCTTCTCTCTTTCAACTTCTCAGTAGTTAAAATAAGGAAAATGAACTTATTGGTCCATACTAACACCATAATTAAGATTGTATGTCTACTGCAGAAGTTTCAACAATCAAAAAGAAATCGATCAAAATGAGACATATTATGTAACTGACCAATCTCACAGTAGACTTCCGACCATTTGGAAGTGTTATGGTATGAGGTCCAATTCCATGGCAGCATTCGTGACAAATTGTATGAGTAAAAAATGAATCAAAATCTACAAATTCTTGTTGTTCTGTTGCAACACAAGCAGCAGCTATAGGGAGAAGAATATGCACGAACCTGTTAAGAATTGGTAGGTTTCCCAATATTAACTATACATTTAGAAAAATAAGTAAAACAAGAGACCCATTCTCAAATATAAGTTGTAACTCGAACAAACTAGAATTTTCAGGGTCAGAAATTTTACTTCGCCTCTGAAACATTCTTAAGCATGACCATTGATGATCCGCGTTCTTGTACAATACGCTCATCATTTGGTAGATTGAATGCAAGAGTCTGTGGTCCCTTGACATCCTGAAATAATTCATCAATAATTAAAATTCAAATGAATGAAATAGTGACATGTGAGACCTGTAGTGATATAAAAAAGTAATGTAAAAACATATTAATTACTAATGTGTTGATGACTACTTAGCGCTTACAAAATATGAACTCCATACAAAAATCTTATCATAATAGCACTTGTGTATCGCAATAAGAATGAGGTAAAAATAGATAAAGTTATTGCTTTATACTAAGCTTGGGGAATTATATAAATAACATAAAAAATTTATAATTTCTAAATTTTCAGATTCATGTACGGTGTATGTACAATATAAATAAATATTGAGATTTGTGGGGGCAATTGCCCCCATTGTTCAACTCCTAGCTCCGTCCCTAATTTAAACTAGTCAATCCCTAAACTTAAGGCGACATGATCAACTATCTAAGGAAACTAATAATGCTAAGTATACAATAGAATAATCTAAAATACAAATACTGTCTAACAATATCTAATAGTAAAAAAATATATAAAAAAGAAAAAATAGTCTATGCATTGACAACGCAAGGGTTCTTTACACTCTCATCGCATCATCCACCATTCATTGTTTTTTTATTAAAGCAAGACAAACGAATGATGTACGAAGTATTGATAGTATAAAGAATTTACAGTAAAAGTGCACATATATTAAACTCCAAAACAGTGTGTCTAATGCACAAGGCTCTTACCTAGTGAGGTCTGAAAAAGGTAGATGTACACAGCCTTACCGCCATAAGTGGAGAGACTATTTCAAGGATTTAAACCCATGACTACAAGGTCACAGGGCAAACAACCTTATTGTTGCATAGAGACTCACTCTCTAAATATCTATGTGCTCAAAATTCAATATCTAATAACATTCAACAAAATATATGTGCTCAAAATTTAAATATTCCTAACCCTCACCCCGGAATTATATATTAGCTGGATAACCCTAATAGGTGCTGCATTCACATCGGTTGATTTGTACGAACTGTCCATCGGGAGATTTTGCTCCAGAAGCTTCAGTAGCAGGGTTATTTGACACATCAGTCACAAAAATAAAATAAAATGACAAGTTTTCATATTGAAATGCGGGAAGCATAGAACCTGTAGACTATCACCAAAGAGTTTCAGTTGAGCTGTTGCTTCCTCATCCCTGATTCCAATATATGCTTCAAAGGTAGCCTAAAAGAATGGCAATGCAAGTGCTGATTTGTAAGTTCGAAGACTGTCATATGTTTTTATCATGAGAATGGTAACAAGTTTCCAGTGAATTTACAGTCTTTAGAACATAATTTATATTTTTTTATTCATGAAAGTGTCAATGAATTAAGAGATTTAACCCAGGACAGACCAACAGAGCATCCATAAACAATACATGACGTCAATGATATACTTGAAAGTTAACTGTATTAAGCATGGTCCATTAAGCACTATGACTGCACAGAGTTACTTTATGCCTTCAACTAAAAAACTTCACTCACCTAATCTTTCGGATGCTTACATGATCATAGAAAATGTTATAGTCTCAAATAGTATATCGGGTAAGTGAAGTAAATATCAAATTGACGAGGTTCTTTGGAAGATACTTAATACATGTTTCTCCTAGGGTCTTCCCCATATGGACACATGAACTCAATCCCAGAAACAAAGCTGCACATAGTAATATGCCATAATTTTGTAAAGTATAAACTTTGTGCAAATGAAAAAGTGATGTATGTTTAATATAATCATGCTTTGGGAACGTTCATTGTTTTTGTTGCACAAAACCTCATCGCTGAGAATCACCTTATATCCAAAAACTTTATCCTCATAAGTTTCATATGGCCCAATTGTAACATCCAAATTTGAGTCCTGCAAGAAAATATAAGGTAAAAATAATTGTATGATGATGAAATTTGTCAAAAAATTACAGTAAGGATGCCAGTGCACTAAATTTAGACAAAGCCTATTTTGCAGGAATTGCATATTGGTAGTAACAGCCTATCCAAGAAAGCATACTCTTCTAGTGACAGGGGTTCCAACATTGAATCTATCTGATCATTGAGTTCTTTGTATGAACAGATTTTCAGTCCTATCAAGCACTCATGGCAAGCAAAAGAAAAGTTCTTGTGAATGCATTTGGTGTAGTGTGTGGACGGATGAGTGTTAAATTATACAAACATGTTTATACAAGTAATGTATTAAACAGGTATAGTGTGCTTGAGGATATTTATGTCTTCTGCACTACTGTTAGTAGAGTTAGTTGCATTTACAAAGAGTACTGTCAGATCTTACTTGCTTGTACTATTAGTTAGGCTTCCTACTGCAGTACAGTTGATAACCGTAATTATACTGCATTGGACTATTCTGGTTAGCTTGCAGCATCGGTCATTGTATCTAGTGTCCTATAAATAGAATGGACTATCTCTTGTAAATCCATTCATTCAATAATTAAAAAAAAGTGAAAATTCTGTTACCACTTTTATTCCTAACTACTGTCTCTCTTTCATGCTTAACTGCTTTCTTTACATGATATCACGCCGACCATGGCTACTGCCAATGATACTGGAGCATTTCCTCCTCCTTCCGCCTTTATTTCACCACTGCTGCTGTTCCCGTCCGTTCTTCTCCTCCACTTCTCACTCTTCCTCTATCCTCTACTAAACTAAATGAAAAAGAACTACGTGGTTTGGAGTCAATACGTTGAAGCAGTGTTGAAATCAAATCAAGCTAAACGGTTTGTTTAAGTTCCTGATGTTCCTGATTGATTTCTCAATGCTGAGGATTAGGCCAACCATCTTCTAATCCAGCTTTTCTTAACTGGGAAGAGTAGGATCAGATGATCCTTTCATGGCATCTGAATTCTCTTCTCACATTCAAGGCGAGGTTAGAACATAATAGTCTTCGTTCAATTTCAGATGCAATATCAGTCAATCTAGATGAGAAATCCAATTCACCTCATGACTCGATGTCCTCTGCTATACCTAATTCACCACCATTGCTCTCATCGTATCGACCTACAGGATTGAAATATCAATATCATAACACTGGTGGTTATTATTGTGAATACATTGGTGGTTCTATTTCTCACTATCATGGCACCCGAGGCTACCATGGCAGTTATCATGACACACGAGGTAATCTAGGTGGTGGCAGGACACATGAACTAAAACGTTGATAAGAATCAGTATTCTTTGAATAAACTTACTCATTTACATTAGTGAAGGTAACTGTTGAGACATCGTTAGTTATTATTAGATATTTTCGATTATGTTATGTAAGTATTATTTTATTTGATATTGTTTCCATAGTTAGTTTATTCTAATCCCTAAACTTCAGGGATTGATTAGGCTATCAATTATATCAATACTGTATCCATTGATGAAATACAAATCATTTGCAGAAGTTGAGTATTGGGCCATAGCTCACACCACAAATGAGCTCATGTGGCTTAAGTATTTACTTTAAGAGTAGCAGTTCTGAAGAGTTGACTCCATGAGGCTAACCACTCAGCTTCGTACCTGTCCTCCAATCCGGTCTTTCATGAGATGACTAAACATATTGAAGTTGATTGTCATTCCACTAGAGACCTCATTGACACTTCTCATATTTGCTCCAAGGATCAGCCTGCCGATATCTTCACTCTACCTGTATGGGGTTCTAGAATAACATATATATTTGATAAGCTGGATGCGTATGATCTATATGATCCAGCTTGAGAGGTGTTGACATATCATCCATTATTATTAGATATATTCTTACTATTGATTTATAATAGAGCATTATGGCATCATTCAATCCATGTAGTCGACCACACCTATTGGAATTAAGGTTTGGTTGTTATTGTATATTTTTGTTATGTTATGTATGTATTTGATGTTGGTTCCTTGGTTAGCTCTTAGCTGATTCTAATCCCTAAAGTTCAGGGATTCATAATTATGCATATAAAAATTATATCAACCATTCATGAAATACAAATCAATCACATATTTAGATTCAAGTGTAAGTGTGTAACAATATGATTAAATATGGAGTATTAACATATTTTTGGCCTTTTAAATTATATACTATTCAAAACACATTTTACCAGCTTGCCAACAACTTCATAATGATTGTAGCACAAAATTAAACAAGAAAGTAAGACTAACCAATTCCATCCATGCTATATCTGAGTCATAATAATCATTTGAAAGGAAAGCATCAGCCTTGCTATGTAGCAGCCTCTTCAAACTACAATTGGAATTTGGAAAGCACGAGTTAACCAAAAATATTTAAGTAAAATATATTTAGCATGAAGCTGACCAATGACTTCTTAATAATGAGAGCATGGATAAGAACAATACCTTGGTGAGTTGGTAATGTCCCCAGCTTTATGCAATAAATCAGCAGCTTTTGCAAGAAGAGATTTGTACTCTTGAGAGTAAGGAACTATATATAGATCATTAACATCACCTGCTCTATTATCGGACAGATGAGAATCTAAAATAAATTCACTGTGCCTTTTAATAACACTGAAAAAATCTGTCGCCTCTTTCTGTTTATCCTTTTCTAGACTGCCCTTCCATATTTCAAACTCCTGCAAGACAGAAGCCTTATTGTTTTAAATATTTGCAAACCAAATGTTTTGACAGCATATGCTTAGCATGTACCCTTTTGTCCATGTCTGGAGGGTAGAAATTAGCACCAGGAGGTTTCAGCACGGGAAATGCTGCTCTGTACTCAAGACCCTTCCACTCTTTAACAGTTCTAGTTGCTTTAGAAAGCAACCTTATTGCTGAATCAGCAGTTGTCAAAAATGCCTCATCTTCGTCAAGGCAAGACCTACCAACAGTAAATAAATAATAAGACATGTGGAGTATAAAAGAGGTTTTTCTAAATAAATAGTTCCCCGGAATTTTATAAAAATAAAGACTACACAGAACTCAAAGAAGTAGATGTCTCTTTTTTTCCTTTTACCAACCCCAACCAACATAAAATCTGAAGATTATAATATACATGTTTGTAGTTACAAAAGGTGCATTCTTGAAGTATAACTGACAGATCTAACATTCTAACTGGAGTCATGTCCAAACGGAGAGTTTTGACTTTTGAGGGTTAGCTTCATCAAAATAATCTTTCATCCTACTAAATGAACATCACCAAGATCTCTAGAAGGAATTCCGACATCAAGGTTTTCTCCACCAATTCTACCTTTGGGAATAGATGATTGAGTAAAACTTCAATTCATAGGCTATGTAAACGATACAATGTCATTGCCTTCATTATGCTAGGATCATCATTGATTAAGTGGAACATCTATACTGTGCTGTTTCGACCAAGTAGTGGACATGGTGTGCATATACTAGACAATGCCATCACAAGATATTAACCTATCTGAAGTTGGTAACATCCTTGTATATTGAGAACCTTGTCTCATTAGCATTGAAGAGATGCTGCTTGGGTTCAAACTCAGTTTCCAACATCGATCAAGTCATGAGAAAGGAAGCGCTAAACAAAATGAGCCAGGTGATGCATTTTGGAGCTATCATGTTGGAAATCCAGGACCATAGTCCAGATCTTGGAATGTAAATGAGTCCCTTGGTTTAAGGAATACAGATTCTAGTGGGATCTTAAATTCTTAGTACGCCAAAGGCAGGAAATGAGCCATATTCTATGGTGTCAGAAATTCTCAACTACGGGTGCTCATGCACACACACAATATTGGGGTTTGGTTGAGTTTCTGGCATACAGAATTACCGTAGTCAAATCATCAATCTATCTGTCTGTAAAACTTACCGCAGTTTGTACAGTAAGCTGTCAAGGACTTACTACAGGCTATGGTTAGTCAGACAATAGGACCACTCCAACTTATATAAACTAAATTTGTATAAATGTGTGCCATTCAGTAGGTACAGTAAGCTGTCAAGGGCTTACCAAGGGCTCTTGTTAATCATATAATAGGACCATTTCAACTTATTTAACTCTGATGTATCAGCATGCTCCTTCAACCAATCTCTAAGTGCTGGATTACTGTACCAAGACTGAAAAGGAAATAAACAGAGAAACCTTAGTAATACACACTACCATGAACATGTCTTCCTGGTTCTATTCTACCAATGACAATCAGAAGGTTACAATATTCTTTTGAGCAAGGAATAAATAGCCAATCAAATTTAAAATATATTGGGGAAAAAATCAAGGTGTCAAGTATGCTACATGGCACATCATTATATGCATATGAAAAATTATCTGCATGCATAGTAGTTTACAATTAAATTTTATATAACTCATCAATGTGCACATGCATAATAATGTTGTCAAAGTATAAAAGGTACATAAACAAATGCATGCAAAATTTACTATACGTGTATAGTAAAGACAACCTGTAGATAAAAAATCTCATCCATAACTGCTGCAGCCTTGACAATGTAAACAAGAGCCTCTCTGTCTGAATCCGTAAGCCCTGTGAACTGTCAGAATAAAAATGTCATCAAGGCTTAACAACCTAACAACTAATTCTGCATGACAAATTGACATATTTTGCATGTGACAAATATGTCATTTTATATAGCAGAAAGAAATAACAATAACTAGGCTTAACTAACTCTTATTCTCTAATACTAGGAATTAAAATTAATGTTGTGATCCAATAGGAGTGCAAACATAGTTGTTAGAATCCTTGTACATATCATATCATGTAAATAGGGCTAGTATCTTCTAGATTGATTTTTTAATTATTACGCTAAACTTATCTGAAAGAGTCTTCGCTATGTAGTTAAAACACGAGGATTTCATCATATATTCTCTCTTTTCCATCATTTATTTAACAAAACTGACATAAAGACCACTGATATAAAGACGTCACAGTCACTCTTTTTTCCAAGTATATATGAGGGTTTTTCATGTAAAAAAAACAATTTGTTTAGACAGATGCATGGAAAGTGGGTTGTGATAAGATAGAAATGTCAGTGCTTTAATGGTATGCTGTCAAAATTGACTAGAGTTGAGGGGGGAAAAACAAAAATAATTAGAACAACCTCTGCACTGAGGGAAATAGGAGCATAACGACTTAGTTGCTTTTGTAGAGTATGACTGCGTGCTACAGTGTTCTCTTTGTACCTTCAACAAGAATATATAATAAATACAATAATAAGCATATAATCAATGTCAGTAATGAATTTCAGTATTATGTAGTTCTCCTGCACAGAGTACATAAAGTACCTGAAAATTTAAAAGAAATGAATTTTTAGACACGGACATATAATTTTAGGAAACCAGTGATTCAGCAAAATCAGCAGCTTAAATTTTGACTGCAAACAATGGCCCGTTTATTCCTAATTGTCGAGCATCGAATTTTGGTTGCAATAAGATGTTTGGTGTGCTGGGTAAATCTTTGCTCTGCCCCTTCACTATATAGCAAGTACTCTTGGTCCATTTAAAAGGGTTCGGAATAAATAATGATGTCAGAAATTTGGTTAATGTATTGTTTTGCAGTTATTTTTCATAATTGGTTTGAGCATATGAGAAAACCGTAACAGAAAAGAGAGTTCTTGAGTTCAGAGAAATTGAGAGAAGAAAAGTAATTGTGAATTTTATTGATGTAACTGAATTGGTTACAGCCAACTGAATAGGGGGGTGTTTTATATTAGAGAAAGCTAAGGGTAAAGACTAAGATATACAAGCAATAGATAGCAAAAGACTAATCCCTAATAGAGGAAAATGCCTACATTTGTAAAGACCACCCTATACCACCTAGATTTGTTTTGGGATAGGGTTTAAATTTACTGGGCACTTTTGATGCAACCTCCATTCTTTCTTTTTCCCTGTTGTTCTCTTGTTGTGTTTTGGAGGATATCGTATCCCCTCCTTAGTTATGCTTCATTTTCATTCCTTGTCTATCAAATAATATTTTCTTTAGAAAAAGGGATAGAATGGAAAAACACAGCCATATGAATTGGAAGAATAAGTTTTACCCTAGTACATGGAACCAAACCATATTGAGATATTTTAACAAGGATGGTTATGAAAGGGAAGAGATTTTGCTTCACCCTTAAGAAATTAGTTGTCTTGCATATTTTAAATATACACATACCTCTTTTCAAGTATAGCAAAGAGCTGACCGTATTGTCCATGAACATCATAAGGGACATAGTCTGAATCTTCCTTGGCCAGTAACTTTTTATAATCTTCACAAGAGATATATTTAACAGCAGAAACTTCTGTTTCCTGCCATTGTTAAAAGATAGCCTCATACAAATCAGGAAAGTTAGTTACACAATCATGCATGTACATTGAAAACACATGAAGGTCGGATATGGAATTAGGTTAGCATATCAAAGTGCAATATTTATCTACAATCGCTAGGGAGAGAGAGAGAGGAACAAATTATAGTTACATGATTGAATAAATCACAGTGTATCGTGTTTCTCAGAAGAGATACAGAATCAGACATAAAATGATACAATGATAATGGCAATAAACCTGCTGGTTTACTTTTTTTAGGAAATACACAAAAAATGTGAAAAAAATGACAGAAAATCCAATTTGAAAACATCTTACACATCCTCACCTGAAGTGTAAAGGCCTCCAAAGGTATTGGATCAACAGTTGTTACCAGATACACATCACTATATTCATTATTGATGTATTTTCCATCATTTATGACACTGCATTCCATATTTGAAGTTAACATCAGCTACTTCATAGATAACAAAGTAGGGGACTGCATTAGTTGAAGATAAGAAATCCTATAAACATGCAATCCATTGAAAAAGAAAGACATGTCAACCCAGCCGTCTCTTTTCACACACACATATATATAAAGGGGTCCCACTAAACAAACTTTCTAGTTTAGCTTGAAGGAAAGTTTAGAGAGTGTTCAGTTTCATTCTTTTTGTTTTCAGTTGATATGATTTCATTATAATTATAATAATTTATAAAAGTATCACCTCGTTTCCTTTTTGTTTTCTGCTTTTGAGATTTTGTGAAGAAAATGGTAAAAACAAAGGAAGTTTGAAAACAGAATGATAGCAAGACGACAATTTTGTAATTATAAAGAAAACAAAACAACTATGAATTCAATGTAAGGTTGAGCTCCGCGCAAGACGACAAGAGGATGAGCTCCGTGCAATAGTAAGGTTGTTTGTTTGGGTCTATTTACGAGTTGAATTTTGGAGGGGAAGTAATAGAAATAAACTTCAAAGTCATCTTACAAATCTATTTCATTGCTCTCAAGCATTTCGCTTCCTCCATTACCCTTTAAAAATCAACTAGCAAACAGAACTTTAGTGACCAAGAGGTCACAGTTTCAACCCTGGTGCAACTGGCCAGTAATGAAAACATAGCAACTAGAAACGAAAACAAATATGAATTAATGAGTACTTACCACTCTTGTAGAAAAACAAATATGAATTCAAATGCATCCTTTGGAAGAGTTAAACCTAACTCTTCTTGAACCTCCCTTCTGCAACAATAAAAAATCAATCACAAAACAATAAATCGTATCAACACCTTTCAATGAATCTAATTAACACATATCCATAAAAGTTTCATAAATCAACGACCTAGCAGTGATAAGAGAAGAATCGCCAGCAGAAATATGACCAGCGCTAGAAATATCCCACAGATCAGCCCAAGAATCTTTACGATGGGAACGTTGTTGAAGAAGCAATTGTTGAGTACTTTCTGCATAAATCCAAACATGAACTGCTCCATGATAATCTCCATCGCGATGAACCTCTTTTCTGAATCATGGAACATAGTTATATAGTGATTGAAGCAATTTAAGTTGAAAATTGATTAATTGAATTACGTACCTGGGTTTGGAAATCCCTGTTTTGTGACCTGATTTGGTTAGAACGTCAAGGTGTTCTTCTTCTACTTCTTGCTTCTTCATCTCAGACATAGTTTGAAATAATGCGAATGAGTTCACGCTAATACTCCCTGGTGCTATTTTTTGCACTCTCTTTTCCAATTTTCACAGTCTCGTCTTTTTTTTCTTCTTAATTTTAATTTTAATAATTGATTTGTAGGTCTTGAATTATTTGAAACTTTTTAAATAGACCATGGAATTCAAGTTTGTAATGGGAGTCTTGAGGTGGGGTGATTACGGACCGAGTTGGGTCGTATAAAGTATGTTCCTTAATAAGTTTTATATGTTGATTGGATTATTTTTCGAATCAAACTATTGATTAGACCAAATTTAATAAATGGGAAGAATCAGGTCATATTCAACCTTAGATTTGAGTGTTTATAATTACTAATTGGACTTGGACATGCAAAATTATTAAATATTAATTTCAAAAGACGTAGTTTGATAACATGGTGGGGTGTGTCAACAACTTTTAAGAAAGTAAGATAATGAAATCGGTTAAGATATTGGTATAGTGGTATAGAGGTTTAATCGGTGGTTCATTAATTAAACCGCATACTGGTAAAATTAGATATAAAAATATAATATTTTATTATTAATGTTGAAAAATCAATATTTTTTTCAATTTCATTAAAAAATTAATTTTAAATAAAAACAAATCAGTATGACGGGTACAGTTCAATTGAAAATCAGCCAGTATGATCAATTTTGGTCAGTTTTAACCGGTATAATTGTATGACCAGTATAATTACTGTACCGTACCAATATTAAGACCGATTCACCAGTTGAACCGGACGACACAAACCAGTTTTTATAACAAAATATTATGGTCCCCATGTTATAAAATAGCTGACAGCCTAAGTTAATTGTCATATTATATATATTATGTACTAACTTCCTTTTTCCAAGAGTATGTTTGGATCCCTGTGCCTTATTGAATGTATATTATGTACTAACTTCCATTTTATGTTGGGTAAGAAGAAGCATAGAAACAACTTATCATAAAAATGTTAATCTCAAATGGATTATTGTTTTTGGGTACTGAATGTTAATCTTCAAGTTGTGGTACTGAATGTTAATCTTCAAGTTGTGGTACTGAATGTTAATCTTCAAGTTGTGGTCCTGAATGTTAATCTCAATTATTGGATAATGTTTTTAGAATGCATTTCCTCGTTAAGATAAAAAGTAAATTACAATGGTATATCATCAGTTTTAGTTAAATCACAGTAACTATATATCATTTTTTATATCTACACAAATCCTTAATTTTTTATAATTTCGTTACACAAATTACTTCTGTATAAGAAATAAGTGTATTTTTTAAACAAAAAATGTGATAAATGCAATTAAGTTAAACAAAACATGGTATATTGTGGAGACAAATCCAAATAATATACAAATCAATGTACGTTTATTATTTTTTGATACAAAATGCATCAACAATTCTAAATAGATATTGTTTAAATCGCTCTTATATTATATCGTAATGAACCAAAAATAATAAATATGTATTGGCTTATATATTATTTGGACTTGTATCCACAATATATCATGTTTTGTTTAACTAAATTGTGTTTATCATATTTTTTGTTTAAAAGATTACACTTATTTTTCATATATGAGATCAGTGTAACGAAAGTATAAAAATTAGGGGTTTGTGTAGCTGTGAAAAAGTAATAGGTAGTTTATGTAATTTTACCAAAACTCGAGAGTACCAGAATAATTGTGTCCGTTTAGTGATTATTTGAATTTTAATATGATGTTTTTACTTGTTGAGAAAAAAATATACAATCCTAATATAAAAAAGTTACATTTTCACTATATCATTTAACATTTATTTTTAATCATTATTATTTTAAAAAAAATAATAATCCAAATGAAGAATGAATAATATAAGGATTATATATAAATCTTTAAGTGCATATAATTTTCATTTGTGGATGATATTGAATTAGATAGATGAAGTGGTGGATGATGTTAAATTAGTTAGATGAAGTGGTGGATGATGATCATTTCATGTTTGATGCTGCAGTGTAAATGTGTAATTAGACAATGAACATTGATAGAATTACTTACAATTTATAGGTCACAAATATAATTCTATAATTGTGTTATGATCATTATGTAATTAGCTAAAATATAAAATGATAAGTAATTAATTTGGTGGCTAAGAGTATATGTGTCATGAAATAATAATAAGTGTAGATACCTTCAGACAATTTCTAATTTGATGAAGGGACTGAATCAAAATTATTGCAACTAAAGTAGTAACCACTACGGAGTTACTTTTATGGGTTATGGTCCTCATTTGTAGAACAAGGGTTTTGGTTGAGTGGATGATGAGAATAAAGGGAATTGTGAAGAGTTATCATATATAAGATAACTCTCCATCACACTTCCAAAAGGAACACTAAGGCAAATCATAAGGCAAGGGTCTCACATCAAACACACTCTCTTCTCTCTTGGCTTTCTCATTCCCTTCTAGAGAAGCATAAGGAAAACCATTCGGCACTCTATCTTCTGGAAGATCATCGCACACTCATACCTTCGAGATTCCGGAAATGACTCAACAATGTATGTTCTTCATCTTCACCATGAACTCATTTGGGGTTTCTTCGGTCTGGACCATGGTTGTTCCATTTGGGTTTATGTATGGGCATAAACATTAGGTTATGAGAACAAAGTCATGGTCATAAGAACTTCCGTATTTAATTTACGGATTTCGGAGGAGATATTCTCCAACAAACATATATCTTAAACAATATCTTATTTTCTATTCTGAACTAATTAGATATTATCACATCAATAAAATAACAATTTAAAAAATAAAAATATTATTCTAATTGGTCCATAATAGAGTTTAGGACAGGTGATGTCTCTAGTCTAGAGTCTAATTGTGTAACTGATTGGCGGAAAGTGCCAGAGCAATCTTGGAATTAATTAATAACAGTTCTTGCTGCATTTTTAGCACTCTCTTTCCAATTTTTCACGCCTCGTCTTTTTTTCTCTTCTTAATTTAATTAATTTGTTGGTCTTGAATTATTTCAAAAAATTTAATTAGACCCTTCAATTCAAAATGCAGTGGTTATATATTTGATTAGCCATACATACATTTTGATAAAAATTAAGTCATTTATATTAAAAATTAATTCTAAATAAAAATAAATTTATATGACCGATACAATTTAATTGAAAAACGTACGATTTAATTGATTTTGACAAATATAATTGTATGACTCATATAATTATTATAGGTATGAATACGACCTTAGCTTATTAAATGTTAGTTTCAAAGGACTTAGATAACATGGTGGGGTGTGTCAACAACTTTAAAGAAAGTGGCATAATGAAATGTACATCTCCTCATGTTTATATTTGGTACGTTGCTTTTGATAAATACTACGGTCCCCATATTAAAAAAGAGCTAAGCTACTCTGAGTTAATTGTAATCTATACTATATATAAAGTCAAAACTTGAAATAACTTTTTTTATGGTGTAATTTTCATTTCATATATTGTCCATAACATTATTTAATTTTTACAAAAAAACTATATAATCCTAGGCAACTATCATCAATATATTAATTAACCACATATCTCACCTTAAATTAAACATTATCATAAATACGAAAAAATAATATAAAGTACACCGAACACAACACATACATTTTAATTCAAAAAATGAAATATATAAAAATTGAATATATAGTATCACACAGTATTCACCGGCAGGCACGAAGTGCCTGTACACACTAGTGTTATATAATTTATGTACTAACTTCCATTTTCAAGAGCATGTTTTGTCCTGTGCGGTACTGAATGTATTTTATGTACTAACTTCCATTTTAGGTTGTGTAAGAAGAAGCATCGAAGCTGCACCCCATAAAAATGTTAATCTCAAATGGATTATTGATTTTGGGTACTGAATGTTAATCTCATCTGGATAAATGATTTTATAATGCATCTCCTGGTTAGGATAAATAATAACAATCATAAAATATCTGACCCCAAATGTTTATTTTCTAAAAAAGTAAAATTAACATGTTATTTATAGAGTGTGTTAGCTTTCCAAATATTATTATTCATCGAATGGCCACAACCATGATGAACAAACTTGATAAGTATTAGAGAGTTGTCAATGGTGTGATGGTTGTAACTTGTAATTAAGCACCATTTTAAATCTAAGGTATAAACTAGCTTTGTTTACTTTCTATTTCCCCAAAATTTATGGATATGTAATGGAAAATGTGAAAGCTATTTGCCAAAACTTAGTAAGTAATAGACTATGGTAGAAATCTCCATGATAACGAGATTAATTATTCATCTCCTACATCAAATATAAATGTGAACTTTAGAAAAGATAATGATATAGATTTTGACAAGTATGTCATTGAAAATTACAACATGGTAAATTTCATGTTTGAATTAGATAGGAATTATTATTGCCAAGAACAAAATGTGAATTTGACATATTAAATTGGTGGAAGATAAATGAGGTAAAATATCCTACATTACAAATGTTTGCTAAGGACATGCTAATAATTCTTATTTCAACTATTGTTTTAGAGTCTGCATTTAGTACTAGTTGTTGATCCATTACTTTGAGAGGATTAATTAGGTTTACAAACTATTTGCTCCTTTTCAATAAGCGAAAAATCAGAATTGCAACGAACAAATACTATAAAATGAAAGAATTAGGGACATAGAGAATTACACTAAGATGTGTCATTATTCACCTTCACTAACCAAAGGCTACATATATCCCCCTTTACTTCATCCAAGGGATTTTCAGTATGTAATCTGAGTATCAGTATAAATCTTACACCAGAATTCTTTCTTTGATCACTCAAATACCACACAAGAAAGTACACCACTTTCTTATTTTACAAGCACACTCACCAAACTCTATGGTGTTCTTAATTTGTGATACAGAAGAAGAAGAAGACTTAATTTGGCTAAGAACCAATAAACTCAATATTGTTAAAATATGGATCCTTTAAAAGAATGGTCAAACTAGATATCATAAATGCTCTTATTTTTTCAGACTTTGAAATTGCATAAAAATAATTTTGAAAAACTTTGTAAAACTTGAATGCACAAAAGTATAATTGAAAGTATGATTCAAGTATATTTCCAGTGTAATTCGGTTTAGAGGCTTATGGTATTATTTATAGAGTTTAGAAACTTTCAAAATTGCATACTAAAAGGTACAAGATGTTTGGGAAGGCACTTATTTGTTTGGAAAGATGTTGGTTGAGTTTCAAAATCAAAACTACACTAACAACACATAGTAATAAGTAATTTGTTGTGGTAATCGGTAATTGGACATCTACTTCCCAACAGAATAATTGATTACTCATTTGTCGTAATCGGTTAGTGACCCATTTTTTGACATATAACTTGTTACTCTATTTCAAGTAATTTGTTACTTGATTTTATAAAAACTCATTTTTAGAACCTAACTCATTTTCATCATTTAAAAACTTTACGAAAACTATTGAAAATTATTTCTAAGAGTATGTATGATAAAGAGTAAAAAGAACTTTGCAAAGGTTAGACCTATACTACAAAGCAAATAAAACTCTTATTTATCTTTGTGTACGTTGCTTTCCATGCATGAAGGTTTTTAACATTTTTTTTCTTTTTATTAATGTTGATGTCTTTATCAAAACCTAACCAAGGTTAAAGAAAAGACTCTTCTTCACATATTGTGATTTACAATTAAGCCTAAGGAAAATTGTCTAATCAACAACTTCAACCTACTGAAGGGTATATACACTGAAGCTCATGTAGAAAATGTTTTTCTACTAGGTCATTATAGACTTGTACTAGTTTTTCACTTCAAACCTCTTCGTTTCTCTGTTGAGAATGGAAGAACAATAGTTTCTTTCTTCAAATGAAGAGGTCCATTTGCAATAAAGCATAAATCTGTGAAGGAACAATGAGCACATTTTAAAGATATTTGGGGTATTTATAGTCCTCAAATAATCTATTAGCTATTAAAGACATTTATTCAACTTTGGCTTTTCCGATGTTCATCGATAAGAGCAATAGAGCCATTGTTTGATCTATAAAATATTTGATCAATGCTTTAGCTTTTGTGTAGCGGTCGCACAAGACTCACAAGCTTGTTTTTTTGCATGTCCAATATAATTTTCCCATATTAGATATAATCCTTTTGTCCAAGAAGTAAAACACTTCGACTATTATTCTTGACTGGATAATAATTTTTTTTTTGAGATATGACCTCTAATTATTGGATATTCATGTATAAGACAATTTGTGGAATATCAACTTGAAAGGGACAACTTTAAATATAATTAGGATTTAATATGTATACAATGATAATATAAGTGTTTTTTACACTGTTAACAAATTATTCAACATTGATTTATTAACCATTATTGACTTTCAAACAAAAGTAATACAAATCAATATGAATGATGTACTAACAATATAAAAAATTTTACGCTGTCAGTACATAAATCTTAAACTCATATAATTATTAGCTTGAGCTCTCTTGAGGAAATCCTTGTGCATTGTGCATGCAAGACGAATGGAAATTCCATACACAAGTTGAGGTATATATGCACTTCATAGATAGATAGAGATTCTTATCAGACATGGTATTAAATATTAGCTAAAAGAAAAAGATGATGAAAAGATTTTCTTGAGCCAAACAAAAAAGAAGTGGCTAAAGATCATTTTGAATGAGAATGTCTAGCCAAGTAAAAAGAAGTGGCTATGGTGAAACCAACATTAATGTTATTTTCCCTTTGGCCACATAATCTTCAAGAGCTTTGGCTATAAATAGGAGTGTTCCATGCCATTGTAAGACACACCAAATACTTAGCTTAGTGCATATTTTCTCTTCTTGTTCTCTTGTTCTAATTGTGTGAGAAATACTTGAAAGAGAGTGAAATTGGGTGTACTTGGGTTTTGGAAAGTGAGTGAAACACTTGTAGTTCTCTTTTATCATAGTGGAATAATCATTGTTGCTCTTCAGCTGTGGACGTAGGCAAATTGTCAAACCACATTAAATTGTTAAGACCCACCTCTCTTTCCTGGGAACTTTCCTGTGTATGTTCACGGACTACGATATTGTTCCGGTATACAGTTATCATGGCGAGTGCCAAATTCCAACCTCCGGCGATTGAAGATGAAAGCTCTACTAGTTCATCAAGGCTTAGGCAAAGCCTTGGAAGGTAGAAACAAGTTACCAGAGAGTCTGACCGATAACGAGAAGGATGAAAACTTGGAAAAAACACAGTGCAATTTTGTTGTGTTTGGGAGATGAAGTTCTACGAGAAGTGTCAGATAAAACTACAGTTGCTTCATTATGGTTGAAGTTGGAAAGTCTATACATGACGAAGTCACTCACCAACATGCTGTATTTGAAGAAAAGAATATATACTCTTCAAATGCAAGAAGGAACGCCCATAAAAGATCATCTGGATGAATTTAACAAAATTATTCTTGATCTAAAGAATATTGATGTTAAAATTGAAGATGAAGAAGACTAAGCAATTATTCTACAATGTTCCCTTCCAAGTTCTTACGAGCAATTCATTAACACCATGATGTATGATCGAGAAGATCTGACCTTGGACGAAGTAAATGCGGCATTGCGCTCGAAAGAACTGAAGAAAAGAGTATTAGATTCGAGATCTAAAGGCTAAGGTGATAGTCTTTTTACTAGAGGAAGAACAAAGAAGTGAAATCAATTTGGTGAAAGAGGAAAATCTAGGTCCAAGTCTAAAGCAAAACCTAGAAAGTATAAATGCTTGCACTATCCCAAGGAGGGGCATATAAGAAAGAATTGCCTAGAGCGCAAAGGCAAGGAAAATATTTATGAATATAGAGATGCAGCTATAATAAATGGCTATGATAGTGCAGATGCACTAATAGTCTCAGAGCACGACTCAAAAGATGAAGGGGTACTTGATTCTGGATGCTCATATCATATATGTCCCATTAAGGATTGGTTTTCCACTTACCAACCCTTATATGGGGACAAGGTCCTTTTGGGAAATAATGCTCCCTACAAGGTCATTAACATCGGCACAATTAAAATCAAGATGTTCAATAGAATCATAAGGACGTTGACATATGTAAGACAGGTTCCAGAATTGAAGAAAAATCTGATTTCCTTGGGAACACTGGATTCAAAAGGTTATAGCTACAAAGGTGAAGGTGGAGCGATAAGAATATCTAAATGCACTATGGTTGTAATGAAAGGAAAGAAAAATAATAGTCTATATGTTACAAGGAAACACAATCACAGGTGTTGTTGCTGTCTCCTCAACATCTGATTCTGATGTCACCAAACTATGACATCTAAGAAAGGGTCATGTTAGTGAAAGAGGTCTAGCCGAGTTGGTCAAACAAGGATTACTATGTGGTCAACAAGTCAGGAAGGTAGACTTTTGTGAACATTGTGTTTTCGGATAACAATGTCGAATAAATTCAATGTTGCAGTTCATTGAACAAGAGGCATATTGGATTATGTACATTCTGACTTGTGGGGTCCTTCCCAAGTACCTTCTCATGGTGGTAGTAGATACATGTTAACATTCATTGATGACTATTCAAGGAAGGTGTGAATTTTCATTTTGAAACATAAAAGTGAAACATTTGTCAAGTTCAAACAGTGAAAAACTTTGATCGAAAAGAAAATTGGGAGAAAGATCAAGAGACTGAGAACTGACAATGGTCTAGAATTCTATAGCAGAGAATTCATAAATTTTGGCAATGATCACGATATTGTCAGACATTATACCGTGAGACACACTCCACAACAAAATGGACTTGCAGAATGAATGAATAGAACCTTACTCGAAAGGACAAGATGTATGCTGTCAAATGGTATCCCCGAGAATGGACTTGGCTCTTATCAATCTTTCTACGGTTGTCTAATGGTATCCCCGAGAATCTTAAGACTACTCTATGAGATAGATTGACTCTCCAACATTCAAATCGTGATAGGCACAAGAATGATTGGTGAGAAATCTAACCTATGATGGCTGAAAGGCAGAGTCCTTACCCCATAAACTATGGAACTACTTACTCATAACAATAAAAAAATAGAAAAATATTTTTATTGAAGTATAAAGGACAAAGTACATAAATCTTATTCTATAATCATGAGTGAAGCTCATGTTTTGCTCACTCAAATTTTGTGTTTACATAAGGTCACAAAGCGTCTATTAATAGGAATGTTTTTGTGACCAGGGTGTACAAAATGATAAAGAGAAATATAATAAAACTTTGTCATAATCTTTGTTTTATAATACATTATATTTATCTTTGTAAAGGATTTTGGATTGTAAAGATGTGTAGAAGATGTAAATGTACTGTATTTTCATTCATTGATTTGAAGAACTACAAGCCATGTATTTATATACACAATTCAATGATAACTTGTGATACAAACAACAACTTAACAAATTCTTAAAAAACTATAAACTAACTAATATTTTAATCACATGTGTAAAATGTGCTCTGATAATTTATTCTACATCATGACTTCAATTTTGATGCACTAATAATGCGCCAAATACTTGGCCAATGATGCATTCCTGATGTGCCAAGAGTGGCTTGCTGATGCGCCAAGGTTGGCTTGCTGATGCACCAAGGTTGGCCTGCTGATGCACCAAGGTTGGCTTGCTGATGCGCCAAAATCTTAGCACCTGATTTAGTTCCCTTGGTCACACTTGATGCAATTCCCTCGGCCAGCTGGTTTTCCTAGCACGGTCAATCTGGCATGCTTTCTGTGGTCAAGGCTCAAGCTTGATGCATGTTGGCATGATCATGTTGGCTTTTAGGCAAGGCATGATGTGATACTCATGGTGCAATCTTGCATGGGTTAGTATAGCAATATCTAGGAATAACTTCATTACCCCCTTCAAGGTGGAGAGTAAATATTGGTTACTCCCAGCTTGGATAATAAGTGATTAAAAATATAAGGTTCTAGAGATTTAGTATGTATATTTTCCACTTGATCATGAGTATTGATAGGGAGTAAGTGATATAGTTTATTTTGCCAATGTTCACGAGCCACATGACAATTAATTTCTATATGTTTTGTACATTCATGGAAAACAACATTGACAGCTATGTAACGAGTTGAATTGTTGTCACAATATAGTAATGCAGGTTGAGTGAAAACAACTTGAAAAACAATTAACAGATAGGTTAGCCATTGTACCTCACATAATGTTATAGTTAAAGAACGATACTTTGCTTCAGATAATGAACGAGAGACAATATTTGGTTTCTTTGATTTCCAAGAAACAAGAGAATTTCCTAAAACATGCAATAACCAAAAACATATTTTATTGTATCTAGGAAAGTTTACAGTTGGCTTAGCCATGAATCGGCTTACTGATGGATGGCAAAACTAAGGTCAGGACGAGTGTTTGTCAAGTAAAGGAGTCTACCTACAAGCTTTCTGTATAAGGTAGGGTCATGGTAAGCATCATTGTCTTGTTGGTGAAGTTGGGTGGTCTTTACCATTAGTCTAAGGACACATTTAGAAGTCGGGAAGCCAGTGTCCGATAGGAGGTCAAAGGCATACTTCCTTTGACATAAAGTAATGCCTTGATTTGATTTAGAAACTTCTAGGCAAAAGAAGTACTTGTATTTGCCAAGGTCCTTGATTTTGAACTTGTTATCAAAGTATTGTTTAACATGGGTTATTTCTTTAGAGTCATTGCCTGGTAGGATTAAATCATCTACATAAATGAGAAGAGTAGTGTAACTAGAAATATGTTTCTTGGTAAAAAGGGAATAGTCATGGTGAGACTGAGTGTAACCCAAGGAAGATAAGGCAATGGATACTTGTTTATTTGTCCGATAGGAGGTCAAAGGCATACTTCCATTGCCTACTTGTTTATTTTAAACCATACAAGGATTTATTGAGTTTGCATACAAGGTTGGGGATTGTGGTAGTGACACATAGAGGAGGATTCATGTATACTTCCTCATCAAGATCCATATGCAAGAATGCATTGTTGACATCCAATTGCTCTAATAGCCAACTTTGTGTGGTACCTAGTGCCAAGATGAGTCTAACAACGATAAGCTTAACCACTAGAGCAAAAGTGTCATAATACTCTATTCCCTCTGTTTGAGTATGGCCTTTTGCAACAAGCCTAGCCTTATGCCTCTCTATGCTCGCATCAGAATGAAATTTTAGTTTGTAGACCCATTTAGAGCCAATAGCTCTTTTGTTGGGTGGTAGTGGGATAAGGGACCAAGTATTGTTGATGTTTAAGGCTTGGATCTTATCATTCATGGCTTTGATCCAAGTAGGTGATTGCACAACTTGTTTGTAGGTTTTAGGTGCAATGTGTGTAAGAATTGAAAGGCTATAATGTAAATGATTGTTGGAGAGGGTTGTGTAGGATAACACAGAGTGTAAAGGTGCTTAATATATGTAGTGAAATCATTTTGATCTTTGTTTAAGAGATTGCAGTGGAAATCTCTTAGGTATGTGGGTGGACATGATATCATTTGTGATCTTCTAATAGTGGGAAAAATGTCAGGATTGGTATTGGTGGTAGGTTGATAGGGGAAGGTGGAGTGTGGGGGGTTGGTGAGTTATGGTTAGTGGTGGCTACAGGTTCAAGATGAGTGGGCATAGTATAATCATCAAGAGAAGGGGGAGGCTGATTATTGGAGTTGGTGGTTGGCATAGGAAGTTGTGCTTGTTGTGGAGGTGCATGATATGGAAAGATATGCTCATGAAAAATAACATGCCTAGAGATAAAAATTTATCTAGTTTTTAGATCACAGAGAATAAAACCTTTTGTTCTAGTTTTAAAGCCATGGAAAATACATTTCCTTGCTCTAGGGTCAAGTTTGTTTCTTTGGTTAGTAAGAGTAGAGGTATAGCAAAGGCTGCAAAAGACCCTGAAGTTGTTAAGGTCAAGCTTCTCACCAAACAGAATCTCATGAGGGGGTTTAATGTTTAGGATAGGGATGGATAGTTTGTTCATAAGATGAACAACATGTTTGATGGCATACCCCCCAAAAGGTTTTAGGCAAGTTAGCTTGAAACAAGATAGACCTTGTGATGTTCAAGATGTGTCTATGCTTTCTTTCAACTGTTGAGTTTTATTGTGGAGTTTCCACACAAGAGGTTTGATGAAAAATTTCAAGTTGAGAGTAAAGTGTACACATAGAGAATTCAGGGCCATTGTTAGTGCAAATGATTTTGACCTTTTGGTTGAACTGAACTAAAGCCATTTGGATACAATTCTGGATGAGATTCCTTGTCTCATCCTTTGTTTGCATGAGGAAAACCCATGTATATCTAGTGTCATCATCAACAATGGTGAGAAAGTATTTGTGACCATGTAAGGTTGGTGTACCAAATGGTCCCCAAATGTCCATATGGATTAAATCAAACATAAGCAGTAGAAGTAGTGCTAAGAGAAGGAAAAAACAACTTAGATTACTTGGCAAGATGGTAAAAGTCATATACAATGTTTTGATCAAACTTTACATATGGAAATTGTTTATGAATATGATTCAGAACAAAATGTGATGATGTCCTAGCCTAAAGTGTCAAAGATCAAAAGATGGTGCATTATTTTTATCAAAAGAGCCAATATGATGTGTGGCATTATTCATTATCTTCCTATATCTAGTGAGGATGTAAAGATTGTTGTAAGCATCAACATAACCAATCATCTTCGAGGTAGTCATATCCTGGATTTTACAAAAATTATTGTTAAACACAAGCTGGCATTAAAGGGAAGCATCAAGCTTATGAATTGAAATCATGTTGTATTTAAATCCAGATATGTATAATGTGTTATATAATGTGAAGGAGTTAGATAGTCTGATGGTTCCTGAGTGATTTGCCATAATGGTCATGTTATTAGGTAACTTAACACAAAATTGGTTTAATTTGATTGTAATATATAAAGTTTGATATGTCATTAGTAACATGATCAGTTGCACCACTATCCAATATCCAAGATTGTTGGTTCAAAGGTATACCTGAGATGAGATGATTATCATTATGAGTGGAATCTTGGTTGATGCCATGTTCATGATCAATGATCATCTGCCCAACTTGAGTTTCTGCTTTGTTATCACTGTGCCTAGCATCTGTATCAAGATTGTCTTTGTTGACTGTGGTGTTGGAATTGATGGATCCACTGTTTGTAGTCTTAGCTTTGAATTTAAAATTAGGGGAAAACCATGTTTAAAATAACATGTTTCCATGGTGTGCCCTTCTTTCCACAGAAAACACAAACTTTGTTATTGTTGCATGATTGATACCCTCTGCCATAGTTTCCTATACCCGCTCCTCTGCCAAATTTATGTATGCCTCTATTGGTGTAATCCATGTTACCTCTTCCTGTGTTCTTGTTGGGTTGAGTTCTCCAAGTTTGGTTTGAGTTTATTGAGTTTATGACTCCTTTGCTATATGCACACTACACTACATCTTCCTCTCTTTCTTGCTGAAGGACTAATGAAAACAACTTGTTAATTGGAGGTAAATATTCCATGAGTAATATTTGTGCCTTCACAGTGTTGTCTTAATCATTGAGCCCATTTAGGAAGCATATAACATACTTAGTTTCTCTATATTCCTTCATTACTTTCAGTAGGGAACAATTGCATCCATTTATGCAAGAAGGGTTTGGAATAGGTCTCATTGAATCAAGATCATCCCATATAGTTTTTAAATCAGTGAAGAAGAGTGAAACACTCCTGTCACCTTGTTTCATGGAATGCACTTCTTGCAACAAGTCTGAAGTTATAAAATGGTCACCTTTGTAAAACCTAATCTTCAGATCTTCCCATAAGTCTTGTGCATTATCTATGTATACGGTGCTTTGGACAATATGTTGAGTGAGTGACCTTGTGATCCAAGATACCACGATGGTATTACATCTTTCCCAAGAATCATAGGTTGGATCAGATTGTTGTGGTATGCCTATTGTGCCATTGAAAAAATTAAACTTGTTCTTAGATGATGGAGTCATTCTCATGGCTCTACACCATGAATGATAATTTCTTCCATCTAATGATGGTGGGACCAAAATGAAACTTGGATTCTCGCATGGGTGAAGGTAGTAGGGGCTCTTCGGTATTTGTGATGAATCAATAGGTTGTGAGTGGTTTTCTATTATTTCTGAGGTTGTATCCATGATTGTTGTTTCTTGCCTTGCTTGCTTAAAGAGAAGAAGGAGAAAAAGGGACAAAATTGAATCACATAAGAGCACTCAATTTGAGTGCTCTGATACCATAAAGGATTTTGTGGATTATAAAGATGTGTAGAATATGTAAATGTATTGTTTTTTCATTGATTGATTTGAAGAATTACAAGCCATGTGTTTATACACACAATTCAAAGATAACTTGTGATACAAGTGTTGATATTTTTATGTACGACAAGTGAATCATATCATTCAAGTAAAAAATCAGTAAATATCGGGATATCATCCTCGGAGAGAAATTCAAATCTATACTAATTTCTACAACAGTAAATTGAATAAATATATACAAAGTTGAGAAATAATGTTGTTCATTGGTTTAGATTATCGAAGATTCTTAATTTAAAATGATTTCCTAATGCAAAATAAAAATGGTTGGGATTGACTTTTATCATTCCCCCTCTTTGTAATCTTTAGATTCAATTCTATAAAACTTACGAAGTTAAGGATCTTGATACAACATTTTCTTCGAATAATCTGTATCAATTTCTTGATTACAAAATCCTTAGATAATTCATCAAACACCAATTCCTTAGATATTTAATCAATTATCTAGCATTAAATCCAATGTAAAAGCAATTCATACATCATTGTCAATTCCTAGATCAATGATGCACCAAGAAAGATTATTCATATTCGATTCCAAGTTTAACTTCCCGATTAAACTTAGATCCAAGATCAAGAATTTAGAAATTAAGAAGAATCAAACATTAAGCAAATGTAAAATTCCCAAAATCAAACAACAAAATATATTTTCGAATTGAATCCAAGAATACAAGAGTTAGAATATTACATTTCAATCCCAACACAGAGAGAATTAACCATTCATCATATGCATTACAACACTAGAATGATGTAATTTACAAGAAAGTTCAGATATAAAGTCGTTCCCACGTCTTCTTTCATTCTCGCATGTGTTTCTCTCTCTAGAAAGTATGAAGAAATTACTTTGAAACTGATTGGAACCCCCAATTCTCTCCTGTAATCGCCTATATTTGATTCAGAATTTTGGTCCCTCGCTCAAGCTACATATTCTCGTTTGAGGAAGCAAGTTAACTGTGTGCCTGACTTGGGCAAGAAACACACAGGAATTTTGTCTCCAAGATTGTGAATTCTCGCTTGAGTGATAGCTTCTCGCTCAAGCAAGAGGACAAAGTGGTGCTTGGGCGAGCCTAAGAGTGTAAGCGGTTCCGGATTTTGTTTCGAACCAAACTGAACCACAAAATATGGTTTGGCTCGGTTCCACGATTTTAGAAATTTTGGAACCGTTAAAACCAAACTGAACCGCATACCAAATTTTTTAATATATTTGGATGGTTAGGATTTAAAGTTAGGAGATGAAATATTATTTAGAATTATTAATATATATAGACTATAAATAAGAGGCAAGTAGAAGGAAAAATAAGTAAACAAACATAAATATATATTATATCTATGATGTATGTGTTGTTAAGGTTCCATCTCAAAACCAATTGGCAATGAGAGGAGTAAGTCAACAAGTATTTAAACCATTCCCGAGATAATGAGGTAGGCGATGTGAGACTTACTTCCCAACATGCCCCCTCCACATAAGCCTGTCGGACCAGGCGAAGGGTTACCTTTGACCCATAACTAAAGGGCATCTTTTGGCCCATAACAATCGGAAAGAAGTTGGGCTCTGGCTTTGATACCATGTTAAGGTTCCATCTCAAAACCAATTGGCAATGAGAGGAGTAGCCCAACAAGTATTTAAACCATTCCCGAGATAATGAGGTAGGCGATGTGAGACTTACTTCCCAACATGTGTAATGTCCATTGAGAAGAAAAAAAATATTAACAATCTAGTGTTCATTGTCCAGGCCTCCAAGGATAAAAAATGAAAATAATTAAAGTATAGAAATTAAACAACTAAAACAGAAAATAAAAAAACAAAATAAAGAAAAAATAAAAGAAATAAAAAACTAAAAAACTAAAGAAAGAAAGTAAGAGTAAGAAGAAAACGAGCGTCATTAACTGACTGTGTCAGAAACAATTAGAAAAGAAAGAAGAAGAAAGAAAGAAAGAATAGAGAGAAGAGGAAAGAAAAGAACAAGAAAAAAAAGAAAAGAGAACAAAAAAGTGAAAAACCGTTGAACCGAACCAAACCAAATCGTTAATGAATGGTTCGATTCGATTCGGTTCCTAAATAAAATTTACGGTTAATTGAATAGAACTGAATCATATCTTTATTTTCGGTTCGATCACTAAATTTCATAAAAAACCGAACCGAACTTTAAACCCCTAGGCGAGCCTGTGACTTGGGCAAGGGATCCAGAGCTTGTTTTATAGAAATTCCTTCAATTTCTATCTTTTTCAATCTCCATTCTCCTACAATTGACATAAAACATATAAGCTTCTTAAGCAAGACTAATTAGACTATATTCTTTAGAGTTGTACACAATTTTCATCTTAATTACACAATAAGTGCCCCAAAATTCTATGGAATTACTTAACAACATGGCACTTAACAACAAGCAACAACTTAACAAACTATAAATTAACTAAGATTTTAATCACATGTATAAATATGCAAAATGTGCTCTACTAGATGAACCCATTCTTCTGTAAATGCCCTTAGCCCAAATACAAACTTTGCTAATTTATTATGCATCATAACTTCAATTCTGATGCACTACTGATGCGCCAAATATTTGGCCAATGATTCACTCCTGATGTGCCAAGATTGGTCCGCTGATGTGTCAGGATTGGCCTGCTGATGCGCCAAATACTTAGCACCTTGTGTAGTTCCCTTGGTCATGATGTGATTCCACCGGTCAGTTGGTTTTCCTAGCACGGTCAACCTGGCATGTTTTCCTCAGTCAAGGCTCAAGACTGATGCATGTTGGCATGACCAGGGTGGCTTTTAGGCACGGCATGATGCGATACTCATGGTGCAATTATGCATGGGTTAGTATAGCAATAACTAGGAATAACTTCATTACTTTCCAATATGATTTTATCAAATCCAATTAGATTGAGTCCAATTTATCTCATCCTATAGCTAATAAGACACCATTATCAAATCATATATCTTAGTATAATGATCTATATTTGAAGTTTTTTCATTAACTCCGCAAAAAAATAGCATATAACTCATGCTTAATATGAACTAAGTGATAATAGAAAATATTAATTAAATTCACAATTTAAATAATAATTACATATAAAATAAGGATTAAATATGATGTATTTTCACATATATCATAGTTTTCATCAAAACTCATTGTTAATAATGATGTTATCAATGTCTCCTTTTTATGATGACAAATGTGAAGCATATTTAATTCACATTTGAAAGTAATCAACATAATAATGAAAAATCATCAACAAAATGGTATTTGTATTGTGCAATCTAGATCATTTATATTGTAGACCAGATCATCCAAGATATATCATTGTATATATGTAATGATATATGAGAGCAGTCAGATTAAGAATATGTTTCATAGCATATATGTGTATTAAACATATGAAAAATGATGATGGTTGATGCTTGATTCAAAAGGATATCAAATTTGAGTTTCAAAAGCAGTGATATAGACATGTCAAAGCATTATTCAAGTAAATATATCAAAGCAATTGGATATTACTTTGTTTATCTTTGGTTGGAAAGCATTTGTCTAGAATTTAAATTTAAGAAGCTCAATAGTCGATTATAGATAAAGAAAAATATTAACATCTTATATGTTTGTATTAAGATAACACCTTTATTAATTGCACGGACTCTAATATACCGTAAACTTGCTTCTTTTTTAATTTATTTAATTATTTACAAAAGTCAAAATAATTTTTATTTTATTTTTTGTATCTAACTAAGAGTTTGTCTTTCCCATATATAGTCATGGGTGCAATAGGAAAATTACCACTGTATAACTCTGGGCAAAATATAGTTGATTTGTTAAGTGTATTTTCATTAATTGAAAGAACAGAAGTGACAAATCATGATCATTCAAAGGATAATCTGAGGAAAAGAAATGACTTATCACACCCCATCCTCCATCGTTATGACATTTTTTTAATACAAGAATGAAAATTAAAGAACATAAGTGGTTTATCACAATTTTATTTTTTGAAGTAAAGAATTTTCAAGAACAAAAATGACGCATATGATATTTCAAGGAAAAGAAATAACTCATCACAAATTTCCATACACCATAATCTAGTTATTAAAAATATTTTATTATCTATTTGACTAATGATTTCATATTTATTACTCATAATTGAAAATAATTTTATTAATTATTGGTTATTCCTAAATAATTACTTACTCGTAAAAAATTAAATTAAATAAATCCAAACTAATGATTCATTATTAAATATTTTAATTAATTAGGGGATTCTCCATCAATTAATGGTTAGATCGAAAACAATTATATATAAATAAAATATTAATTTAGTTAGTATTTAATGTAATAAAAGCAATAATTTATTATTGATAAAAATATTTTTATAAAGTAAATAATATTTATAAATATATTATTTAATGAAACAAAACTAAAATTTTATCAATTATATATTTAATAGTTATTAAATAAAATAAAGAAAAAATAAAAGCAAAGCCAAGTGAGTGCAAATTGTGTTACACTTGATCTGAGGCACTATAGAAGATATGACCCACACGAAAACCTTCAATAACACTGATTGATACGACGTGAAACATTTTATGACGACTTAGTTATGCGTTGTATGATGCTAATATGTGTGGGGAATGCAAATGGTAACGATTTTGTAATAATTGCGTAATGATAGTAATGGGAAAATTTACAGGGATTGTACTATCTCAGCTTTAGTGTAGGTTTTAAATTAATTACGGGTTTGGGGTAGTTTTTAGTGGATCTCGTGGATCAGATCCACGATTTCACTAAAGTCGTGGACCCCATCCACGACATTGCATAGAACTCGTTGACCACATCCACGATTTCCCTGCAACGTGTCAGGTCTCTGTAAGTCGTGGACCAGGTACATGACTTTCATGGCAATGTCGTGGATGGGGTCCACGAGTTCCATGCAATATCGTGGACCACGTACACGACTTACAAGTCGTGTATTGAATCCACGATTTCGAAGTGCCATATGTAAAAACCACACTGAATGAAGAACTGTATGCAAAAATTGTAGCCTACTGGAATTAAAGAACTCTGAATATTTAAGGTAACTTAAAATGTTTTAAATTTTTTAGATCTTTTATTTTATATATAATTTTATGTGTTACCTTTGTTTAAATGTAAATATGTTTGTTTATATTTTACTCTATGTTATATGTAGATAGCAATTATTAGAGATATTGTTAGTGATTTTAGTGATGAGGAGGACATTGAGCTTTGTGATGACGAGGATGATGATGTTCAGATTACCACATATGAACCAGTTAGTGTAACATATCATAATCCTTTATCTTTTTTCGTTAACATTGATTATCAATCTGGACAAGATTTTCCATATAGAAGTACTCACATAGGTACTGATATAGATAATGATTTTTTTGTTGGTATGCAATTTGAATCAAAGGAGACAACAATAAATGTTGTAAAACATTTTCATATTAGAAATTTTGTTGATTACGTTGTGGATGAGTCCAGGCCAGATAAATATGTTGTAAAATGTAAATATTATGGTGTTGGGTGTGAATAGAGACTTCGAGCATCAAAAAGTTTGAAGCGTGATATTTGGGAGATTAGAAAAATTAGTGGAAAACACACTTGTGTATCCACTAATATTTCTCAAGAAAGTGGTAACTCGTTTTAGTTAGTATCAGAAGATCCTGGTATACCAATTAAAGCATTAGTCAAGAAAGTGGTAACTCGTTTTGGTTATACGATGACATATAGGAGGGCTTGGATTGCTAAACAAATAGCAATGTCCCAAATTTATGGTGATTGGGAGAGATCATACACGAGGTACAATTGTAAGATATTCAGTATCTAACCATGATGAACATAATACTTTAATTCTTGATAGGGTTTTTTGGGCTTTCAAGCCATGCATTGAAGGATTCGGTTTTTGCAAACCAATCCTTCAAGTTGATAGCACATTTTTTACTGGAAAATATACTGGAACTTTGTTAATAGCTAGTTCCCAAGATGGTAATAGACGTATATTTCCAGTAGCATTTGCCATTGTAGAAGGAGAGACCAAAGAAGCATGGGAATGGTTTTTCTACAATCTTCGGACATATATTACCCCACAACCAAATATTTGCATAATATCAGATAGGGGTACAGGTTTATTAGGTGCATTACGTACTGAGCTCCTACAATGGTGTGATGGTCAATTTGTATATTGCATTCGTCACGTTGCTAGCAATTTCAACAAAGAGTTCTGAGATAATTATTTGAAAGAAAAAGTCATTGAAATGAGTAAGTCTTGAAATGAATGTCATTTATATGAAACTGTTTGTATATTGGATTTTTGTGAATATTTATCTACTTGTTGTAGGCTATGAATTGATGCGGCCTCGATTTGAGCGAATGCTTACTGTATTGCGTCAAAAAAACTCCAGGGCGGCAGCGTGGTTAGATAAAATCCCAAAAGAAAAATGGACGCAATCATATGATGAGGGGAGACGGTACGGCCATATGAATTTGGCAGAATGTGTAAATGAGGTTCTGAAAGGAGCAAGGGCATTGCCTATTCCTACACTTGTTAGATCAACATATCATAGACTAAACTCCTGGTTTGTACACCATAGAAATGAAGCAACTAATATGCTTAGGGGGGTCATGTTTACTACGAAGAATTGAGTAATGTGATTAATGAAAATAACCGAAAAGCTACCTGTCAAATTTTACGAAATTTTTCGCGGGATTCAGGAGTCTCGGAAGTAGAAGTTGCTAGTACCGGTGGTAGTCGATACTCAAGAGTATACACAGTTAGATTAATGGACAATTGGTGTGATTGTGGGGAATTTCAATCACTTAAATTGTCATGTTCACATGTTATTGCTACTTGTGCATCATTGAACTTAGACTACGACCAATTTATATCACCAATTTATAGGTTAGAGAACTTACAGAAGGTTTATGGACATGAGTTTCAACCCATTGCAAATGAAGAATATTGGCCTCCTTATTTAGGTCCAACGTTCATTCCTAATCCCCTTATGCGTAGGAACCGTACTGGAAGACCAAAAACTACATGTATACAAAATGAAATGGATGATTCTCAGTCCCAACAAACTAAAAAATGTGGGTGGTGTAGGAGTGAAGGGCACAATAGGAAGAAATGCCCTTTCAGAAGTACCGAAGTCCGACAAAGTTCAAGGCAAAACTAAGTGATATAATATTCCACTTATGTGTAATTTTGTAATTTTGTAATTTTGTGCAATGTTGTGTAATTTTTTGTAATTTTGTAATTTTATAATTTGTGTAATACAATTGTGTACATACATATTCGGAAGTTTAATTACATCAATTTATTAACACAATTGTGTAATACAATTGTGTAATTACATCAATTTTAATATAATCGTGACATAGTGGTGTAATACAATTGTATAATTACATCAATTTTAATACAATTGTGTACATACATAATGTGTGTAATAAAATTCATTAACGCATCAATTTATTACATCAATTTAAAATACATTTTCTAAATATAATCCATTAACACATCAATTTAAAATTCAAATATGAAAATTCAAATTTCAAAAAACATACATATTCAGAAATTCTAACAAATTTCAAAATTCAAACAAATTTCAAAATTCAAAAATCATAAAAATTAGGAAGTACCAAATTCAAATTTCAAAAAAAAAACACAACACATATATACATCAATAAATATGAATTCAAAAAAAACGGAAAATCAAAATATTCAATGAAAGTCGTGGATGGTATCCACGAGTTCTGTGTATGAAATTAAAAGAGAGTCGTAGATGTCAGCCACGACTTCAATGGAAGTCGTGGACTGCACCCACGAGTTTGGCTCAGGCTAGGTTTAGCCAGGGAATCTCATGCGAGGCTAGGGCACAAGTACCATTGCCATGTACGAACTCGTGGACCCCATCCACGAGTTTGGTGAAGTCGTGGACCACATCCACAACTTCCAACCCTATATATTGAACCATACAGCACCTTCATTGTCACACCAAGCCATCCGAAATCTTACTTCCTAAATTCCTACTTTCTCTCATTTCCCGAAAATTATAAAAAAAATGGAACATATTGGTCGAGGTCCAATTAACCCATCCCTTCTCACCCTTAAAAAAATCATGTCTCCACCAACATTTGGAATGGTGGAGAAGTGACTTTTCGAGTAAGGTACAACTTTTGGCAAAATTTACCTTCTCCACCAGTGTTAGAAGTTATTCGTAACACGACATTTAGGCATATTCTCGATATCGGTACAATCGAAATCAACAACCACCTAATTACGGTATTAGTTGAGAGATGGGGGTCGGAGACTCATACCTTCCATCTACCTGTTGGCGAGTGCACAGTATCTCTCGAAGATGTCGCATTCCAACTTGGGTTGCCAATAAATGGAGCTCCTATTACTGGCATTACAAGTGGTAATTGGGAAATGATTTGTCACAACTTGTTGGGTGCAATCTCAACTGACAAACAAATTATGGGTCAAAGAATCCAAATGAGTTGGCTCGACTCAACTTTTGCGGTTCTACCACCACATGCTGATGATGTTGTTATTGAGCAACACCACCACATGTTGATGATGTTGTTATTGAGCAACACGCAAGAGCATTTATATTACGCATGATTGGAAACTTCCTCATGCTAGATACATCAGGATCACGAGTCCACCTGATGTATCTCCCATTGTTGGAGGACTTGTCATAGACATTCCAATATAGTTGGGGTTCAGCTGTATTGTGTGTCTATATCGTGGAATATGTCGTGCGACACTCATAAGTCACCAAATTGAAATCGGTGGATGCTTGCATTTACTACAGTCATGAGCATATGACCCCATCCCAATGCTAGCTCCAAGAGTACACAACAATGACTCACAAAATTTCATTTTAGTCCAAAGGTATATTTTTTTCCATGATTTTATTACTAAAATTCTTCAAATTACAATAGTTTTTGTTTGAAATTATTCATATAATAATAACTACCAATAACATTACATTTTAGGTGGGCGCAACATGGTCATGTAACGAACATAATACAGTCAATGTTGGATCGCTTGTGCATTAATCATGTAATTTCTGTAAATTCTAATTTTTAATATATTTACTATTATTTCTAACTATTCTTGTATTCATTAATTACTAACTTTGTTTATATATTAGTTTGTGTGGACCCCATATAGGAACATTACCTATGTGGGCCCCATACCTGATGTAGTCAGAGCACGTGTACCACTCATATGCTTTTCACTTGTTGAGTGGCATGCTGCTGATAGGGTGATGAGACAGTTTGGTCTACAACAACCCATCCCAGAAGATCCAATTAATCTGGAGAAACAACACAAGATGGATCTACGTGGGAAAAATGACTACAACTGGCCTCAAAAGCATGACCAGTGGATTCAGGTTTGGAATAACCGGGAAAACTATGTGGTCAACGGTTTTCCCGATAACCAGCCTTTGTACCATTACTCGCAGTATATGCAATGGTACTTACATAGGACAAGGAAATACATATCTCCAGATGGAACATATTCAGCCGGATCGGTAATAACAAAAACATTTCTAATTATATTTTATTTTATTTTGTGTTGACATATTCTAACAATTTAAAATTTTCCATTTATTCACTACAATTTTATCAAAATGATTCGGGATAGGTGTACTCCTACAAATGTGTTTCCAAATTCGTTGCAGTCATTGAATGACGTCTATCAAAACTGTAATGAGATGATGGAAGCATTTGCTCAACTAATTCTAACCGCCTTCTCCTCAACTACTTCTCAAGCTCCTACTCCACAACAGTTCCAAATGCCTTTTGCACTTGAATATCAACAACATTATGAGAGTCAAACTCAGACGGATACTTTTCCGCAGGCATACACTCAGACTCCTGCTCCTCAGCAACAACAACAACATCCCTTTGGGTTTGAAAGTTACGGAGCAATGGGTGACTACTCATTTTCTCAATTACCATCACATTTGCAATTTTAAGGAATCCCATCAATGTTTGGCACTACTTCAAATACTCTATTCTCGGCATTCAACTCTCAACAATATTATCAGCCGACAATACCTTCACAAACAAACGATGACGATGAAGATGATGACGATAGTGAAGACGAAGACGAGGAGCAGCCACAACTGGTTAGAGGTGGAAGACAAAATCAATCGCAACAACAACAACAACTAAGAGTTCAACCACCTCGAAGGAGAAAGGCACCTGGATGTGGAACATCATCTCATAGACGCCATTAGGATATTTTTTTCCCGCTAATTAAATGTATTTGAATTTTAAATTACAATTTATGAAACTTTCTTCCATTTCCAATTCCATTTTTGTTATTTTTTTAATTTTAAATTACAAATTATTCCAATTCCAAATTTGTTATTAAATTAATCATTTAACATATTCAATTACCATACTAAAATACTAAAATAATCATTTAACTAAAATTACCATATTCAAATACATTATTTTTATAAATTAATAAAAAAACAACTAAAACGTTTCGTAAATGGGTGCAATTTGAAATAACCCATGCAATCTCGTGTACCGGGTACACGACATTGGAAGTCATGTACCCTATCCACGATTTCAGTGAGGAGAGAGAATAATAAATGGAAATCGTGAATGGTATCCACAACTTTCCAGTGAAATCGTGGCTCTGGTCCACGAATTTGCCAAACTCGTGGATGACATCCACGAGTTTCATAAAAATACTCCAAACCCGTAATTAATTCAAAACCTACACTAAAGTTGGGATAGTGTGGTCAAACTACATTATCCCCGTAATTTTTCCTAGTAATGTCGCCTGAGGCAAACAATGACATACAAGATAAGTGAGGGAAAGACAAAAGTGACAAGCGCCTTAGAATAGAAGGGTGAATATGAGATTTGGGATGCATAAAAAGTGAGTTTTTTAGATTTGATTATAGTGAAAATATTAAAATTCTGATAGTGTTCTACATATATTACAAAAATGTCATTGAATTCTATGAATAAATAAGACAAAATTAAGTGTTTACATCATGAATTAAATCTCAAAAACTATGAGGACTTGTATCATACCAAAACCAATATGTTTATGAGTTTTTCCTCATACACAATCATAGTAATCCAAAAGAGAAATTGCTTTCTTATTTAATAAAAGCATTTATGTTGCATTTGGTATAATAGAAAGAGTGAAAAAGAGAAGGATCGCTGAGAAGTTAAAGAAAAATGTTATATTTTTCTCCTTTCATTTAAAGGAGAGGATAATATATTGAGTTGTGAAATTTGTTTATCGTCTCATATGGAGAAAATATGATAAATAATTGAGCGTGATATTTCTTTTTCTTCCCCTCTAAAATTAAATAACATAAAAATTAACTATATTTATCATTTTTTTCTCTCCAGTCTCTTACTCGTATTTCTCTTCTTGCTTTCTTTATTACAATCAAATGGAGCATTAATGTGAAGACATAGAACAATTAAGTTTTTTTTTGAAGAATATGTTATAGAATTAGATATACATGAATATATTTGATTATTTTACTTTTTGGAATGAGACATTTTCATAATATTTATAATCAAAACATGTTATTTCTAAATTTATGAGTCAGGTGAAGGTTTTAAATGAGAAAAAAGGCTTTGAATAAATATGTAATCATAACATAAAAATAAATTATCATAATTGAAGGAGACTCATATGGTTTTTTTTGTTTGTTAAAAGTGCCAGAATATTGTTGATTTTATCTGAAAATGATATTTGAAGGGAATGTTTCATTTAAAATTATTATACATTTCAAGTTAAGATCTTCCAAAATGTAAGATTAGATCACTAAAGCATATAAATATTATATCACTTAGAAAATCAATGCATATAGAAGTTATTGAAATTGAAGACATTATGTATAAATTAATGATGAATTTGTATGATAAATATTTTAGAATCAATAACAAATACAAGCAAAAGTTGCCGGGAAGAAAAACAATATTTCTAAGGTCTATTTAGTATTTTAGTTATCTTAGTGTAAATACCTAATTTTGTCAAGCCAAAAATATTTAAAAATAATTCAAAAAAAAATGTGTTTATTAAATAATTAAAAAAAGATATCTAACTATCAATACTTATTAATTATTATCAAAACTTATATACTTATTATAAAGCTAAAACATTGTGTAACCATCCACCATGGTGTAATTTATAATTCTCTAGTTTATCATTGCCTATTTTCTACAAAAAGACCATATAATTTAATGTCAATATCACCATTACATGTCCCATATTATTTTCTTAATTGTATCTTATTCTTAATTTTATAACCACAACATTTTTTCTTTACTTATGAAACAAAAACTATTTGTACTGATACTTATCTCTTAAGTATGTTCTCACGACTTCAATATTCAATAACAACGCTCTATAAATATGATTTTTTTTTCTCAATTTCACCATACTAAAGAAAAATTATTAATCGATATATAATATTTATTACTTTTGTCCAATCATTACTAAAAAAATAAGAATACATTTCACAAATATTTCATTTCATGATAAGTTTATTTGAATAATTCCGCCCCAATTATACACTTTATCTACAAAATTAACTATAGATGATTCAATTATTTAAACAAACAATTATATTTCAAACAATAGAAAAGCGGATTAACAGACACGAGTGTCTATCAACATGCTAGTATAGATAAATTAGAATCTTGATTTGGAAAATTATAACTTTCAATTCAAATGTCTTCGGTCTTCACTCTTTTAAAAATAATAAATGTTTTAATATGAAAAATTCAATTTCAAATTACCTCACCCCCCAATAAGCATCTCAAGATTAATTTCCCTTACAATTTTCGTTTTCTTTTTAATTACCTATTTTTTAAAGTTTTAAGTGGTTTTATGACCACTCATTAACCTCACAATGGAAGGAATTGGTTTTAAAAAAATCACGTGTCAATTCAAATTATAACAATTTCAGTTCTCGTTTTTAATTAAATAAAAAATTACAGTCGATATTTTTTTTTATAATTTTATAAAAATAAAATAATTATTTTTACCTCTTTATATGTAATGTAATAATTTTTTAATTTTAAAACTAAAAATAATTAATTCGAGTTTTTGAATTTATGAATATATTTAAATTCAAAATTTTAATAATAACAATAAAAATATTTGGTATCTGAATTGAATATATAAATTAATGAGGTTAATATTTCATTTTCAACATATGTTGAAATCCCATATAAATATGTGAGAAATCACATAATGAAATATTCCCAAAAATAGAAAAAACAAATTCATTGAGATGTGTGCCTCCTTTGTTTCTTCCAACAAAATTTTGTGTTAATACCACATGTTCTATAACCAATGTTTGATCCCCACATAAAATCAACGTCGAAACATTTCGATTTACATGTGCTATAAATTCTCAATACAAGAATACACATCTAACAATCGTGAACATTCGATGATTATAACCGGTACGGTATATATGTTGAATCGGTCAAGTATTAAAATTGGTCAAAACTAGTGAACCGACTGATATTTTACTAAACTGATCGGTTTATACATATATTTTTTTTTTAAAAAAACTTAAAAACTTAAAAATCCATTACAAGGTGACCCATTTTTCCAACTATTCTTCAACACTTCAAGGCTAATGCTTCCAAATCATACTTAAATTACACCTTTTGATTCCTAACATTCGTGTGTAATCTCAGTGACATTTGTGTAATCTTAGATTTCTTTCTGAAGATAGGATTTGGTGCAAAAATATAATATCGAGATGAGACCAATGATGTAAAAACTGGACCGTACCGGCCGGTTCAACCGGAAAACCGGTCTCCTAACCAGTATGGTACATATGTTGAACTGGTCAAGTATCAAAACCGATCAAAAACCGGTCAAAACTGGTGAACCGACCGGTATTTCACTAAACCGGCCGGTTTATACATATATTTTTTTTTTGGAAAAAAAACTTAAAAACTCATTACAAGGTGACCTATCTTTCCAACTCTTCTTCAACACTTCAATGCACATGTTTCCAAAACATACTTAGATTACATCTTTTGGTTCCTAACATTCGTGTGTAATCTCAATGACATTTGTGTAATCTTGGAGTTCTATCTGAAGATAAGATTTGGTGCAAAAATATAATATCGATATGAGACAACTTTGACTCTTTGGTGTTAAATGTTAAAACTCCAAATTTATTTGTTTTATAGAGTGAGTTATGAACTTGTGTCATTTATTTATATTTTGCGGTTGTCAAGTGATACTTTTGGATTTATATATGTTTTGTAATTTAGACTTTGAATTTGTTAAAAACTTAGTTGTTTGTTTATGTGAATTTTGAGTAGATTATAAATATGAATTATAAATTTGAGTATCTACCTATTTGGAATTTTTTTGTTATATGTTTTTATATATATATATACATATATAAATATAAGTAGGTATGTCCGGTTTAACAGACATGCGGTTTAATTACTGAACCATTGTACCACTATACCAGTATCCTAATCGTACAGTTTTAACAACACTGCATACCACACATCCTCATTGGTCGAGGTTCCCACATTGTAAAGTTTTTAGGTCACATATTTGTATTTTGTTGGATGTTTAAAATCTTAGTAATGAACTTAAAATATTTGATCGTGTGGAAATTAACATATAAATTAAAGGTTATAATAATATTTTAATTTGATTGTTATAATTCAAAATATGGAATGAGTGAGTTTGACACATGATATTTATTTATATATAAAAATATTAGATGATGAAAATAATATATTTAATTTAGAGACTGTGAAAAGTATAATGTATTGTGAAAATATAAATTTTAGGGATGATAAAATAGGGCAAGATAAAATCATATTATCTAATCACTAATTCTTTCTATAATTAGTGATATATAAACAAACTTTTAAAATATTTAAATGTGTGAAAATTGACAAATAAATAAAAATAATAATTATTTGAATTTGACTAAATTGTAGAATTATTATGAATTCTAAAATAACATATCATTCATGAAACATTCCATTATATATATATATATATATATATATATAAATAAATTGTGAAAATAAATAAATTTGAGTCTTACAACGATACATAAATAATTAAGATCAAAACTTAGTTATTAGCAACATGATTACTTTTATTAATCTCATCATTCAAATAATATAAGATGATTCATATTAATTGTTCTCATTTTTATAATAATTATTGTGTCATCCTCAGTCAATATATATATATATATATATATATATATATATTACAGATAAATAATAATAATAATAAATTGAATTAAAGTATTAATTTTTAACAAAATTAAAATATGGTAAGATATAATTATATATGAAAATAATTAATGATAATGATATATATAATTTTCTCATAAATAACATTATTTTGTAATACCGAAGATATTTCATCACCTTATGAATAATAAACTTATCTCTTTCAGAATACATGATTATCCATCTTAACAAGTCTCGCTCCCGAAACTAAACCATTGCATTTTGGTCTTTCTAAGATCTAATTAGACCAAACACTACTAAACAACATGGAAACAAAATAATATAAACTATAAAGTATTAATTGGAGTAAAATATGAAAGAAGAAAATCAATAAATATATATATATATATATATATATTATATTATATTATATTATGATATATAAGATAAGATATAATTACAATAAAATAAGAAAAAAAGTATCCACTAATAATGTATAAATTTGATACATTATTATTACTAGTGTGTACACTTTGTGTCTGTCGACGAATATTGTGTGATATTACATATTCAATTTTTATATATTTCATTTTTTGAATTAAAATGTATTTGTTGTGTTCGGTGTACTTTATATTATATTTTTTTTGTGTTTATGATAATGTTTAATTTAATATGATATATGTGATTAATTAATGTATTGGTGGTAGTTGCTTAAGATTATATAGTTTTTTTTGTAAAAATTAAATAATATTAAGGGCAATATAAGAAATAAAAATTACACCATGAAGGTAGTTATTTCAAGTTTTGGTTTTATATATAGTATAGATATTACCCACCATTCATACTCTATCATCTATCTTTCTTCAAAAAAAATAATACAAATGAATGATAGATAATATAATGATTGTATATAAATTTTAGACTAAAAGTACATAGATATTACACTCATAAAATAATAGCATAGATTATTATTAGTATATAAAAAATTGTATGCACTAAAGTGTATGAGATTTATACACTGTCATTGCACCATCTATTGATATTTAATTATTGTTGACTTTTAAAAAAATAATTAAAATGAATAATAGATGATTAAGTACATGTATATAAATTTGTATATTGTCAATGTATAAATTATACGCTTTAATGCATATTATTAGAATTTAATATTTTTGTGATTTAAAAAATGCAAAAAAAAAACATCTTCCAATGTTAATATTATTATATTACTTACCATATATGTTTCTTTTGACCTTTTTTTTTGTTTTCCTTTGCTTAATTTTTTTCTTCCTTCAGATCTTTCAAAACCCTAATTCCTCCAAATTCAAGAGCCTCGAAAAACCTATCTCCTTTTCTCTCTCACTTTTCGACGGCTTCTCCATACAACACTTCGATCCACAGGTTCGTTCGTTCTTCTCTGTTTCAATACCCTTTTCTCTTTCCGTGTTTTTCGCTTCTATTATGTTTCCATACTATGATCTGCGAATTAGACGTTGTTACGGTTTGATTTTAGGTTTCGCAATTATTGGATTCAGTGTTTCGGATTTCGCGGCCTTTGTTGTCGGATTCTCTGTTTGGGGATATGGATTTTGGGGGGGCGCCGTTTGTATTGAGTATTTTTTCATGTGGATGGTTAATGTTATTGGATTCAGTGATTCCGATTCTTCATTCATGTTCGATTTTCGTTGCCGTTGCGGATTTTTTTGGACTATTTTGTTATTGGGGAATCCTGATATCATGTTTGATTGTTCTTCATGTTTGGGGTTTTATTGGAGAATAAGACCAAAAATGGGGTGGCCCAGTGCATGAGGCTCCCACTTAGTGGGATCTGAGGAGGTTAGATATATGCAGCCTTACTCATGCTAGCGGAGCTGTTTCCAGGATTTGAACCCGTGACCTCATGGTCACTAAGCAATAACCTTACTGTTGCGTCAAGCTCACCCTCTTTTTGGAGAATAAGACTAATGCTTATGAAAAAATTGAGCAGAAATATTAAACTTTTTGTTTTGCTTTTTCTTATTATTATTTTTAAGATTAATATTTAGCATTGCCACTGTACAACGGTACGGTGGATGAATGATAACTTATTGATTTTGGTTTTTACTGTACGAGGCAAGATTGGAAAGTTGACTGAGTGTGTATATGATTTTGAACCTTAGTCAACCTGCTTATGCACATGGGGCATGCCAGAGAAGAATATTAATCAAATAATGACTGTTTGTCTTTTTGTTTCGTTTAAGTTATTTTCTTGAAACTGATCTATATAGTTTGGAAGTCCATCAAAGGTGTATAGATCTAATCCGGACTCTGGTTGTTAGTTTCTTCATTTCCCCTTGTTAAGAAGAATAGGGAGATTTATTGGTGGCGCACACATGTGTGCAGATTATTGGCCTTGACAAGTACAGTGGGAATTGGTTTGTTAACGGTAAAAGTCAGAAGTCGAGGCACACCATTGTACCCTAGAGTCCTAGGCAACTTTAGCCTTGGTCCCTATTGGTCATAAGGTTCCCTTGATGTTAACAGAAGGTTGTCGGATAGATATGGTTTCATGGACTTGAATCTGTGTTCTGGATTTTTCAAGTAGCTATACTTTGAGGATGGTGGGTATCCACAGAAAAAATATACAATAAATAAAACGCAAGCAAATTGTATGAGTGTGAGTATCATGTTAGGATAAGCCACCAACTTTGGAGTGTCTGTGCATCCCAGATTTATCAATGTTGTTACCATACTGGTTTTTCTATCAACTAGAAAACAAATTTCATCTATTATTTTCCTTAATTTTGCAGGGACTTTTTTTCTTCAAAAGATATGTCTTCTGCTTCCAAATCGAAGTCCAAAGACAAAAAGGCAGGCAAGGAAACTCACAAGCCTTCTGCCAAACCTTCAGGATCTGGTAATGCAGTACCTGGTATTCCAGCTAGTGCATATAACCCATTATTGGGAACGTTCCATACCCTGGAGATGTCACCCATATCTTCTACTTCACCAGTACATTCTAATGGTCGTTTTCGGAACATAGATGAGACAGACGAACATCCTGTAGGCTCATTGGTAGCTGGTCTGGAGGATGATTCTGTCTCTAATAATGGTAGTTGGTCTGGTGAGTCAGAGGACCATAAAGAGAAAGCTTCTAATCCGCCTGTTCGACTGGAAGCAGTACCAGGAGCTGATACTGACAAGCGAGAGAAAATCCGCCAGAAGAATGAAAGAAAGCATCAACGACAGAAGGAAAGGCGAGCACAAGAGTTGCATGATCGTTGCAATGGATATCTTATGTCAAGGAAACTAGAGTCACTTGCTCAACAGCTTTTGGCAATGGGGTTTTCTCATGATCGTGCAACAGTGGCACTGATACTGAATGAAGGGAGGGTGGAGGAATCAGTTGCATGGCTGTTTGAAGGTGGCGAAGAATCAGATAATCAGAAGGATAAAAATATAGGTGTGGCCAATTTGAAAATTGAAATATCAGAAGAACTTGCTCGGATTGCAGACCTGGAAACCAGATATAGTTGCTCAAAACAGGAGGTCGAAAGAGCCATTGTTCATTGTGAAGGTGATCTTGATAAGGCTGCAGAGACCTTGAGAGATTTGAAGCTGGATCTATCATCTGCTCTACCAAAGGCACAGGAAATTGCTGGTCCTCCTACCATTAACAATAAGCAATCAGGTGTTGTGACTCAAAGCCAAAGGCTACAAACGAAACCTATTCTCTCGCCAAATCAACCGAAAAAAGATGATAAGGGTTTTAACTACACAAAAGTATCAGTTATGAATGGAGGATCTTCAGATTCCAGCAATAAAAATTTGCAGCCTCTAAAGAGAACCCAATCTAAGCCTGAATGGGTAAAGCCTCAACAAGCTGCTATACCTGCTGACAAGAGGTGGCCTAGTGCAGGATCCAATCCTTCTGTTTCTTATTCAATGACATCACCTTTGCAGGTGTCGCCCAAACCTGCTAAGACTGAAGCTTCTTATATGGCTTCTGAACGCGATTTTAAGAACCTTCAACATGGAACAGCTAAGGAACCGGTGATTGTGATGCAGCAGCCTCAATCTATAAATGCAAAGCAAGTTCCGGTGTTAGGCATAAGTTCATCTTCTCCTGGAGTAGCTGCCAGTTGGTATCCAACTAACAGCTTAGAAGCAGTGAGGGCTAATGGCTTTATGTCGCACACTCCTAGCACTAGAAACCTTGGTTCAAACTATGTCAGTTCTAATCATCAAATGTACAATCAACTTCAGTATCAACCTCAACAACAATTTGTGACTGGAAACAGCAATTCCGTAGATCTCCAACCAACCAACCGAGGGAATAGCATGTGGAACAGAACAACTGCCTCCCCTACGCTTGCTGCTGCTTCTTCTCTAGGACTCTTTTCTGGGCTAGGATCAGCAGGGACATCAGGGGCAACTTCTCCTGTAGACTGGAGCACTGGTGGGACTATGCAATTTGACTATACCAATATAGATTGGTCCTTGGATAGAGGTTTATCTCCACCAAGGTCAAATGCATATTTGCTAGGATTTTCACCCTTTACAAAGAGTAATAATGCACAGTATGTCTCAAATGCTTCTGGAGTGGTTTCTCAGCAGCCATCGATTAGATCATTACCTTCTAATTCGAGTATGGTTCCCGGTTTGCAAGATGGTGGAGTATCTTCTGTGGAAACAGCTGCGGCTGGTGGTTCTCGGGAGTGGAGTTCTCCATTTGAAGGAAAAGATCTTTTCAGTTTACCAAGACAGTTTGTTTCTTCTCCTTCTCTGTAGAGTGAGGGGTGATGTTGAATTTATAAAATAAAAAAGAAAGACCAGAAGATATGTGTGGATTTGATGTTTTGCTAATATGATGCTATAGTTGATGATTGTTGGTGATAAGCTTTTAGTAGAACATGCCTCTAATCTTCCATTCCATCTCACATTCACAGTACACAGCACACTTTCATACCAGTCACTCCCAATCATAATGCACTTATGTTATGCGTCACTTTTTTATATTTTATATTTTTAAGCCGTGAATTATGTGTTATTCTTCAATCCCTAACCAACATGCACTTACTTTCAAATCATGGACATTTTAAGGATTAATGGCAGCCTAGCATAAACAATAACTAATGTGGTTTGGAAATATGAATATTACGGGGATAACACGAATAAATAATCTAAGAGAGAAAAATGTATCCACAGACAATTTATGAGTTGAAAAATGGATCCACAGACAATTTATGAGTTTTATATATTGTCAGTGTATTATTCATTGTTGATATTTCATAATCATTGACTCTTTAAAAAAATAATATAATGTATTACACATAAAATTTAACAGGAGGGACTAAAAACTTTTAGTAGTATATGTTTTTCTAGTATAACCAAATGTATCTTCTTATTTTATAAAATAAGAAACTAATTATTTTGGTGTGTCTTTTGGGATGCATGGCTCTCCCTTCGGATAAATGTCGATCAGAATAATTGAATCATTCTCTTTTAGTCTATTTAATAGTTCTTACATTACTATACTAATGTCTTGATGATTATATATGTTTGAGTTTGTTATTGAATTAACAATTTCATTAACAATAAGTAGCTTAACATTTAAAAGGAGAAGACATTCAAAAGGAGAAAATGATCTTTTGTACTTAACATCATTTATACTATTTAAGTGGAACACAATATGTAGCATAGAAAAAATGTATAAGCCAAAGGTTAATATCATATTGCCCAACTAACTAAATGAATCCATACATATATATAAAAGACCGATTATAATAAACCTGTTATTTTTTCTCTTCTTGTTTGGCCGCACAAGAGAAAATAAGAAGAGAGAAAGAAGTGAGAAAGAAAGATATGTGAAAGAGAAAGATGAGAGATTAAGTAAATTTTAGTAATGTTTAGTATAAGAGAAGAATGAAAGAAAATTAATAGAAGGAAATATTCTATTCTCTTTCTCTTTTGTTTGGTTGGATAGAAAATGAGAATAGAGAGTGAAGTTATAATTCAAATGACAAAAATGTCTCTAAAATAAAGAAATGTGAGAGATAAATGTTATTTTATTGTTAACTAAAAATAAAAATTATAATTTTAAATGATATATTTTATTATAGTTTTAATTAACATTTTTAATTGATATTTTTATATTTAAAAGAGAATTATTTATATTAATAGTATTTAAAACTAAGAAGTATATAAAAAAAAATTGAAGGGCATGTTAAAATTTTCATCTCCTTACATTTTCTCACCAAAGGAGGAGAGAAAGATTTTTGTGTATGTCCCACGTGTTTTTTATTCTCTCATCTCTTTCTCTCGTTTCTTTCTTTCTTTTCGTTTTCTCTTCAATCTCTCTCACCTTTTTCTCTCCCTTCTAATTCTCCTTTGTTAAAGAGAGGCTAAATGAAATCCATACATATATATATATATATATATCAAACACTGAATATAATGGCCATACCTGACTTATAAATGTTTTGTAATTCGATTCAATATACAGTGTCGCTATTAGTATTCTCAAGTGTCTGTTTACACTCTTCCTCAGCATTGTTTCATGTATAGCTTCATAAAAACATAGAAATGAAGAAGAATGTTTTATTCTTCTTTGTCCATCTCTACTCCTTATCATTCAGCAAAGGCCCTCCTCCACTCCCTAAAAAAACTCAACGGCCTTAAAATAATTTACAAATCATACCGTTTGAATCTTAACAAGGTCCTTAATTGTTTACATATTCTTATCTAGAAGGAAATAGTGAAATACTATAACTTCATACTATTGTGATCATTTATTCTCTGATTGAGAAAGTGGATAGAGAGAAAATAATGAGAATGAGAGTATGGAGAAACAAACATGAGAAAAAGAAAGGATTTTTTCAAGAGAAATATAAAAGAAAAAGAAAAGAAATGTGTGTTTTCTTTTCTCTTTCAATTAATAGAATAGAGAAGGAGAACGGAAGAAATGGTAATATTTTTTAATGTAAAAATATCCTTGAAGGAATATAAAATAAAATCATATTTTTGTTATTAGTAAAAAATAATATTTGTATATCCACCAATAATATTTGTATATCCACCCCACCAAGAAAAGAGTTATCAATGAAACATTAGTCTAGTAGCGTAAAGTCTTACTAAATCTCCATGTATTAGACTAAACCAAGGGAGAAAAGTTCAATATCTAGGAATAACACATGTTTAGAGGGATACTACACAATGGGTTAGCTTCTTACTCATAGGGGTATCCTTCTTTATAACTCAAAAAAATACTATTGTAATCATTTGTAGATAATTTTTTTATTTTTTATTTCTTGGTTTATTTTTCAGTGACTCTCAATATACTGTTCAACCTCTGGTATGATAGCCACACAAAAATACTATTGGAGTGGTTTATACAAAAAAAAAATACTATTGTAATCATTTGCAACCAAATTTTATTTTTTATTTCTTTGGTTTATTTTTTTTGGCGACACTCAATATACTGTTCAACCTCTGTATCAAAGCCACTCCAAAATAATGTCAATCTTTTCTGTCAAGTAAAATCAGCTTTGGATCATTTTGAAGCGCAGCAGTTAAAGCAGCAAAGCTTAATTTTCTGCATCAGTAAATGATGCACCAAAAAAATTCAGAATAAAGATATATTACATTAATATCTTATTACAAGCCCATGCATTAAACAGACTCAGAATCAAAAGTAGAGGCAGAAGGACTCAAAGATGCAGGTTCTCTGTACCATTGATTTGCCTCTCTAGTGAGAAAATAGGCATCTGCAATTAGAAACACAAGTCTACATTAGAAACAATTCTATCATTGCATGTGGCATTCTCATTTGCCAAATTAGTTCAAGGGGTGAACATTCTTTTGCTCTAACTGAATTAGTCCGGTGCACAAGGCGTCTGGGGCGGGTAGTTGTTGACAGTCTTACTCTCACAAGCGAAGATGTTGTTTCCAAGATTTGAACTCATGACCTCCGACACAAGGCAAACAACCTTACCGTTGCGCCAAAGCTCACTGTCGAAAAGTTGTTCTTATAACATAAAATAAATTCCAATTGTCATCCAGGGAATTGAAGAAATGCTGCCCTGATCAGTGTTTGCAACTAAATGCTAAGCTGATAGTTGTAACTATCTTTCACCCCATTCTTATCTTACATAATTATAAATAAAATAATAAATCATATTTGTCTAAGGATAGAAGTTTAATGACTATAAAGTATAAACTATCATTATTCATTAAAGACCACCACTAGAAGACAAGAACATCTATAACTTTTAAAGGGAAACTTTTCGGAATAGATACAGGCTCTTGGATGACAATGAGATTTTATTTTGTTGAATATTGTCCATACTTTCAGAGGCGTCATTTGATACATATAGCCGATCCCACCTAGCGGAATTAAGGCTTGGTTGTTGTTGAATATTTTCCATACTTTTCAATTAATAGTAGCAATTGTAGTCTATCAAGCTTCAAGCAGCTTATATTTAGCAATTAGCAGAACTTTAATGCTAAGTATGGAATCTCTAGATAACCTTATGCTATAGAATCAAAATTAGCATATGTAAACTAACTAACATCATTGCCCACTTCCCTACATAAAACTTGTTGCAGCATATGAAGCACAGATTAAATCATTGTAGCTACTGCATATATTTGTATGAGATATGGTTTCAATATATCGCGAAGATGAACTTAGTTTCTAGCCCGGATTGATTGAAGCTTACCTGATAAGAACACATCTTGGTATTCAACATCATCATAAAGAAATTGTGGAGGATCAGGCGAACCGACTCCAACAATAGTGCTTCCACTGCATGAGATGCATTAAGAAAATATAGAAGTTGATTTCATGTGTTAAAATGAAGATTCTATTGAAGTAAGAACAAGAGCAGAATAAACACTGGATTACTATAAGAAAAGAATCAGGGAAACATGTCATTTATAATTTCAGCACAACTGATGGGGAAGTTAAATCTCATTTTTACTTTTGCTTAATTATCTGATCTTCAATATAGTTAGAACTACAAGCAAAAAATTTACCAATTCCATCACATGTGTGTTTCTCGAAAATCCACTACTAAGGAATACAGAGAAGTTCATCATACAATATGAATAGCCAAAAAGATAGCATCACATTATCTCCAAGTACATAATGATGGGCAACTGGTCCTTTCTTTGCCTCTGAGAGGCGACACAAAAATTATATAGTATAACATCGGTCATATATTTTGAATGTGTTCAAACAATTGACCTCATACACAGTCAAAAGTAATTAAAAGCAACTTTGGCATCGTATATCAAGATAGCTGCGCTAAAATTTAAGAATATTTAGTCATGCAATGCCAAACACATGCAAAAAGACATAAACTGCGAGAAAGTGGGAGAAGACAAAGACTCTACAAATACGAATGCTCACAAGTGTGTGCCTTAAGCTCTAGTAAGTATATTTGAATTCTAGAAAGAAAAATGGTGGAATAGATATTGGAGAACATTAGGTTTATGTGTGTTTACCTTCCTGACATGAAAACAGCATCATATTCTCCACGACCAGCTGCAGTAATCCTCTGCTTCAGTTGTTTGAGAGATGGGAGAACTTCAAATGCTGGAGGTTCTGCAGAAGAAAAAAACGAAAGAAAAACACGAAAAAAATCAAATGAAAACTAATGCATTTTAAAGAAACAGAACTGTACCAACTTTGATTAATATTCTCATGCTTGTACATGTGAATCAGGATCAAATATACAAATTTTGTCAATGTCAATGGTGGGAAGAATTGATTTCCAAAATTGAAATAATGGGGCATACTAGACATTTCATGGTAAGATGCACATACAATTATAAAACAAGACTAGAATACTTTCACACTAAAAATCACGTAGAGTTCTGTGCAAGGTGCGTCAAAGAATATCAAGTAAAAGCCAAAGTCGAAAAAAGAGTAAAAACTATGAACTCTCAGCAAGAAACATACCTAAGTCATTAATACAAACATCTTTTGATATCCCATTCCTTTTGATTTTCTCCAGTAAACCTAAAGGATCAACAGTACTAGTCTGGTCCAACTTTAGACGCTGCAAAGTCGGAAGTTAAATTTGTGACTAAAAATGGAGGGAAAAGTGTGGTTTTGTTCCTATTCTGAAAAGTAAAACACCTTGTAGACTTCTGCAGTTGAACATGCCTGTTGGGGCTTTATGAGTACCATCGGAATGTCCAAAGATATCGGAGGAGGAATATCCTGAACAACCTGGACATTTGAAAGAGAAAAATATCAAACATAATATAATGATTAGGAAATCATTCTACACCTAACATTCATGGCGAAATGATCAAAAATATAATTGAAGTCAAATACCTTGTATGAGTGAGTTCTTGAAATAATTATCAAATACAACATCTAAATACCTTTACATTTCAATCTTAAAGGGACAAAGAAATGATTTCATATCTTCTAGTACTAAAATACAACAAGTTTCCGCAACAAAGATCAATCTAGATGATGGGAACTGAGAACTGTAAAGGTTGGGTCCACTTGCTTTTAGTATACAGTAATATCAACAGCAAATAACTATCACAGTTAAGTACGATGACCCTAAGTTGTATTGCAACTTTGCAAGAAATTGGTGCAAGTATATTCACAAATTTTAATGTTTAATCTGTTGTAGCAATTTAACTTTAGCAACAAATAAATATTATTGATTTGCAGCACACAGAGTGAAAGATGTAACAATACATAAGAAGCAAATGTCTAGTGCTTTTTCTCATATATAATTTTTTCGAAAACAAGATGCCTAATGTTTGTACTGACCTCACCTCGACCGGTGCAATAGGCTGCTCCCCGAGAGAAAAAGAAGGGAATGTCTGATCCAATCTCACTTGACCACTCTTGTAGTTCTTTCTCAGTGGCAAGACAACCACTGAATTGATTTGCTGCCCAAAGAGCAGTTGCAGCATTGCTACTTCCACCACCAAGCCCTGCCCCGGTAGGTACCCGTTTATCGAGGTGAATCTGAAAACAGCAAGAATATAATCAATATAAATTAAATCTTGTGCTAAATATAAATACAAGTGAAAATGCAATTCATTTATACCCAGAAGAACTTTTCACTGCCAGTTTTCTTCCTATAAAGATTAAGTGCCTTAATAATCTGTGAAAAGAATTCACACATAACATTCTTTGAGTTAGGATCATGGAAAAAGAGGCTCAGAAGGAAAAATTGTAGTTTATGATATGTTACCAAATTTCTATCATCAAGGGGCACCCCAGACACATTGGTTGACAGTCGATCCATGGTTTTGGACGGTGACAAAGAGAACTTAATTATGTCACCTAGACTTATCACCTGGAGACTCAAAAGGGGGCAAATAAGGTACACTTATACATTTTCATAAATAAATCATATTAACAAGTAGATGAAAAAACAAAGAGAGTTGAAGCATTTACCAAATTTGATCATAACTTACATGAAATAGAGATGCCAAATCATGGTAACCATCTTCCCTCTTGTCGGTTATTCTCAAGAAAACATTTATCTGCATCAGTCGCAATAGTATTTTCAGTACAAGGAAACAAATCTGGATAGCCTGTAATGATCAGTTTGCAAGTTGGATTTTGGAGGGAAATGGAAGGCTTTTACGTCATGAAACACACTTGTGGGATGACTCTGAAGTCTTCTCATTCACTTCTTTCCCCTCCAAAACTCAACTCACAAACGGACCCTAAGTAACGGATTGGTTGATTTGTAGTCACCTTGCAAGGAGAGAACAAAGTAAGCCTTGAAAGGGGAGCTTCCTTGTCCACTTCATCAGCCAACTTGTTTATCCTTTCATCCGGATTATACACAACCTAATCTCACCGAAACACAATTAAAGCACACAAAAACAAAACAAAAAATTCAATCCAAAGGGTAACATAGTAGGAGCAAAACATCAATTTGGTCCTCGAGTTTACTAAAACATCAATTTGATTCCTGAATTTGCACAATGTCAGACCCCTGTGACAACCTTATAATTTTTTAGGCATGGACCAAATTAACTGACAATTCGCGAAGTCACGGGTTCATGACCAAACTGAAGTTTTCAGAAGTTCAGGGATCAAACTGAAGTCACGAGTTCAATTCGCAAATTGAAATCATTAGTTCATGACCAAACTGTAGTCACAAGTTCAATTCGCAAGTTGAAGCTTTCAAAAACATTAATTTGGTAATGTACTAAATTAATGTTTTTTTCTTAAACAAATCAAAAGCCACCCCAAACAAAGTTACATTAAACAAAAACAACAACATTGAAACATCAATCAAAAGCATAACAAATAAAGAAGAGAGGACCAAAGGTACCAACCTCTACTTGTTTCTTGGAAGAGGTTGAATCAGAAACCATGGCTCTAACCATATGGGTCCTCTGAAAATGAAGTTTTGTATGAAAATTTGATGAGGCAAGTGGTCTGCAATGTGGGAAATGGATGGTTCTTGTGAAGGGATGTGGAGAAGTGGGTATGACATGGTTACTGAAGAGAAAGTGAGAGGAAGCCATGGATTGCATTGAATTGGATATAGGTAAGTGAAAGAAAAGATTGAAATTTTAGAGTTGAAGATTATTGTGGTGGATGGGTAGTTGGAAAAGACAAAATTTTAAACAAACAAAACAGTGTGTGTTGTGTATATAAGTTTTGACAGTGTGAATTATGGACTTTATATTTTCTCAGCTTACACACTGTAATCAAAATACTACAAAAAGGTTACATTAGTTGTTGTTTGACTGAAAATGGGTACCGGACCTCAGAGTATCTGCTGATAATATATGCAACATGTTAGATTTTTTATTTTGGTATTGTTCTTCGTCTTTACTGATAAGAAACTAGTTCATTTTAGAGTTCATGGTCGTCCTTTCCAACCCAAGTGTTACTAACAATAATTGAACTCTCGACTTGGGAATTCACTAAAGTCTTACACCACTGGCCAACGTCTTGTTAATAACATGTTAGATCAAATCTAGATCCGTATTTTTTGAACTCGTAAGCAATTAAGATTGAGAATTCAGAAGCTTGTTAAACGAGTCCGAATAATGAGGCATATATATACATTGTTAAAATTGTGATATTATGTTGTTAAGCAATAGTACTGAATTCATAATTCTTGTTATGTTGATTAAACACTTCTTAATAAATAAATTATTTTCATGATAATGTTGAAGTAATGACACATTTTTATGTTTGTTTGAATATGAAAATTATATTTAATCGATAATTTAAATTATTTTTTCATTATTTTTATTATTTTTTCTCCTTTTCATTGTTTAAAATAATATATAAGATCATTAAAAAACATGCAAACAATTGTAAAACAAATTTGCAATTTTTTTAATATTTTTTGAATTTCTACTTACTAGTACATCAGCTGTGAGGACTTTCAGGGAGTAGACTTATGTATATGAATCTGAGGCAAACTTGAGTCCAAAAATGAATAAATAGGGTGAGTGGTCATAAATTCTGACATTTTTTATTATATAACAATGAGCATATGAATATGGTTGTTCATATAGTTTATTTTAACCCTAATAAACCATTTATCTTGTTATTGTCATGTTTCATATATATATATATATAAATTATATTTTTATTTTTCCATTTTATTCTAAATCTTTTCAAGTTTGAAAAAGTAAATTTGCTTTTATATTTTTTCCAGCTATACCATTATTTGAACATTCTTCCTTTTCACATGTTTTTATATTTGTGAGCTTGTAACTTATATCTATAAGTTCATAATTCTAAAGGTAGCTCAAAGATTGTAACTTGTATAGATAACTTATTAGATTATAATTGTTTGGTAAAATTAATTTTCTAACTAGTTGAAATTTAAAAAAAAAATGAATAAAATTGACATACATTATGTACTTAGTTATTTATAAATTGGAGTAATTAACTACATTGATAATTTAAAACAATCATTTTTTATATTTTGGTAATAATTTAATATTTAATATTTTACTTATTTATTTGCTTTATTTTAATATTTTTAGTTGTCAGATTTTTTTTTTTAAAATGCAATTAGGTTACATAATTTTATAATATTTTTCTATTATATCACAAAAATCAAATGAGAAAATATTTTATACATCACTACATATCCCACTATTTAATGATCATATATTATGAATAAACTTCGCATACCTTCACCCAAAACTTTTATAAATTTAATGATATTACGAATATTTACATACCTTTACCGTGAATTCATTGTATATCCAATGAACCATAAGTAATAGACTCCACAGTATCCACATGAATATGGAGCGGATCTCGATCCAAAATGAAAGGATAGGGCAATAGTTGTCATAAATTTCAAACATTTTTTTAATCATATAGGATGCATAATTGGTTGTTCATATAGTTTACTTTTACCCTAATAAGCTCTTATGTTTGTCTTATTATTGTCATGTTTCATATATATAATATATTAATTATGTTTTTTTCACATATTATTTCAAATCTTTTTATGTTTGCAAAAGTAAATTGTTTTTATATTTCTTCCAGCTATACTATTATTGAACACTCTTCTTGTTTGCTTCACATTTCTCTATCTTTAATGTAATCTCCATAAATTTATTGTTTTCTATACATAAATATAAATTAAGTGGAGCGTTTTAGTCAAAATTTATAGTAACAATTGCTTAACATTTAAGAATATCGAGTAGCTTGAAGAAGTTCAATGAAGAAATTCTTTGGTTATTGAATTCCAATGCAATTTTACTTTTATAGCTACTAGTGTTGTGATGAAAGATTAATAATATATTAATATAAAAAATTAAAGCAATAAAAATAATATGTGGAAGTTTATATTAATTATTAATGAAAGATATTACAAAAGATAAATTTAGAATATAAAATTTATGTCATGAGTTAGTTATTATTTGTTTTTGATTTATTAATAAATAAATAAATAGTATAAATATAGAATAGAAGTATATATATATATATATATATATATTATAGAAATTATATAAATATGAAATTATAAGTTATAAAAATTAAAATAGGGAAACATAAAATACGCCATGAGTAGTTATTTTATGTTTACTAGTATAGATAAACATGAAATTAGAAGTTATAAAAGATAAAATAGGGGAATATAAAATACTTCATGAATAGTTATTTTATGTTTTTAGTATTAGTATAGATAAACATGAAATTAAAAGTTATTAAAGATAAAATAGGAAAAACATAAAATACATCATGGGTAACTATTTTATATTTTCCATTTATCTATTAGTATAGAAGTATAGATTAACATGTCATTATTTTAAAATATAAAAAGTATGTAACAGTTTGTTTTATAATTACTAAAGTCTGAAATTTATTAATGTGTACTCTAAAATAGAAGTTAAAAAATAAAGATAGAAATTAAAATGAATTACCAAACAAATAAAAAATAAACATAGAAACTACTTAAATGCAAAGTATTGACATTAAATTTTATTTTCAAAACTAATTTAAATGATATTTTTTTAATTAATAGATGACACTTTTATTCATATATGGGTTTGTTTTAAACAAATAATGTTAAATGATATTCCATGGCCCTATCTATACTCTATACTTACTATTAATAAAGGGAAAACACAAATAACCACTCATCATGGTGTAATTTGTGTTTTCCTATTTTGCCATCAATATCTTTTTATTTCTACCAAAAAATCATATAATATTATTTTCTTATTTTATCTTTATTATCTTCTTATTTTAAAAGTGTATTTAAAAAAATTGAATATTAGACCAAATTGAATAAATTCAACCGTAAATTTAGCGCAAAAAATTATATTTAAATTATACAAACTATACATTACAAACGATAAGAAAGTGTGTTGACAGACACGACAATGCATGTCAACACGCTAGTTCTAATTATAGGAAAACATATAAGGTAGGAAAAGTAATACACATGTTTACTTACATTGTTTTTTTCTATTAAATATATTTTTTATGTACTTATTTATGCTTTTAAGCATGATAATAAAATTCAAATTTATGGATATCCACCCAATCCGACCTACTTTTTATTGGGAAATTCACTTTGTTTAAATTTAAGGAAAATATAAACTAGTATGAATTCACAAAAGTGGGAGTCAGCCATTTTAATATTGTAACTACTTACCTCAGCCTCAAAACTCACTCCATATAAAAATTAAATAATTTACATTATAATAACTAACGTGTTGACATGTATTGTCGTGCCTGTCAACTTGCTTTCCTATCGTTTGTAATGTGTAGTTTGTATTTTGTAAATTCAAATATAATTTTTTGCGTTAAATTTACGGTTGAATTTATTCAATTGGTCTAATATTCAATTTTTTAAATACACTTTTAAAATAAGAAGATAACAAGGATAAAATAAGAAAATAATATTATATGGTTTTTTGGTTAAAATAAAAAGATATTGAGGGCAAAATAGGAAAACATAAATTACACCATGATGGGTAGTTATTTTGTGTTTTCCCTTTATTAATAGTATAGAAGTATATATAATTAAAGAATGAAGTTAAAGTCACATATTTTTGTTGAAGTTAGGATTTAATTCTTATGTTGAATTTTTTTTAGATTCTTGAATTTTATGTTGATATATTATGTGAAATAATGTATTATCTGTTTTAAAATAGAAATATAAGCAAATTTAATTTGGGTATCAGTTTTCACCCCAAACACTTCAAACTTGCCCACGAACTAGCCATGATCTCGATGGGTGTAGGGTGAATTTGGCAAAACCCGTCTCACCCACTATCTTGTCATGTTTGTCCACTATTTAGGTAAATCAAGAGAGTAATAAATAAGGGTAAAATTTTAAAAAGTAGCAATTAAAATTCTTTTTAACTTTAGATGAAAGAGATAATAGAAACAATAAATTTATTTTCTATAAATATGGCACTTAAAATTAGACAAATACTACTTTTTATTTATATTTACTACTTTATTCATCTTTATCTCTCTATAATAAATATAGTAATGTTTTCTACTTATATATCTCTTATTAATTAGATAGGTTTGGATATGATTATAAAATATCCTGAAAAAGAGACACTTATTCATTTATTTAGAAACTAATGATATCTATATCTATACTATATATAAAGTCAAAATATGATGTAACGACCATGACATAATTTATATATTTCTATTTTGCTCTTCAAGTTTTTAATTTAAAAAAACCATATATCCTATGTAACCACCTCAAACATATTAATAATAAGTTGCATATCTATACTATATATAAAGCCAAAATATGAGATAATTTCGCTCATGGTATAATTTTCATTTTTTATATTACCCTTAACATTATTTAATTTTTACAAAAAACTATATAATCCTAAGAAACTACCACCAATACATTAATTAACCACATATCTCACCTTAAATAAAACATTATCATAAACAAAAAAATATAATATATAAAAATTAAATATGTAGTATCACACAATATTTACCGGCAGACACGAAGTGTCTGTACACACTAGTTCAAATAAAGACAAAAATATATAATACAAAGTAAATACAATACAAAAAAAACATTTTAATGCTACAAAATGAAGTATATAAAAATTAATTACTTAGTACTATAAAATAAGAACGTGACCGACAGACACTCGACAAGGTAGACTGGTAAGATATAATGTGTAATGTATCATTGAATTAAACTTTTGGCTCAAGATATATGACCCACTTATGGGTAACTTTTTATTCTTCTCATAAGTCTGATAACAATGAAAATACTCTCCTATCGTTGATGAGTACAGCAAGTAATATCAAAGGCAATAGTTCAAGGGTGATTCTTCACTATTCCCTTAACTGCAAATTCTTCGATAGTTGGAAGCTCCATAATGGTGGTGTATGGGTCCGAGAAAAGATTTTTTCTTAAAAGATTTTTCTCTAAAATAATGAAAATACACATTTTCATAAATTAATTTATAGTAAATTATACTGACACCCTTAAGTTTTAGTAAAATTATACAAACTATCTTTCACTTTTTTCATCTACACAAACCTCCACTGATTTTTATACTTTCATTACACTGACCACCCCTACATAATAAATAAATGTAATATTTTAAAACAAAAAATTGATAAACGCAATTAAGTTAAACAAAACATGATATATTGTGGAGACAAGTTCAAATAATATAAGTCAATATTTCTTTATTATTTTTGGTTCGTTACACTATATTATAAGAACGATTTAAACAATATTTCTTTAAAATTGTTAATACATTTTGTAACCAAAAATAATAAAATACATTGATTTTTATATTATTTAGACTTGTCTACACAATATATCATGTTTTGTTTAACTTAATTGCATTTATCACATTTTTTATTTAAAAAATTACATTTATTTCTTATGCAGTGATGGTCAGTGTAATGAAAATATAAAAACAATGAGAGGTTTGTGTAGGTGTAGAAAAGTGAATGATAGTTTGTGTAATTTCATTAAAACTCAGGAGATGTCAGTATAATTTAGTCATTAATTTACCATTTTACAAATACCTCTTGGCTGAGAATGATCATTAATTGACTATTTACATAAAGACAAAATTATCTTGGACACATGATCATTTTCATATAAATATATTTCAAAACTCCTATCTACCATAAATCTTGCTTGAGAACAAATTTGAAATACAAACTTCAGAAGCATCACTTAAATTACAAGGACAACATACCCAGGAGAAGAAATGAGACTTCTAGTTACCAAGGGTCTATAGACTGAATTGCTTCCATTATTCTGGTTGTGGGTAGACTGTGAGGTACTAGAGAAGAAAATTCTATTTTTCAACGCACTTCCGTATTGGAGATGATTTTACTCGATGAAGAGCTACCTCCCCTTTAGAGCATGTCCAACAATCATGTCATTTAGTGACCGAAAATTTATGTGCATAGTGTAGTTTGACTATACTATCATATATCTACTATAACTTTTTTTAGAATTTACAAAATTAGTATAACTTTAATACGTGTATGCTATCTTCCATTTAAGTGAAGTCGTGATCAAGAATGAGAGTCCCGAGGGAAGTCGTGCTTCCCTGCACGAGTTCCACTTGTTAAAAAAAATTGTGTTCCTTAAATACAATTTCCTTTAATTTGTAAATTAATAACAAATTTACTATGTAGTTATTGCTTTACATGGTAAGTTAGAGTTACATGGGAGACACGACTTCCCCCAAAATTTGCATTCCTGATCCACAACCTTAAAATCGTGAATAACATATACGATTTCCATTAAAGTTACACTAATCCTATTATTTCTAAAAAAGTTAAAAAGTTACACTAGACATGTGATAGTGTAATCAAAATATACTATCCATATAAATTTTCCTTGAGTGGTTCATGCTTTTACTCTTGTGGAAATGAGTTGAATCAAGTTGAGTTTGGCTTGCCTCATTTGGTTAATCATTGACTTAAATTAATTTAATACTAACTATTTTTTCGAGACCACATGTTCTATTCTAGAAAATATTTTCAACACTATTCAATTAGTCTAAACAATAATTTATCCAATAATTCATCCAAACAAGACCTTCTCGTCTTATGAAGCATGATCATGCTTTATGCTCTAAAGATAGTAATGGAGAAAAGCAAGTTATTGACATCTCCTAATCACTACTAGCAATTTATTTTCTTTAAAAAGCTCAAAAGGTTTATTACATGAAATCAAATGAAATTAGATATGATAGTTTAATAACTAATTCATCCTAAAAAAAATCCTTAAAGTATACTTCAAGTAAAAAAGACCATTTAAAACCTTGCTCCATACATACTTATCTCAATATATGTTAGGTTGGATTATTGTAGCTGTTTTAACCAGAAGAACTGAATGGCCATAAAAATGATAATGGATTCCTTCGACCATGATTACGTCGTCTATTCTCTCTACCACTTCTCTCTCCCCTATTTCGACTACTATGAGAACGAGAACGTTCTTGTGATGGCATCGGAATGCGACAAACAGGGCATGTATTATGTTGAACCAACCAAGGAACAATGCAATCAGAGTGGTAAAAATGATTACATGGCATCTTCTTAGCCTTGTTGCCAAGAACAAATTTTTCTTGACAAACTGGACAATGTGAATCGGATTGAAGATGCACATTTGAGATCTTAATTGTAGGCATCGCATTAATCGAAGCTTGCGATGCGGGTGGTGGCCCGGGTTGATCATCATTAAAAGTGAGTTGTTCCACAAATTGTTCCACTAAAGATTCAGGCATTTGATCAAAGTCTTGTGAATGTGATGATGAAAATGCATAATTTGGTGTTCCAATTACTTGTATCTCACTAAGTTCTTGCAAAAAGCCTCCATCACAATAAGGACAAACCATATCTATCCCTTCAATAAATTCAACTGGCTGGCTGCATGTATAACACCAATGTGTTATTCCACTTGACATGCTTTCTCTCTTTCACTAGTGTTTGAAATTGTAAATTTGTAAAAAATACACCAAAATTCCACTTCCTTCAATACACCAAATATAGCCTTCAGAAAAACAGCCATCAATAGATTTTAAAAAATGAGTTATAAAATAGACATAAATAAACAGATAATAAGTCCTGAAAATTTAATCTATGAAGCACACAAACTTTGAAACATGTGTTAGGTGATTAATATGAATCTTTGTTGGGCACTTCATAGAATATTTTGAAAACTCACGAATGTATCGTAAATTTTTTATATGAATATAACATCTATGTATCATCAGTATAAAGATTTATATGCAATTATAATATTATCTATCATTTATTTGAATTAATTTTTTTGATAAGTGAATAATGATTAAATATGAATATTGATGATACAATGATACGTGCATACATTTTTTTTGCCATCATAATCAGATAAATACTGATATTTTATTATGTTAGCCTTATACTAATTTAAGGTTTAATATTAACCTTATACTAATTTTATATCTCATGTTTTCAGATTTAGCTTTGCACGTGAAAAGACTTTTTCAACATTTAAAATGATGACTTTTGGTGATAAGTTACCATTGCAAGGTCTGAAATGATGACACACTATCTTATGAATATTAATAAAACAAGAAATGTAAATAAGATTTAGCAAATCAAACAGAGCCTAATTGTCCCGGTAATGAGAGAATCATAAATGAAAGAGAGCATATTTCTTGTATTATGTTATGTATCACTCAATCTATTATGAATAATAATAGTGATTGATTGATAAAAATATATTTAAGTTAAAAAGATTAATATTAAATATTTTTTTGATTAATCATATTTCATAAAACATGGAGTGATATAATATTATGTGATAGAAAATGTATTACTGATATGAACTCTAGAAAGGCGACATTAGAGCTACTAGCACATGAAACAACATTATGCAAATTCACATACACAAAATGAAATTAAATCAATTTTCATCCAGACTGTGTAGCATTGAAACCCAGCTAAGAAAAATGATAGTTATAAAGCACAAAACTTTAAAATGGGTTTTCAATCGAATAAGAAAACATTATTCCAATTACCAGATTAATTACCAAATAAATTGTTGGTCTAGAAGTATATCATATTAGATACTTAGATAAATTAAAAGTTCAAAAGTTCAGTTCCAAGTAAAAACGCTCATTAAAAAGGATAACAATACACCTTAAAATGATTTAGTTCTATATGGTTATGAGTACCGTGGGTTAAACAAAAAAAAATTACCATATTAATTTCATTGCATACAAAATCTACTGAAAAAAAAACGTTAAAATAGTCACACAGACAAATCAAGGAAAGGGAAAAGGTTTGAGTGTGAACTTAGTTACCAAGAGAGAAGGATAGAAAAGAAAAAATATGTAGAAGAAATCTCTCTCTGCTTCCGGGAAAATGTCTTGTGATTTTCACCGGTTCAGAAATGTTGTTTTAATTTCATAATTAAAAGATAATGGAAAATAGCAATTTCTTCCAAAACCACGCGTCATTTATTTTTGTCAATATATCATGCGTCATTTATTTCTGTCTATATATCATGCCTCATTTATTTTTGTCTATATATCATGCGTCATTGATTTTTGTCTATATATCATGCGTCATTTATTTTTGTCTATATATCATGCGTGTTTGATACTTATTTTGCCACCATTTCTACTCTCATTTTCTTGGTAAAACAAAATTCCTAACCCCGATGGCGAAGAAGCAGAGATCAATTTCTCATCCTACTCCAACCCCACCAGCTTCACTGGAAGAGGAAGTAAACAATGTTGAAGAAGATCTAACCCATGTTGATCAGGTTCAAACACTTTCCAAAACCCCTTCTATTTCCACTTCCAATCACGAACCAATATCCTCTGATTCCAAGTACACAAAGCGTCCAAATGAAAGTAACGGTGATCCTTTGAGTCCAAAACGGACTAAGATTGAAGGATCAGATTCAAAGCCTCCCTTTCACCGTTTTTGGAGCTTTGATGATGAACTTATCATACTGAAAGGCATGCATGAGTTCATTTCTGAAAATGGCACTCATCCTCATAAGTTTATCAATGATTTTCATAATTTTATTAAGAAATCGCTGCATGTGGAAGCTTCAAGTACTCAATTGAAGGAGAAGGTTCGAAAGTTGAAGTTGAAGTTCTTGAAGAATAGTGAGAATCCTTCTTTCTCTAATGCTCATGATTCTGAATTATTTGAATTATCAAAGAAGATTTGGGGCAACACAGAAGGTGGACACTCAAACGGAACATTGGAAAAAGCAGAGTCTGATGAAACTAAAGAAGGAAAACATGTGAAAATAGTGGATGTGGGGAAAGATGAAGAGATTGAAAATGACGAAAAAGATAGCAAAACAACTCTGTATCTAATGGAAGTGTTTCAGTTGAATGGGTTCGACAAGGATGCTAAAAAGGAAGGGATAGAGCTACTTGGAGAATCGGATAGGGTAGAGTTGAAGGTGCTTTGGAAGGAATTTCAAAATGCTGAGTTAGAGCTTTCTGTGAGACGTGCGGAATTAGTTGCTAAACAGGCTCGGTTGATGCTTGAGGCAAGGAAGTCATCAAAGAATTAGGGCTGGTACCCTTTTTACTATTCTGGTGTATGTTTTGGTGCAATGTGATTAGAGCTACTTTAGCTCTATGTTTTGTGTAATCTTTTGGTAATCTTGTACATGGTATCTATGATCTTTTGCTTTGTAAGTTTGTTCATTTGAAATAGTCTTCTGACTTCAAAACTGGCTACTTTTAAGTAATGATGTTCTGGTTATATTTAATGTCTTTTTTATTTTAGTTTTCCTTTAGAATTTCATGACATTGATTTTTTTTACTTATGAAAACAATCATACATCGTTCATCCATAGATTCGACAAAGATATACATTAATTGTTGATTGCCTAACATAGCATTTACATTTTATCCGGGCTTAGGCCAGCTATGTATAGTATGAAGGAGATATAGAAGCACCACATAGTGGAATAAGATTTTGTTGTTGTATGAAAATAAGAATACACTCATGTTACTCACTGACTTGCTAGACACTCATGACATAACAGGATAAGTCAGCATTGGTGGTATACATGTTACAATTTTCTGTTTGGGTTTCGTTGTTTGCTGCATTTTGTTTTTGATAGTGTCAATATGGCTTAAAACTTGAAACTTACACAATGTTAAAGTCATATATTTACATGTACTTGTTGTCAACCGTAAGGTTGTCTCTTAGTTACCAAGAGGGTTTTAAATCCTGGAAACAATCTCTCCACTTGCGAGGCAAAGCTGCATACATCTATCCTCCCCTGACCCCATTCGGTAGGAGCCTCATTCACTGAAATACCCTTTTGTCGTCATGGTATGATTATCATAATATTAGTTTTATTTTACATTAGTATTATGCTTAATTATTATTTTTATTTCAATTATTGTTTTGATCATTACTATATACCAATGAAATAACAGTCTAAAGGGTTCATATCTTGTTAACCTTATGTGGTTATATGTTCTAAATGACAAAAATGTGATATGAGAACAGCTGTGGTAGGCAGATATGATTGTGGTCTGTGGACTGTTTGCTCCAGTATTCTGAATTCTCATATTTTCTTTTAACTTTTGATTTCATTCTTGATTCATAGCTAATAGCATTTAAGAAATCATATTGATCTTGTGGTATGCTGCTACCATGCTGTGTCCGTTTCCAAAAGTATGAATTATAGTTTAATTTTTACTGTTATGTGCTTTCTTCCAAGCTGCATTTTAATCTTGTAAAATGATTGGGTGGTAATTACATAAAGCTCATGCATTAAATGGTGTCACTAGTCACTACAGATACATGAATTAATTTTTGATCAAGCTGTGTTAGGAAAATATTGTTTAAATTGGCTAAATGTGCACTGTAAATGGATAAGACCCATATACTGATACGTAGAACAATGAGCTATGTAATGTGCTCAAGTTCTGAATGCATTTTAGACTTGATTGTATGTTTTCATTATGTTCGACTAGTATTATGCAATCATGTCATCCATGTAAGCTTCCATGGTTCGTCCGATTTGCTTTTCCAAAACCTTATTCATCATCCCCCGATAAGTGGCTCATGCATTTTTTAATCCGTAAGGCATGACCATGTAGTATTATGTTCCCTAGTTTGTTATAAAAGTTGTTTTCTTCATCCAAATTACATAGGAATTCGGTTGTACTCGGAGCAAGCATCTATGAAAGACATGTATGAGTTGTTGACTAAATGATTGATATTAGGGAGGGGATATATATGTGCTTGGACATATCTTATTAAGGTTCATGTAGTCCATGCACATCTTCTACTTCCTTGATTTCTACCAACATGTTGGATAACCGGCTTGTGTAGCTTATTTCTCTGATGAATCCCACCCATAGGAGTTCCTTCAAAAATTTCCCCGACGACCACCTTCCTTGCAGTGCCCATCTTTCTTTCCTTCTGGCTGACAGGTTTGGCCTGTGGTATAACTTTAGGTAATGACAGATAAAGGTTGGGTCTATATCAGGCATGTTAGTGGCCAGTGGCCACTTAAGAAATAAGGTCTATTGGTTTGAAGCCACTTGACCAATTCTTGTTTCTGGCTTTGGGGGAGAGTATAACCAATGTAGACCACTTGTTATGCCTTTGGCCCAACCCTCACTATGTTTTCTCTCCTTCAGGTTGTGGGTGTTTGTATCCTTCATCGGTTTGGGCATCCACTTCCGATTGTTTCTTTTGTTGGGGTGGCTGGCGCGAAGGGCTCCAAGTGATGTCAAGATTGTTATTGTAGTAGTTCTTGCTGATTTGTTAATCCCCACTCATTATGTAAACCCGAAGGTCTTAAGATTAGCATTTTCATCGCTAAGTAGCCATGGAGACGGTCGTCTCTAGAGTATTTAGGGTCGGTTGACCAATGATGGTGTTGTATACTAACTTTAAGTCAACCATCAAGAATCTGGTTTTGATGGTCATACATAAATACATGATGCTCTACCAATGTGAGCCACAAATCAATGTGGCCTTTTGGGGTTACCTCTTCACATGTGAAAACAACGACCTGCCATCATATGTGGTGGGGTCTTTTTCGTTCAACATAACTTTGTCGAAGAGGTCCCGAACATGGTATAACTCCCATAGTCAATGAAAAGTATGTTGGCTGTTCTGTTGTGGATCCGACTAGTCACAATCAAAGGGTCGTTATGGCCCCAAATGATATCGCCGTAATCGTTATCGTCAAACGATATGGAGGGGCTTGTCTGGAGGTCTGTTTTCTTTGTTGCAGGTCATCCATGTTGCCCTCACACATTAATTCATTAAACATATCATGTGAGACTTGTGTGACTTAACTACTCTCCCTCTTCTTTGGCAATCTTTGTTCCAATTATCTTCAATTCCCTAACACAAACAGTAACTGTACTCACCTTTCTTCTTGTCTTCTCGTGAACACCTTGCACTATAGCTAAATAAGCTAAACTCATGAATTTAAATAAGCTAACTCATTACATTTTACCTGAAAAATAAGCTTCTATTTTTTATTGAAGAACTGAATTCGAGTTATTATAACCTAAGCTTCCATTAGATAAGGCCTTAATCAGAAATTGGACTGCACAATAATTTATTCTTCTTAACATTTAATTTTGATATGTTTTGCAGCTTCAATTGAACAAGTAGCTATAACATTTAGGAGTTTATTTTGGAACTTTGGTCAACCGTGTGATTCTTGAGCACCATATCCTCATGAAATTAACACCCAAAACCAAGGCAGATATATAATTGAACTATTTTATTTGTTTCTATTCATTGTAGTTGATGATTATTACCATATGCACACTGTAACAACTCAATGTTATTATTACAAGAGAAACCTAATGGTACAAATTCATAAATCATTCATATTCATGAAAGAGAAGTAAGTTTCCGGCATGAAAGAGAAGTAAGTTTCCGGCTAGACTCGTCTAAGTACACAAGTGAAACTTACTTTAGAGAAGTCTCATCGATCGGTTTGAATTACATTTAAAGGATCGAACATTCACGTATGCGATCTCTGGTACGAGTACGGCCTCTCTTATACCTTGAAGAAGCCTCTCTAGCACCATAGTTGTGTCTTCCAGCCTTGACGATCTTCCTTTTCCTCATTCTGTAGACAACAAAGTAAAATAAAAAGGTACCAAGTTACTGAAGTCTAATCCTTATGACAAACACATATGCATCATGTGTAACATTGTGATATACTCCATGTTATGCAATGAGATGCTAATCCATTTTATTCCTTCTCTTTTTCCCTGTTCTTTCTGATTTAGCTATTTGGGCTTAGCTTATTATTGATCTCTTTATTATGGCTTAGTGCTTTCGACCACTTGACAACTTAGTTTATTCTATTTGGGCATATGTCTAACTTGTTGCAAGGAACAAGGATTGCCTATATATCAATATTGCAATACTTTGAGTCATAATCCTCTTCAGTATAAGAGAGGAAAGTGATATGAAAATCTAAATAAAATGCAAAATACAATGACATATATAACATTTTATTTATTTATTTATAGTGACATAACACTTTTAACTACAAGCAAAAACATAACTAGCGAATCTTTGATTTCTTCTTTATATATCTTTTAATTAATTATTTTATGTATTTGTTTCTCTGGTGTCTGTTTCCATGCTTTCTAGATGCCAAAAGACCAGTGCCTCAAGGAGACATAGACCACATTTAAAATCCAAATACATCATGTTTATTCTGCCTCCAACTAATGTGAAGCATCAATAAAAGATGCCATTTTGTAATATCTTAAAGCATCAATTGTTACAGTCGTTGATCCAAAGAAAGCACAATTGTAAGGTGCCAGAAGATGGTGGGGCATATTGTGAATCCAACATTGGAGACAACAACTAGTGTGTACTATGAGTGGTTACTCTAATAACATTCCCTCAAGCATTTTGTGACAGTTATGTTGACCAAAACCAAAATTTCTATTTCTAAACTAAAACCAAGTTAAAACATTCTGATTATTCAATAACTTAAAGGTATTGAGGAAAAATATTGAAGCTTGGAATGTTAAAAGTAGATTGTGTTACCTGTGCTCTAACAAGAGTTTGTAGAAAAAAACAGGTTATTATGTTAGTGATCAACAAACCTTCCAAATAATGCTTTAAGTTGCAGTTATTATCACATTTTTGAAACGAAAGTAATATCTATGCAACCAGTATAAAAAAACACAAATTGCATCCAATAGCTCTAGGTTCATAATAGTTAATAAAAAAGATGAAAAGAGAAGTAACAATTCATGGTGAGACAAAAGCTAATCCAAACAACTAAAACAAGGGACAAAGCAAACAAGTAGGAAATTAGTGAGCAATGAGCAGCACTAATTAAAGCAAACAATAAAATAGACACTCAACCAACAAAAACTATAGATGTCCTAATTGAAACAGAATTGTCATCAAAACTTATCTGCCATGTCCCTTTTCTTTTTATATGCTTTTCGAGTTTTGGTTTATGGTTCGATTGGTCCTTACTTGGCGGTCATGACTTTGACAAACTCCTCATAGTTGATCTTCCCATCACCATCACCATCAGCCTCGCGAATCATCTCATCAACTTCTTCGTCTGTCAGCTTCTCACCAAGATTTGTCATGACATGGCGGAGCTCTGCGGCAGAAATAAAGCCATCCTGATCCTTGTCAAACACACGGAAAGCTTCCTTAAGCTCCTCCTCTGAATCAGTGTCTCTCATCTGACGTACCATCAGGTGGAGGAATTCTGGGAAATTAATTGTACTGTTGCCATCAGCATCAACCTCATTTATCATGTCCTGAAGCTCTGCCTCAGTGGGGTTCTGCCCGAGTGTTCGCATTATAGTCCCGAGTTCCTTGGTAGTAATATAACCTGTAGCACGAAAAGAAATAGTTAAAAACACAAACAAGGGATATGATCATAGTTACCCGATTCTCTCATTAACCTTATGGGCCGAATACTGCATACTGTGTTCATCTCAGACAGAAACTCATCAAAATAATGAAAAGGTGATGACTGCAAACAAAATGAACCATGTACTTGGGAACAGTGGATACAACACAACCTCAAAAAATGCATATTCCATCACAACAAAAATGCATAGTCCAAGATGAGAAATATTAGGAACGAAATATTAAATGCATAGTCCATCACAGCAAAAATGCAATGGATGACCTAGTGGCAGAGCAACGTGTTTCCCACGGTATGCAAATAATATTTTGTGCACCAGTGGTTATATGAAATTGTTTGTACTCATGTCACTCTATATTTCAGACAATTCATTGCAGCTTGCACCCCTAGTAGGGTGTGGGGGAAGGCTAGAAGTACACAAACTTACTCTGCAACTGGAAAGACTGTTTACGAGATTTGAACCGAGGTACTCACCCATGCAAATAGAGAGACTGTTTCTGGGATTTAAATCGAGCTCACAGGCGGAGGCTCACTCTCATCCCAATAAACAAGTAAAAGAAATAAATAAAGAGTCCTACATGATGAAAAAAGAAGAAGAAGAAAGAGGTATATTTAGAAAAGAGACCATCGCCGTCTTTGTCAAAGAGGCTGAAAGCTTCCTTGAACTCGGTGATCTGGTCATGGCTGAGTTGGTCTGCCATTGTTGAGAGAGAGAATGGAATAATATGAAATATTTGAGTGGACGAGTGAGGCTTATATATATAGTCAGGTGGAGCTATGCTCATAACCGCATCTCATTCTCTTTTCCTTCGCATTCTTTAGATACTATTTTTTTAGCAATGCCAGAATAATCATTGGAGAAAAAGGTGAATGATCGTAAGAGTTTTAGAGGGTGTCACTGTAATAATGGAGTAACATCTCACCTTTTACATGTTATCTGCCATAAATCTACTTAGCATCCCACCTCAACCTTAAATACACATGTTGGACCGGACTGCGACCGGGGCCTCCGACTACCGAGGAGTTCCATTGTTACATGAGTATGGGAAGAGTGAAGAGTCACAAGTGAGACATACGTCTTAAACCAAAACCTTAAGACATTAGTTCCATGGGCCTTTCCTTCTTATAAACTTTTTCACTCCTCCTTACCTATCCAATGTGGGACTTCACACTTGAATGATAAAAGAGAATCACAAGTTCACTCAAGTGTTTCACTCACTTCCCAAAAACCCAAGTACACCCAATATCACTCTCACTCAAGTATATCTTAAACATTAAAACATTCCTCACAATATTAGAACAAGAGAAGAAGAGAGAATATGCACTAAGGCTAGAATATTGGTGTGTCTTACAATGGCTTGGAGCATTCCTATTTATAGCCAAAGCCTTGAGGATTGTATGACCAAAAACGAAGATGCTTCACCACAACCTCTTCTTCTCATTGGCTACAAAAGAGGTTACACTATAGCCACTCATTTTACTTGGCCACAAGAATGTTTCATCATAGCCACTTCTTTTGCCACATCATTCTCTTTTTCTTTTAAGCCAATATTTAATAAATCTCCACCTTGGCTAAAAGACTATCATAACTATTTTCATGTTGCTCTTCTTCATGCCCACTAGAGATTCTGGACATCAATCAAGTCCAGACAATGCCTGAACTTCGTTGTTGGAACTGGTTTCGTCATCATGTCAGCAGGATTATTTGCACTGGGTATTTTCTCCACTTTAACAATTCCTTTCTCAATGATATCTCTGATAAAGTGCATCCGAACATCAATATGTTTTGTTCTTTCATGATACATTGGATTTTTTGTGAGATGTATAGCACTTTGACTATCACAGTAGATGGTTGTTTCTTCTAGTTGTATACCCAACTCTTCAATTAGACCTTTCTCCCAAATGGCTTCCTTTACAGCTTCTGTTACTGCGATGTACTCCGCTTCAGTTGTAGATAAAGCAACAATTGATTGTAGTGTTGCTTTCCAACTAACAGTACAACCACACAGTGTAAAAACATATCCAGTGAGTGATCTTCGCTTATCCAAATCTCCGGCATAATCTGAGTCAACATATCCGATGACCTTACTTCCAACACCTTTGACTTTTCCATACAATAAGCCAATATCCATGGTACCCTTTAGGTAGCGCATAATCCACTTCACAGCCTTCCAGTGAACTTTACCAGGACTTGCCATATACCTACTTACCACACTTACTGCTTGTGCAATATCTGGTCTAGTGCATATCATGGCATACATAAGACTGCCAACTGCACTAGCATAAGGTACACTTGACATCTCCTCATTTTCGCTCTCAGTTTGTGGACACAAGGCCATTGAAAGTTTGAAATGAGACGCCAATGGAGTAGTGACTGGTTTAGCATTTTGCATGCCAAATCGTTCCAACACTTTCTCAATATACTTCTTTTGTGATAGAAAGAGCGTCCCTTCTTTTCTATCTCTCTGAATCTCCATTCCTAGAATTTTCCTTCCAGCTCCTAAGTCCTTCATTTCAAACTCTGAGCTCAATTGAGCTTTTAAGCTTTTTATTTCTGACATGTTCTTACATGCGATCAACATGTCATCAACATAAAGAAGGAGATAGATAAATGACTTATTTGCCAGCTTCTTGTAGTAGACACAACTATCATGCTCACTTCTACAATAGCCATTTTCGAGCATGAAGGTGTCAAACCGTCGATACCACTGTCTAGAAGATTGTTTTAAGCCATATAAGGATTTCTTCAGTAAGCAAACATGATCTTCCTTCCCTTGAACTTCAAATCCTTCAGGTTGTTTCATATAGATTTGTTCCTCCAACTCACCATGCAAGAATGCTGTTTTGACATCTAGTTGCTCAAGTTCCATATCAAATTGAGCTACAATGGCAAGTAGGATGCGAATAGAGCTATGTTTTACCACAGGGGAGAAAACTTCATTGAAATCAATTCCTTCTCTTTGTGTAAAACCTTTGGCCACTAATCGCGCTTTGAATCTTGCATCTTCAACTCCAGGAATTCCTTCCTTCTTCTTGAAGACCCATTTGCATCCAACAACCTTTTGAGACTTTGGTCGTTTCTCAAGAACCCAAGTATGATTCTTATGAAGAGACTCAATTTCCTCTCTCATGGCAGAAATCCATTTGGAAGCTTCTTTATTGTTGATAGCTTCTTCATATGATTGTGGCTCACAATTGCTGATATCATCAGCAACATTTAGAGCATAAGACACCAGATCAGCATAACCATATTTCTCAGGAGGTTTTATATGTCTCCTTTGCCTATCCCTAGCCAACTGATAATGTTGCAATTGGGATACATCACTACTAGTAGATGCATCATGAACTTCTTCTTCTTGATCAAATGTATTTTCCTTCGTTGGCTCCACCTCAAACTCCACCTCAAACTCCACCTTCTCCGAGATACTAGGGTCTTTGTTTTCACTTGAAGACTCTTTATGAGGCTTTAGCATTTCAGCTTCATTAAAAGTAACATCCCTACTGATAATACATTTTCTTTTCTCTGGCCACCACAACTTATATCCTTTTACACCATCAGGATATCCAAGAAAAATGCATTTCAATGCTCTTGCATCAAGTTTTCCTTCTTTGTTATGAGCATATGCAGGGCAACCAAATATCCTCAAATTATCATAATTTGCAGGAACACCCGACCACATCTCTTCTGGAGTTTTAAAGTCAATAGCCGTTGATGGACATCTGTTGATCAAGTAACAAGCTGTATTGACAGCTTCCGCCCAGAATTGTTTTGGCAATCCAGCATTTGACAACATACACCTTGTCCTTTCAAGTAAGGTTCTGTTCATCCGTTCTGCAAGTCCATTTTGTTGAGGAGTGTGCCTCACAGTATAATGTCTGACAATACCATGATCCTTGCAAAAGTTTCCGAATTCTCTGCTACAAAACTCTAGGCCATTGTCAGTTCTCAGTCGCTTGATCTTCCTCCCAGTTTGCTTTTCGATCAAGGTTTTCCACTGCTTGAACTTCACAAATGCTTCACTTTTGTGTTTCAAAATGAAGATCCAAACCTTCCTTGAATAATCATCAATGAAAGTTAGCATATATCTCCTACCACCATGAGAAGGTACTTGGGAAGGACCCCACAAGTCAGAATGTACATAATCCAACGTGCCTTTTGTTCGATGAACTGCATTGTTGAATTTTATTCGACATTGCTTCCCAAAAATGCAATGTTCACAGAAGTCTACCTTCCCGACTTGTTGACCACATAGCAATCCTTGCTTGGCCAACTCGGCTAGGCCTCTTTCACTAACATGACCCATTCTTAGATGCCACAATTTGGTGACATCATAATCACTTGTTGATGAGACAGCAGCAACACCCGTGATTGTGTTTCCTTGTAGCATGTAGAGACTATTCTCTTTCTTTCCTTTCATTACAACCATAGCGCCTTTAGATATTCTTATAGCTCCACCTTCACCTTTGTAGCTATAACCTTTTGAATCTAGTGTTCCCAAGGAAATCAGATTTTTCTTCAATTCTGGAACATGCCTTACATCTGTCAACGTCCTTACGATTCCATCGAACATCTTGATTCTAATTGAGCCGATGCCAATGACCTTGCAGGGAGCATTATTTCCCAAAAGGACCTTGCCCCCATCTAAGGGTTGGTAAGTTGAAAACCAATCCTTAATGGGACACATGTGATATGAGCATCCAGAATCAAGTACCCATTCATCTTTTGAATCGTGCTCTGAGACTATTAGTGCATCTGCACTATCATAGTCATTTGCTACAGCTGCATCTCCATATTCACAAATCTTTTCCTTGCCTTTGCGCTCTGGACAATTCTTTCTTATATGACCTTCCTTATGACAATGAAAACATTTATACTTTCTAGGTTTCGCTTTAGACTTGGACCTAGATTTCCCTCTTTCACCAAATTGATTTCGCCTCTCTGTTCTTCCTCTGGCAAAAAGACTATCACCTGAGCCTTCAGATCTCGAATATGATACTCTTTTCTTCAGTTCTTTTGAGTGCAACGCCGCCTTTACTTCGTCTAAGGTCAGATCTTCTCGACCATACATCATGGTGTCGATGAAGTGCTCATAAGAACTTGGAAGGGAACATAGTAGAAGAATTGCTTGGTCTTCATCTTCAATTTTAACATCAATATTCTTTAGATCAAGAATAATTTTGTTAAATTCATCCAGATGATCTTTTATGGGTTTTCCTTCCTGCATTTGAAGGGTATATATTCTTTTCTTCAAATACAGCCTGTTGGTGAGTGACTTCGTCATATACAGGCTTTCCAGCTTCAACCATAATGAAGCAGCTGTAGTTTCATCTGACACTTCTCGTAGAACTTCATCTCCCAAGCACAACAAAATTGCACTATGTGCTTTTTCCAGGTTTTCATCCTTCTCGTCCTCGGTCAGACTCTGTGGTAACTTGTTTCTACCTTCCAAGGCTTTTCCCAAGCCTTGATGAACTAGTAGAGCCTTCATCTTCAATCGCCATAGGTTGAAATCATTTTCTCCATTAAATTTCTCCAAATCAAATTTAGCACTCGCCATGATAACCGTATACCAGAACAGTATCGTAGTCCGTGAACATACACCAGGAAAGCTCCCAGGAAAGAGAGGTGGGTCTTAACAGACACGCTTAAATACCAGGTCTTTCCTAAGACAGAACTTTCCTAGACATGCACTTTCACACTATTATACCTTTCTAGTAACAAGAACAATTCTTTTCTGGTGTGTAAGATCAGACAATGCTGCAAACACAGAGCATACTAAGAATTTTCTTTTAGATCGTACGGCTTAGCATGCAAGAGCTCTACGAGCTCTGATACCAGTTTGTTGATGCGGAAGACATATGGAGAAAATATAATAGAGAAAATGACACCGAGAAATTAACGTGGTTCAGCAATTTGCCTACGTCCACGGTTGAAGAGCAACAATGATATTATCACTATGATAAAAGAGAATTACAAGTTCACTCAAGTGTTTCACTCACTTCCCAAAACCCAAGTACACCCAATATCACTCTCACTCACTTATATCTTAAACACTAAAATATTCCTCACAATATTAGAACAAGAGAAGAAGAGAGAATATGCACTAAGGCTAGAATATTGGTGTGTCTTACAATGGCTTGGAGCATTCCTATTTATAGCCAAAGCCTTGAGGATCCTATGGCCAAAAACAAAGATGCTTCACCACAACCTCTTCTTCTCATTGGCTACAAAAGAGGTTACACTATAGCCACTCATTTTACTTGGCCACAAGAATGTTTCATCATAGCCACTTCTTTTGCCACATCATTCTCTTTTTCTTTTAAGCCAATATTTAATAAATCTCCACCTTGGCTAAAAGACTATCATAACTATTTTCATGTTGCTCTTCTTCATGCCCACTAGAGATTCTGGACATCAATCAAGTCCAGACAATGCCTGAACTTCGTTGTTGGAACTGGTTTCGTCATCATGTCAGCAGGATTATTTGCACTGGGTATTTTCTCCACTTTAACAATTCCTTTCTCAATGATATCTCTGATAAAGTGCATCCGAACATCAATATGTTTTGTTCTTTCATGATACATTGGATTTTTTGTGAGATGTATAGCACTTTGACTATCACAGTAGATGGTTGTTTCTTCTAGTTGTATACCCAACTCTTCAATTAGACCTTTCTCCCAAATGGCTTCCTTTACAGCTTCTGTTACTGCGATGTACTCCGCTTCAGTTGTAGATAAAGCAACAATTGATTGTAGTGTTGCTTTCCAACTAACAGTACAACCACACAGTGTAAAAACATATCCAGTGAGTGATCTTCGCTTATCCAAATCTCCGGCATAATCTGAGTCAACATATCCGATGACCTTACTTCCAACACCTTTGACTTTTCCATACAATAAGCCAATATCCATGGTACCCTTTAGGTAGCGCATAATCCACTTCACAGCCTTCCAGTGAACTTTACCAGGACTTGCCATATACCTACTTACCACACTTACTGCTTGTGCAATATCTGGTCTAGTGCATATCATGGCATACATAAGACTGCCAACTGCACTAGCATAAGGTACACTTGACATCTCCTCATTTTCGCTCTCAGTTTGTGGACACAAGGCCATTGAAAGTTTGAAATGAGACGCCAATGGAGTAGTGACTGGTTTAGCATTTTGCATGCCAAATCGTTCCAACACTTTCTCAATATACTTCTTTTGTGATAGAAAGAGCGTCCCTTCTTTTCTATCTCTCTGAATCTCCATTCCTAGAATTTTCCTTCCAGCTCCTAAGTCCTTCATTTCAAACTCTGAGCTCAATTGAGCTTTTAAGCTTTTTATTTCTGACATGTTCTTACATGCGATCAACATGTCATCAACATAAAGAAGGAGATAGATAAATGACTTATTTGCCAGCTTCTTGTAGTAGACACAACTATCATGCTCACTTCTACAATAGCCATTTTCGAGCATGAAGGTGTCAAACCGTCGATACCACTGTCTAGAAGATTGTTTTAAGCCATATAAGGATTTCTTCAGTAAGCAAACATGATCTTCCTTCCCTTGAACTTCAAATCCTTCAGGTTGTTTCATATAGATTTGTTCCTCCAACTCACCATGCAAGAATGCTGTTTTGACATCTAGTTGCTCAAGTTCCATATCAAATTGAGCTACAATGGCAAGTAGGATGCGAATAGAGCTATGTTTTACCACAGGGGAGAAAACTTCATTGAAATCAATTCCTTCTCTTTGTGTAAAACCTTTGGCCACTAATCGCGCTTTGAATCTTGCATCTTCAACTCCAGGAATTCCTTCCTTCTTCTTGAAGACCCATTTGCATCCAACAACCTTTTGAGACTTTGGTCGTTTCTCAAGAACCCAAGTATGATTCTTATGAAGAGACTCAATTTCCTCTCTCATGGCAGAAATCCATTTGGAAGCTTCTTTATTGTTGATAGCTTCTTCATATGATTGTGGCTCACAATTGCTGATATCATCAGCAACATTTAGAGCATAAGACACCAGATCAGCATAACCATATTTCTCAGGAGGTTTTATATGTCTCCTTTGCCTATCCCTAGCCAACTGATAATGTTGCAATTGGGATACATCACTACTAGTAGATGCATCATGAACTTCTTCTTCTTGATCAAATGTATTTTCCTTCGTTGGCTCCACCTCAAACTCCACCTCAAACTCCACCTTCTCCGAGATACTAGGGTCTTTGTTTTCACTTGAAGACTCTTTATGAGGCTTTAGCATTTCAGCTTCATTAAAAGTAACATCCCTACTGATAATACATTTTCTTTTCTCTGGCCACCACAACTTATATCCTTTTACACCATCAGGATATCCAAGAAAAATGCATTTCAATGCTCTTGCATCAAGTTTTCCTTCTTTGTTATGAGCATATGCAGGGCAACCAAATATCCTCAAATTATCATAATTTGCAGGAACACCCGACCACATCTCTTCTGGAGTTTTAAAGTCAATAGCCGTTGATGGACATCTGTTGATCAAGTAACAAGCTGTATTGACAGCTTCCGCCCAGAATTGTTTTGGCAATCCAGCATTTGACAACATACACCTTGTCCTTTCAAGTAAGGTTCTGTTCATCCGTTCTGCAAGTCCATTTTGTTGAGGAGTGTGCCTCACAGTATAATGTCTGACAATACCATGATCCTTGCAAAAGTTTCCGAATTCTCTGCTACAAAACTCTAGGCCATTGTCAGTTCTCAGTCGCTTGATCTTCCTCCCAGTTTGCTTTTCGATCAAGGTTTTCCACTGCTTGAACTTCACAAATGCTTCACTTTTGTGTTTCAAAATGAAGATCCAAACCTTCCTTGAATAATCATCAATGAAAGTTAGCATATATCTCCTACCACCATGAGAAGGTACTTGGGAAGGACCCCACAAGTCAGAATGTACATAATCCAACGTGCCTTTTGTTCGATGAACTGCATTGTTGAATTTTATTCGACATTGCTTCCCAAAAATGCAATGTTCACAGAAGTCTACCTTCCCGACTTGTTGACCACATAGCAATCCTTGCTTGGCCAACTCGGCTAGGCCTCTTTCACTAACATGACCCATTCTTAGATGCCACAATTTGGTGACATCATAATCACTTGTTGATGAGACAGCAGCAACACCCGTGATTGTGTTTCCTTGTAGCATGTAGAGACTATTCTCTTTCTTTCCTTTCATTACAACCATAGCGCCTTTAGATATTCTTATAGCTCCACCTTCACCTTTGTAGCTATAACCTTTTGAATCTAGTGTTCCCAAGGAAATCAGATTTTTCTTCAATTCTGGAACATGCCTTACATCTGTCAACGTCCTTACGATTCCATCGAACATCTTGATTCTAATTGAGCCGATGCCAATGACCTTGCAGGGAGCATTATTTCCCAAAAGGACCTTGCCCCCATCTAAGGGTTGGTAAGTTGAAAACCAATCCTTAATGGGACACATGTGATATGAGCATCCAGAATCAAGTACCCATTCATCTTTTGAATCGTGCTCTGAGACTATTAGTGCATCTGCACTATCATAGTCATTTGCTACAGCTGCATCTCCATATTCACAAATCTTTTCCTTGCCTTTGCGCTCTGGACAATTCTTTCTTATATGACCTTCCTTATGACAATGAAAACATTTATACTTTCTAGGTTTCGCTTTAGACTTGGACCTAGATTTCCCTCTTTCACCAAATTGATTTCGCCTCTCTGTTCTTCCTCTGGCAAAAAGACTATCACCTGAGCCTTCAGATCTCGAATATGATACTCTTTTCTTCAGTTCTTTTGAGTGCAACGCCGCCTTTACTTCGTCTAAGGTCAGATCTTCTCGACCATACATCATGGTGTCGATGAAGTGCTCATAAGAACTTGGAAGGGAACATAGTAGAAGAATTGCTTGGTCTTCATCTTCAATTTTAACATCAATATTCTTTAGATCAAGAATAATTTTGTTAAATTCATCCAGATGATCTTTTATGGGTTTTCCTTCCTGCATTTGAAGGGTATATATTCTTTTCTTCAAATACAGCCTGTTGGTGAGTGACTTCGTCATATACAGGCTTTCCAGCTTCAACCATAATGAAGCAGCTGTAGTTTCATCTGACACTTCTCGTAGAACTTCATCTCCCAAGCACAACAAAATTGCACTATGTGCTTTTTCCAGGTTTTCATCCTTCTCGTCCTCGGTCAGACTCTGTGGTAACTTGTTTCTACCTTCCAAGGCTTTTCCCAAGCCTTGATGAACTAGTAGAGCCTTCATCTTCAATCGCCATAGGTTGAAATCATTTTCTCCATTAAATTTCTCCAAATCAAATTTAGCACTCGCCATGATAACCGTATACCAGAACAGTATCGTAGTCCGTGAACATACACCAGGAAAGCTCCCAGGAAAGAGAGGTGGGTCTTAACAGACACGCTTAAATACCAGGTCTTTCCTAAGACAGAACTTTCCTAGACATGCACTTTCACACTATTATACCTTTCTAGTAACAAGAACAATTCTTTTCTGGTGTGTAAGATCAGACAATGCTGCAAACACAGAGCATACTAAGAATTTTCTTTTAGATCGTACGGCTTAGCATGCAAGAGCTCTACGAGCTCTGATACCAGTTTGTTGATGCGGAAGACATATGGAGAAAATATAATAGAGAAAATGACACCGAGAAATTAACGTGGTTCAGCAATTTGCCTACGTCCACGGTTGAAGAGCAACAATGATATTATCACTATGATAAAAGAGAATTACAAGTTCACTCAAGTGTTTCACTCACTTCCCAAAACCCAAGTACACCCAATATCACTCTCACTCACTTATATCTTAAACACTAAAATATTCCTCACAATATTAGAACAAGAGAAGAAGAGAGAATATGCACTAAGGCTAGAATATTGGTGTGTCTTACAATGGCTTGGAGCATTCCTATTTATAGCCAAAGCCTTGAGGATCCTATGGCCAAAAACAAAGATGCTTCACCACAACCTCTTCTTCTCATTGGCTACAAAAGAGGTTACACTATAGCCACTCATTTTACTTGGCCACAAGAATGTTTCATCATAGCCACTTCTTTTGCCACATCATTCTCTTTTTCTTTTAAGCCAATATTTAATAAATCTCCACCTTGGCTAAAAGACTATCATAACTATTTTCATGTTGCTCTTCTTCATGCCCACTAGAGATTCTGGACATCAATCAAGTCCAGACAATGCCTGAACTTCGTTGTTGGAACTGGTTTCGTCATCATGTCAGCAGGATTATTTGCACTGGGTATTTTCTCCACTTTAACAATTCCTTTCTCAATGATATCTCTGATAAAGTGCATCCGAACATCAATATGTTTTGTTCTTTCATGATACATTGGATTTTTTGTGAGATGTATAGCACTTTGACTATCACAGTAGATGGTTGTTTCTTCTAGTTGTATACCCAACTCTTCAATTAGACCTTTCTCCCAAATGGCTTCCTTTACAGCTTCTGTTACTGCGATGTACTCCGCTTCAGTTGTAGATAAAGCAACAATTGATTGTAGTGTTGCTTTCCAACTAACAGTACAACCACACAGTGTAAAAACATATCCAGTGAGTGATCTTCGCTTATCCAAATCTCCGGCATAATCTGAGTCAACATATCCGATGACCTTACTTCCAACACCTTTGACTTTTCCATACAATAAGCCAATATCCATGGTACCCTTTAGGTAGCGCATAATCCACTTCACAGCCTTCCAGTGAACTTTACCAGGACTTGCCATATACCTACTTACCACACTTACTGCTTGTGCAATATCTGGTCTAGTGCATATCATGGCATACATAAGACTGCCAACTGCACTAGCATAAGGTACACTTGACATCTCCTCATTTTCGCTCTCAGTTTGTGGACACAAGGCCATTGAAAGTTTGAAATGAGACGCCAATGGAGTAGTGACTGGTTTAGCATTTTGCATGCCAAATCGTTCCAACACTTTCTCAATATACTTCTTTTGTGATAGAAAGAGCGTCCCTTCTTTTCTATCTCTCTGAATCTCCATTCCTAGAATTTTCCTTCCAGCTCCTAAGTCCTTCATTTCAAACTCTGAGCTCAATTGAGCTTTTAAGCTTTTTATTTCTGACATGTTCTTACATGCGATCAACATGTCATCAACATAAAGAAGGAGATAGATAAATGACTTATTTGCCAGCTTCTTGTAGTAGACACAACTATCATGCTCACTTCTACAATAGCCATTTTCGAGCATGAAGGTGTCAAACCGTCGATACCACTGTCTAGAAGATTGTTTTAAGCCATATAAGGATTTCTTCAGTAAGCAAACATGATCTTCCTTCCCTTGAACTTCAAATCCTTCAGGTTGTTTCATATAGATTTGTTCCTCCAACTCACCATGCAAGAATGCTGTTTTGACATCTAGTTGCTCAAGTTCCATATCAAATTGAGCTACAATGGCAAGTAGGATGCGAATAGAGCTATGTTTTACCACAGGGGAGAAAACTTCATTGAAATCAATTCCTTCTCTTTGTGTAAAACCTTTGGCCACTAATCGCGCTTTGAATCTTGCATCTTCAACTCCAGGAATTCCTTCCTTCTTCTTGAAGACCCATTTGCATCCAACAACCTTTTGAGACTTTGGTCGTTTCTCAAGAACCCAAGTATGATTCTTATGAAGAGACTCAATTTCCTCTCTCATGGCAGAAATCCATTTGGAAGCTTCTTTATTGTTGATAGCTTCTTCATATGATTGTGGCTCACAATTGCTGATATCATCAGCAACATTTAGAGCATAAGACACCAGATCAGCATAACCATATTTCTCAGGAGGTTTTATATGTCTCCTTTGCCTATCCCTAGCCAACTGATAATGTTGCAATTGGGATACATCACTACTAGTAGATGCATCATGAACTTCTTCTTCTTGATCAAATGTATTTTCCTTCGTTGGCTCCACCTCAAACTCCACCTCAAACTCCACCTTCTCCGAGATACTAGGGTCTTTGTTTTCACTTGAAGACTCTTTATGAGGCTTTAGCATTTCAGCTTCATTAAAAGTAACATCCCTACTGATAATACATTTTCTTTTCTCTGGCCACCACAACTTATATCCTTTTACACCATCAGGATATCCAAGAAAAATGCATTTCAATGCTCTTGCATCAAGTTTTCCTTCTTTGTTATGAGCATATGCAGGGCAACCAAATATCCTCAAATTATCATAATTTGCAGGAACACCCGACCACATCTCTTCTGGAGTTTTAAAGTCAATAGCCGTTGATGGACATCTGTTGATCAAGTAACAAGCTGTATTGACAGCTTCCGCCCAGAATTGTTTTGGCAATCCAGCATTTGACAACATACACCTTGTCCTTTCAAGTAAGGTTCTGTTCATCCGTTCTGCAAGTCCATTTTGTTGAGGAGTGTGCCTCACAGTATAATGTCTGACAATACCATGATCCTTGCAAAAGTTTCCGAATTCTCTGCTACAAAACTCTAGGCCATTGTCAGTTCTCAGTCGCTTGATCTTCCTCCCAGTTTGCTTTTCGATCAAGGTTTTCCACTGCTTGAACTTCACAAATGCTTCACTTTTGTGTTTCAAAATGAAGATCCAAACCTTCCTTGAATAATCATCAATGAAAGTTAGCATATATCTCCTACCACCATGAGAAGGTACTTGGGAAGGACCCCACAAGTCAGAATGTACATAATCCAACGTGCCTTTTGTTCGATGAACTGCATTGTTGAATTTTATTCGACATTGCTTCCCAAAAATGCAATGTTCACAGAAGTCTACCTTCCCGACTTGTTGACCACATAGCAATCCTTGCTTGGCCAACTCGGCTAGGCCTCTTTCACTAACATGACCCATTCTTAGATGCCACAATTTGGTGACATCATAATCACTTGTTGATGAGACAGCAGCAACACCCGTGATTGTGTTTCCTTGTAGCATGTAGAGACTATTCTCTTTCTTTCCTTTCATTACAACCATAGCGCCTTTAGATATTCTTATAGCTCCACCTTCACCTTTGTAGCTATAACCTTTTGAATCTAGTGTTCCCAAGGAAATCAGATTTTTCTTCAATTCTGGAACATGCCTTACATCTGTCGGACGCATTTCCAACAAACTTCTCGTCCTTTCTTTCCGTGACACTAAGAATTGGCACTTACAACCAAATTATGAGAATTTCGAGAACTGACACTAATAGACAGATTGAGGGAAAAAAATTGACACAGGTAGCCATATTGTGGGCATTTCCAGAACTGACACTAGTAGTCAGTATTATGGGAAAAGAATTGGCACGAGTAGCCATATTATGTATTTCGAGAATTGACATTGGTAGCCATATTGTGGTATTTCGAGAATTGACATCGATGCAGTAAGAAATCGAGAACATAGATCTGAGTTGTTTTATCTTGGGGATGACGTGGTTGATAGTCTGCTTGCACATTTTGGGCAGTGTCACGAAACGTCTTAAAGAGAGCAACCTGGTCATGACTCGGCTTGTAAGTATTATTTCGTACCATTTATAATTGTTGCAAGCTACGATAATAACAATTTTAAGACGTTTCCACTATAATGACATTTGTAGATAATATTACTGGAACGAATAACTTTGGCATGAACAAACCATTTCTGTTTGATGGGACAAATTTCAGATGGTGGCAACCTAAGATGGAATGTTTCCTCACTATGTGAAATTTTTTAACATAATGAAAACTAATATCCTAGTGTTGCCAGAAAAAGTTGAAAAGGAGAAAAAGGATAAACTAGCTATTAAAATAGCTCTTTGGAATGAAAATAATTACTTGTGTAAGAATTTCATTCTGAATGAGTTGTCTGATGATCTCTATGATTACTATAGTCCATACAAATCTGCGAAATTAATTTGGTATGCACTTGAAAAGAAATATGGTACTACGGAAGCTGCGACTAAAAAGTATGTTGTTAGTCGTTACCTCAAGTGTCATATGACTGATATTAACTCAGTAGAGTCTCAACCTAATATATACATAGAATTGCTCATGAAATTATTTATGATGGTATGCCCCTAGAGAGTTAAACTCACAAAGCCTATGAATGTGCATTCGTTGGGTATGATGTAAACATCAAGGCATACATGTTTTATTATCTTAACGTAAAAGTGATCATTGAGTCTAAACGATGTTGATTTCAATGAAAAAGAAATTCCCTTTTAAATTGAGGAATAGTGGGGGCACATCAACTAGTCACATACATGTGATTAGAGATAATACTAAAAAATGAAAGGTTTGAAATAGAACCAAGAAGAAGTAAGATAGCAAGAACTACTAGAGATTATAGACCTGATTATATGGTCTATATATTGGAGGATGATCCATCAACTCTCTAACAAGTTTTGACTTCTTTGAATGCTGATTTATGACAAGAAGCCATAAATGATAAGCTGGACTATCAAGAGTCTAACAAGGAGAATACTATTTTAGCTCTATCCACTATGGAAATTGAGATAATAGCACTAGCAATAGCTAGTGAAGAAACAAGTTGGCTGAAAAGATTGCTTACAGAGATTCCCCCTACAGGAAAAACTGATACCAACTATGTTGATTCGTTGTGATAGTATTGTGGCTATTGGAAAAATTGTGAACTGCTTTTATAATAGTAAGAAACGAAAATTCTTCGTAAGCACAACACCATTAGAGAGTTACTCTCTACAGGAGCTGTTAGAGTTGATCATGTGTGCACTGAGAATAACTTAGCAGATCCTTTGATGAAAGGACTAGCTAGAGAGAAAGTTCATAATACTTCTAAGAGTATGAGACTATTGCCCTTAGAACGAGGATCACTCATGATGGTAACCCGACCTAACTGACTAGAGATCCCAAGAAATAGGTTCAATTGGTAATAAATAGTTGTGAAGTGATATAAGAATGAACATGCTATAAAATTATGAGAAGCATGATTCCTGCAACATATGTAAGGATGAGTTAAACTCTTAATGAGATCTATATTCCAATTGGAGTACAATACCAAGGCTATAGGAGTACTCTTGATAGACTCACCTATGTGAAGGTGGAATTGGGGGTCGCTTCCTATGAGATTTTGGGGCATTCACTATATTGGGATAAACATGCATGGTCTTTAACGCACAGACTTTACATAATACACCTTTGAATAGGTTGCGTGTGGTTTGATGCTGGAGATAAAGTTCAAGAGTACGAGTCACTCTATAAAATCTAGATCTTGTTTACTATGCAAATGTTGAAGTTACATGACACATTTGTTTACGCACAATCTTATTGAGACCACAAAAATTCTCAGAAATCGTTTTTTAATTTCAAGTGGGGATTGTTGGAACTTTGTTTGTTGGAAGCCATTAGTAGAAATTTTGGGTGTGAAATCTAAAAAACTCTCATTTCCACATAGAAGAATTTTGAAAAAACAACTCTCAAGTCCCATATTGGATGATGGTGGAGGAACTTGGAAAAAAACTCATGTTATAAATAGAGGTCTCCTCCCTTCATTATAACTCGTCCCAAGTTGAATGCGCTTTCATTCAACTTTTTATTTCTCCCTCATATTTTTCGCCGACACATTACTGACAAACTTCTTTCTTTTTCTTTCCGCGGCACTAAGAATTGGCACAGGCAACCAAATTGTGGGAATTTCGACAACTGACACTGGTAGTGAGATTGAGGGAAAAGAATTGGAATAGGTAGTCATATTGTGGACATTTCGAGAACTTACACTAATAGTCAATTTTGTGGGGAAAAATTGACACGAGTAGCAATATTGTGTGTATTTCAAGAAATGACAATGATAGTCATATTGTGGGTATTTCGAGAATTGATATTGGTAGCCATATTGTGGTGACTGTATTTGAGATTGGTTCCTACAGTGTAGTAAGAAATCGATAACTGAGATCTGAGTCGTTTTATCATGGGGACAGCGTGGTTAATAGTCTGCTTGCACATTTTGGGCAGTGTCACGAAACGTCTTAAAGAGAGTGACCTGGTCATGACTCAGCCAATAAGTATTATTTTGTGTCATTTATAATTTTTGCAAGCTACGGTAACCACACTAAATTCTCTAAATCAGCTCCACAATCCTAATGGTAGATGTTTGATTTCAAAAGCACTTGGAAAATATCAAGATGCAACTTTTGTTAGAAATTCATAATTTCTAATTAAGGTGAACATCATATATTTAATATAATTATATTGACTATTTACTTTAGGTTACAAAATAAGTGATCTAATTTCTAACAACCCATAAAACTTCTAAAATTGATAACAGATATGGACTTAATGAGTGGATATCCAAACAGTTGACCTATATGGGATAATGGGAACCCTATAAGTTAACACGTAAGGAACGATTATGGTCCTCAAGATACCAAATTATAAATAGTTTTCACCTCTCCCCATTAGAGAGAAAACGAAGGTCCCAAAAGTAATTAAGGATTTGGTTGAGAAAGACCATCATACCAAAACTCTCTCAAAAGGTATATCAAAGGAGTAGACCAGAGAACATGGATTCAGGTATGACTTTATATCATCGTTTTATATTATGTGTGAGAATCATGATATTCATGTTCCTAGGATTAGTATTTCACTAATCATGAGGAAATACCTAACAAGTGGTATCAGATCTTTAGGTTTTGAATTTTATGGTTCTCCATTAAAGATGTTTTTCCCCCAATTTTTCATGAACCATAATTTTTAAATTTGAGGATTTATACGCTTCCACTATTGGTTATGAAAATTGGGTATTTAGGAATAATGATGATAACTTTTATCCAATCCTGCTTATTTGAATTATGAGTAATTTTTATTATGACTCTTTATAACATGTGTTGACGTATATATTCAGATCTGTGTATGAACATTATATTAACTTTCATGACTCTGTTATGCAATATGTATATTATATGTGCATTAATGCCTTATTGTTGGACATTGACTTTTGTCACTTTATAAATTTGTAATTTGTTAAAGTATATGCATAAGGTATATATATGTTAAGATGTGTTTTTATTTTATACATATACAATCTGGAATTCATGACCTTGTATATATTGTGAATTAAAATATACATATATACATATATAATTGTTTCCAACTTGAGGTTGATGTGATGTTTAAAATTACTGATTAAAGTTAATATTATATATATATATATA
>NC_032024.1:13991673-13992046 GCF_001865875.1 Lupinus angustifolius
GATAGGATAGGATAGGATAGGATAGCATAGGATAGCATAGGATAGGATACAATAGGATAGGGTAGGATAGGATAGCATAGGATAGGATAGGATAGGATAGGATAGGATATGGTACGATAGGATAGGATAGAATAAGATAGGATTGGATAGGATATGATACATTAGGATAGGATAGGATAGGATAAGATAGGATTGGATAAGATAGGATTGGATCAGATAGGATAGGATATGATACGATACGATAGGATAGGATAGGATAGGATAGGAAAGGATAGGATATGATAAAATAGGATAGGATAGGATAAGATAGGATAGGATAGGATCAAAAAGGATAGGATAGGATAGGATAGGATAGGATAGGATAGGATAGGAT
>NC_032024.1:13992146-13994241 GCF_001865875.1 Lupinus angustifolius
GATAGGATAGGACAGGATAGGATAGGATAGGATGGGATAGGATAGGATAGGATAGGATAATATAGGATAGGATAGGATAGCATATGATAGGATAGGATATGATAGGATAGGATTGGATAGGATAATATTGGAGAGGACATGATAGGAAAGGATATGATAGGATATGATAGGATAGGAAATGATAGGATTGGATAGGATAAGATATGATATGATACGATAGGATAGGATAGGATAGGATAGGATAGGATAGGATAGGATATGATAAGATTGGAGAGGACATGATAGGAAAGGATATGATAGGATAAGATAGGATAGGATAGGATAGGATAGGATAGGATATGATAGGATATGATAAGTTAGCATTGGATATGATATTATAGAATGTTATAGGATAAGATGGGATAAGATATGATATGATAGGATAGGATAGCATAGGATAGGATAGGATAGGATAGGATAGGATAGGATAGGATAGGATAGGATAGGATAGGATAAGAGAGGATAAGATAGGATAGGATAGGATAGGATAGGATAATATAGGATAGGATATGATAGGATAGGATAGGATATGATAGGATAGGATACAATAAGATTGGAGAGGACATGATAGGAAAGGATATGATAGGATAGGATAGGATAGGATTGGAGAAGACATGACAGGATAGGATATGATAAGATAGCATTGGATATTATATTATAGGATATTATAGGATAGGATGGGATAAGATATGAGAGGATATGATAGGAAAGGATAATATAGGATAGGATTGGATAGGATAGATAGGATAGTATATGATAGGATAGGATAAGATAGAATAGGATAAGATAGGATAGGACAGGACAGGATAGGATAGGATAGGATAGGATATGATAGGATAGGATAGGATAGGATAGGATAGGATAGGATAGGATAGGATAGGATAGGATAGGATAGGATAGGATATGAAGACGAAGATGGGATGAGCATGAGGATAGGATGAGGATGAGGATGACGATAGGACGAGGATGAGGAGGAGGATAGGATGAGGATGAGGATGAGGATATGATGAGGATGAGGACGAGGATAGGATGAGGATGAGGTTGAGGATACGACGAGGATAACGATGAGGATTAGGATAGAATGAGGATGAGGATGAGGATATGATTAGGAGGAGGATGAAGATGAGGATGAGGATTAGGAGGAGGTTAAGATGAGGATGAGGATGAGGAAGAGGATGAGGAAGAGGATGAGGAAACGATGAGGGTGAGGACAAAGATTGGATGAGGAAGAGGATGTGGACAAAGAAGGGATGAGGATGAGGATAGGATGAGGATGAGGATGAGGATGAGGATATGATGAGGGTGAGGATGAGGACGAGGATAGAATGAGGAAGAGGATGAGGATGAGGATAGGATGAAGATGAGGGTGAGTATAAGGACTTGGATAGGATGAGGATGAGGAAGAGAATGAGGAGGTGGAGGAGAAGGAGGAGGATTAGGATAGGATGAGGAGGAGGATGAGCATGAGGATAGGATGAGGATGAGGATGAGGATGAGGTTAAGGTTGAGGATGAGGTTAGGATGAGGAAGAGGAGGAGGATAGGATGAGGGTTAGGACGAATATGGGGATGAGGAAGAAGAAGACGATGAGGATGAGGATTGGATGAGGATGAGGATGAGAAAGAGGATAGGATGATGATAGGATGAGGATAGGACGAGGATGAGGATGGGGATGAGGATGGGGAGGAGGATGGGGATGAGGATGAGGATAGGAAGAGGATGAGGACGAAGATGGGATGAGGAAGAGGATGAGGACGAAGAGGAGGGTAGGATGAGGATGGGGATGAGGATGAGGATAGGATGATGGTGAGGACGAAGATGGGAAGAGGAAGAGGATGAGGACGAATATGGGAATGAGGATGAGGATAGGATGAGAATAAGGAAGAGGATGAGGACGAAGATGGGAAGAAGAAGAGGACGAGGATGAGGAGAATGATAGGATGAGGATGAGGATAGGATGAGGATGAGGATAGGATGAGGATGAGGATGATAATAAGGAAGAGGATGAGGATGAGGATAGGATTAGGATGAGGTCGAGGATAGGATGAGGAAGAGG
>NC_032024.1:13994341-13994684 GCF_001865875.1 Lupinus angustifolius
TAGGATGAGGACGAAGATAGGATGAGGAAGAGGATGAGGATGAAGAGGAGGGTAGGATGAGGATGGGGAAGAGGATGAGGATGAGGATGAGGATTGGATGAGTATGAGGAGAAGGATAGGATGAGGACAGGATGATGAAGAGGATAGGATAAGGGTGAGGATGGCGATAGAATGAGGAAGAGGAAGAGGATGAGGATGAGAATGAAGAGGAGGGTAGGATGAGAATGGGGATGAGGATGAGGATGAGGATGAGGACGAAGATAGGAAGAGGAAGAGGATGAGGATGAGAAGGAGGGTAGGATGAGGATGAGGATGAGGACGTGGATAGGATGAGGATGAGGAT
>NC_032024.1:13994784-13996152 GCF_001865875.1 Lupinus angustifolius
TGAGGATGAGGAGGAGGAGGAGGATGAGGATGAGGATGATGATAGGATGAGGACGACCATATGATGAGGATAGGATGAGGACGAGGATCGGATGAGGATGGGGGTAGGGTGAGGAGGAGGAGGAGGTGGAGGAGGAGGAGGAGAATGAGGATAAGATGAGGATAAGGATGAGGATGAGGATGAGTATAGGATGAGGATGAGGATAGTATGAGGGTGAGGATGAGGATGGGATGAAGATGAGGACAAGTATGAGCTCATGGATTGGATGAGGATGAGGAAGAGGATGACGATAGCATGAGGATAGGATATGATGAGGAGGAGGATAGGATGAGGAGGAGGATGACGAGGAGGATAGGATAAGGATGAGGATGAGGATAGAATGGGGATGAGGATAGGATGCGGGTGAGGATGAAGATGAGGATGAGGATGAGGATGAAGAGGATGGTAGGATGAGGATGGGGATGAGGACGTTGATAGGAGGAGGATGAGGATAGGACGAGGAGGAGGATGAGGATGAGGATAGGATGAGGATTGGATGAGGATGAGGATGAGGATGAGAAGGAGGATGAAGAGGAGGAGGAGGAAGAAGAGGATAGTATGAGGATGAGGATGAGGAGGAGGAGGAGGATGAGGATGAGGATAGGATGAGGATGAGGATAGGATGAGGCGTTGGAGGAGTTGTTTGAGGATGAGGATAGGATGAGGATGAGGAAGAGGTGGAGGATAGGATGAGGATGAGTATAGGATGAGGGTGAGGACGTAGATGGGATGCGGAAGATGATGAGGATGCAGATGGGATGAGGATGAGGATGAGGATTAGGATGAGGATAGGACGAGGGTGAGGAGGAGGATAGGATGAGGAGGAGGATGAGGATGAGGATGAGGAAGATCATGAGGATGAGGATAGGATGAGGATGAGGACGAGGAAACTATGAGGAAGAGGATGAGGCTAGGATGAGGATGAGGACGAGGATGTGGATGAGGATGAGGACATGGGTAGGATGAGGACAATGGTAGGATGAGGAGGAGGACAAGATGAAGATGAGGATGAGGTTATGATGAGGATGAGGATATGATGAGAATTAGGATAGGATGAGGATGAGGATAGAATGACGATGAGGATGAGGATGAGGACGAGGATAGGATGAGGATGAGGATAGGATGAGGAGGAGGAGGATAAGGATGAGGGTAGGATGAGGATGGGGATGAGGATGAGGATGAGGATGAGGACGTGGATAGGATGAGGATGAGGATAGGATGAGGAGGAGGAGGAGGAGGACGAGGATAGGATGAGGATGTGTATAGGATGAGGATTGTATGAGGATGAGGATAAGATGAGGAATTGGATAGGATGAGGATGAGGATGAG
>NC_032024.1:13996252-13997170 GCF_001865875.1 Lupinus angustifolius
GATGAGGAGTTTGAGGAATAGTTTGAGGATGAGGTTATGATGAGGATGAGGAAGAGGAGGAGGATAGGATGAGGATGAGTATAAGATGAGGGTGAGGACGAAGATGGGATGAGGAAGAGGATGAGGATGAGGATAGGATGAGGATGACGATGAGGATTAGGATTAGGATTAGGATTGGATGAGGATGGGGAGGAGGAGGAGGAGGAGGATGAGGATAGGATGAGGATGATAATGAGTGAGGATAGGATGAGGATGAGGAAGAGGATGAGGATGAAGAGGAGGGGAGGATGAGGAAAGGAATGAGGATAAGGACGAGGAAAGGACGAGGATAGGATGAGGATGTGGATGGGGATAAGGTGAGGAGGAGGAAGAGGATGAGGATAGGATAAGGATTGGATGAGGGTGAGGATGAGGATAGTATGACGGTGAGGATGAGGATAGGATGAAGATGAGGACGAGTATGAGCACATGGATTGGATGAGGATGAGGAAGAGGATGACGATAGCATGAGGATAGGATGAGGATGAGGATATGATGAGGAATGAGGATGAGGATAGGATGAGGACGAGGATATGATGAGGATAGGATGAGGAGTTTGAGGAATAGTTTGAGGATGAGGTTAGGATGAGGATGAGGAAGAGGAGGAGGATAGGATGAGGATGAGTATAAGATGAGTGTGAGGACGAAGATGGGATGAGGAAGAGGATGAGGATGAGGATAGGATGAGGATGAGGATGAGGAGGAGGAGGAGTAGTTTGAGGAGGAGGATATGATGAGGATGAGGAAGAGGAGGAGGATAGGATGAGGATGATTATACGATGAGGGTGAGGACGAAGATGGGATGAGGAAGAGGATGAGGACGCAGATGGGATGAGGATGAGGATAGGATGAGGATGAGGATTAGGATGAGGATAGGAC
>NC_032024.1:13997270-14000482 GCF_001865875.1 Lupinus angustifolius
ATGAGGATAGGATGAGGATGATGATATGATGAGGATAGGATGAGGAGTTGGAAGAGTAGTTTGAGGAGGAGGATAGGATGAGGATGTGGAAGAGGAGGAGGATAGGATGAGGATGAGTATAGGATGAGGGTGAGGACGAAGATGGGATGATGAATAGGATGAGGACGCAGATGGGATGAGGATGAGGATATGATGAGGATGAGGAGGACGATAGGATGAGGGTGATAACGAAGATGAGGATGAGGATAAGGATGAGGATAGGATGAGGATGAGGAGGAGGATGAGGATGAGGAAGAGGATGAGGATGAGGATGAGGACGAGGATAGGATGAGGATGAGGAGGAGGATGAGGATGAGGAAGAGGATGAGGATGAGGATGAGGACGAGGATAGGATGAGGATGAGGAGGAGGATGAGGATGAGGAAGAGGATGAGGATGAGGATGAGGACGAGGATAGGATGAGGATGAGGAGGAGGATGAGGATGAGGAAGAGGATGAGGATGAGGATGAGGACGAGGATAGGATGAGGATGAGGAGGAGGATGAGGATGAGGAAGAGGATGAGGATGAGGATGAGGACGAGGATAGGATGAGGATGAGGAGGAGGATGAGGATGAGGAAGAGGATGAGGATGAGGATGAGGACGAGGATAGGATGAGGATGAGGAGGAGGATGAGGATGAGGAAGAGGATGAGGATGAGGATGAGGACGAGGATAGGATGAGGATGAGGAGGAGGATGAGGATGAGGAAGAGGATGAGGATGAGGATGAGGACGAGGATAGGATGAGGATGAGGAGGAGGATGAGGATGAGGATATTATGAGGAGGAGGATGAGGATAGGATGACGAATTGGAGGAGGAGGATGAGGATGAGGATATGTTGAGGATGAGGAGGACGATAGGATGAGGGTGAGAACGAAGATGAGGATGAGGATAAGGATGAGGATGAGGATGAGGATGAGGATAGGATGAGGATGAGGACGAGGACGAGGATGAGGATGAGGATGGGATAGGATGAGGATTAGGATAGGATGAGGATAGGATGCGGATAAGGATGAGGAAGAGGACGAGGATGAGGATAAGGATGAGGATGAGGATGAGGATGAGGATGGGATGAGGAGAAGGAGAAGGAGGATGAGGAGGAGGAGGAGGAGGAGGAGGAATAGGATGAGGATGAGGATAGGATGAGGATGAGGAGGAGGATAGGATGAGGATGAGGAGGAGGATATGATGAGGATGAGGATCAGGATGATGGGAATGAGGATGAGGATAAGGATGTGGATAAGGAAGAGGATGAGGATAGGATGAGGATGAGGATGAAGATGGGATGAGGAAGAGGATGAGGATGATGATGAGGGTAGGATGAGGACGAGGATTGGATGAGGAAGAGGATGAGGATTTGATGAGGATGACGACGAGGATAGGATGAGGATGAGGACGAGGATTGGATGAGGAAGAGGATGAGGATTTGATGAGGAAGACGACGAGGATAGGATGAGGAAGAGGATGAGGATAAGGATGAGGATAGGATAGGGATGAGGATAGGATGAGGATGAGGAAGACGATGAGGATGAGGACTAGGATAGGAGGAGGATTATGATAAGGATGAGGATATGAAGAGGATGAGGACGAGGATAGGATGAGGAAGAGGATGAGGATAGGATACGGATGAGGATGAGGACATGATGAGGATGAGGATGACGATAGGACGAGGACGAGGAGGAGAATAGGATGAGGATGAGGATGAGGACGAGGATAGGATGAGGAAGAGGATGAGGATAGGATACGGATGAGGATGAGGACATGGATAGAATGAGGATGTGGATACGGAGGAGGAGGAGGAGGAATAGGAGGAAGAGGATGAGGACATGGATAGAATGAGGATGAGGACGATGATAGGTTGAGGAAGAGGATGAGGATACGGAGGAGGAGGAGGAGGAATAGGAGGAAGAGGATGAGGATCAGGAGTAGGAGGAGGAGGAGGATAAGGAGGAGGAGGAGGAATAGGAGGAGGATGAGGATGAGGATGAGGATAGGAAGAGGACGACGATATGATGAGTGATGAGGATGAGGATGGGGATGATGATGCGGAAGAGGATGAGGATAGGACGGGGTTAGGATCAGGATGAGGAGGAGGATACGATGACAATGAGGACGTCGATTGGATGAGGAAGAGGATGAGGATAGGATGAGGATGAGGATAGGACGGGATTAGGATGAGGATGAGGAGGAGGATAGGATGAGGATGAGGAGGAGGATAGGATGAGGATGAGGAGGAGGATAGGATGAGGATGAGGAGGAGGATAGGATGAGGATGAGGAGGAGGATAGGATGAGGATGAGGAGGAGGATAGGATGAGGATGAGGAGGAGGATAGGATGAGGATGAGGAGGAGGATAGGATGAGGATGAGGAGGAGGATAGGATGAGGATGAGGAGGAGGATTAAGAGGAGGGTAGGATGAGGATTGGGATGAGGATGAGCATGAGGATAGGGTGAGGACGAGGATAGGATGAGGATGACGATATGATGAGGATGAGGATCGGATTAGGAGGAGGAGGATGAGGATGAGGATAGGATGAGGATGAGGATGAGGAAGAGGATGTGGATGAGGATGAGGATTAGGATAGGATGATGATGGGGATGACGATAGGATGAGGAGGAGGATGAGAATGAGGATAAGGAAGAGGATGAGGATAGGAGGAGGATAGGAGGAGGATGAGGACGAGGATAGGATGAGGATAGGAGGAAGATGGGATGACGAAGAGGATGAGGACGAGGAGAGGAAGAGGAAGACGATAGGATGAGGAGGAGGATAAGGATAAGGATGTGGATAAGGAAGAGGATGAGGATAGGATGAGGATGAAGATGGAATGAGGACGAGGATGGGATGAGGATTAGGATGAGGATGATGGTGAGGGTAGGATGAGGACGAGGATTGGATGAGGAAGAGGAAGAGGATTTGATGAGGATGACGACGAGGATAGGATGAGGAAGAGGATGAGGATAAGGATGAGGATAAGGATGAGGATAGTATAGGGATGAGGATAGGATGAGGATGAGGAAGACGATGAGGATGAGGACTAGGATAGGAGGAGGAATATGATAAGGATGAGGATATGAAGAGGATGAGGACGAGGATAGGATTAGGATCAGGATGATGATAGGATTAGGGTGAGGACAAAGATGGGATGAGGATGAGTATAGGACGAGGAT
>NC_032024.1:14000582-14004429 GCF_001865875.1 Lupinus angustifolius
TGAGGATAGGATGAGGATGAAGATGAGGATATGATGAGGTTGAGGATGAGGAAGAGGATGAGGATAGGATGAGGAGGAGAAGGATGATGAGGATTCGGATAGGATGAGGAGGAGGAGGAGGAGGAGGCAGAGGAGGATGAGGATGAGGTTGAGGATTAGGATATGACGAATATGGGATGAGGAAGACGACGAGGATGAAGATGCGATGAGGATGAGGATTGGATGAGGATGAGGATAGGACGAGGATGAGGAGGAGGATAGGATGAGGATGAGTATAAGGATAAGATGAGAATGAGGAAGAGGATTAGGATGACGATAGGATGAGGATAGGATGAGGATGAGGACGAGGATGAGGAAGAGGATCAGGATGAGGATAGGATGAGGATTAGGACGAGGATAGGATAAGGATGAGGATGAGGAAGAGGATGAGGATGAGGATTAGGATAGGATGAGGATGAGGACGAGGATGAGGATGAGGATGAGGAATAGGACTAAGATAGGATGAGGATGAGGATGAGGATGCGGATGAGGATGAGCATGAGGATGAGCAGGAGGGTAGGATCAGGATGGGGATGTGGATGAGGATATGATGAGGGTGAGGACGAAGATGGGATGAGGATTAGGATGAGCATGACGATAGGACGAGGATGAGGATGAGGATAGGACGAGGATGAGGATGAGGACAGGATGAGGATGAAGATTAGGATATGATGAGGGTGAGGATGACGCGAGGAAGAGGATGAGGATAGGATGCGGACAAGGATGAGGATGGGGATGAGGATGGGGATGAGGATGAGGATGAGGATAGGATGTGGAGGAGGAAGAGGAGGAGGAGGAGGATAGGATGAGGAGGAGGATGAGGATAGGATGAGGAGGAGGATGAGGAGGAGGATAAGGAAGAGGATGAGGATGAGGACGAAGATGGGATGAGGAAGAGGATGAGGACGAGGATGGGATGAGGATGAGGATGAGGGTAGGATGAGGAGGAGGATATGATGATGAGGAGGAGGAGGAGGAGGAGGAGGAGGATGAGGATGAGGATGACGAGGATAAGGAAGAGGATGAGGATAGGAGGAGGATGAGGACGAAGATGGGATGAGGAAGAGGATGGGGATGAAGATGACGGTAGGATGAGGACGACGATAAGATGAGGAAGAGGATGAGGATGGGGATGAGGATTAGGATGGGGAAAGGACAAGGATGAGGATGAGGATTAGGATAAGGATAGCATGAGGATGAAGACGAGGATAGGATGAGGAGGAGGAGGAGGAGGAGAAGGAGGATGAGGATATGAAGAGGATGAGGACGAGGATAGGATTAGGATGAGGATGAGGATAGGATGAGGGTGAGGACAAGAATGGGATGAGGAAGGGGATGAGGACGAAGATGGGATGAGGATGAGGACGAGGAGGAGGATGGATCAAAGATGGGACGAAGGGGATAGGATGAGGATGAGGAGGAGGATAGGATGAGGATGAGGATGAAGACGAGGATAGGATGAGGATGAGGAGGAGGAGGAGAAGGAGGAGGATGAGGATGAGGATAGGATGAGGAGGAGGAGAAGGAGGATGAGGATGGGGAGGAGGAGGAGAAGGAGGAATAGGCTGAGGATAGCATGAGGAGGAGGATATGATGAGGATGAGGAGGAGGATAGGATGAGGATGAGGAAGAGTATGATGATGAGGATATGATGAGGATGAGGACGAGGATAGGATGAGGATAGCGTGAGGATCAGGATGATGGGAATGAGGAGGAGGATAGGATGAGGAGGAGGATAAGCATAAGGATGTTGAAAAGGAAGAGGAAGAGGATAGGGTGAGGATGAGGATGAAGATGGGATGAGGAAGAGGATGAGGATGATGATGACGGTAGGATGAGCACGAGGATTGAATGAGGAAGAGGATGAGGATAAGGATGAGGATAGGATGGGGATGAGGATAGGATGAGGATGAGGATGAGGATGAGGACTAGGATATGATAAGCATGAGGATATGAAGAGGGTGAGGACGAGGATAGGATTAGGATGAGGATGAGGATAGGATTAAGGTGAGGACAAAGATGGGATGAGGTAGAGGATGAGGACGAAGATGGGATGAGGATGAGGATGAGGATGAGGATAGGATGAGGATGACGAGGAGGATAGGATGAGGATGAGGATGAGGATAGGATGAGCATGAGGATGAGGAAGAGGATGAAGATGAGGATAAGATGAGGATGAGGACGAGGATAAGGAAGAGGATGAGGATAGGAGGAGGATGAGGACGAAGATGGGATGAGGAAGAGGATGGGGATGAAGATGACGGTAGGATGAGGACGACGATAAGATGAGGAAGAGGATGAGGATGGGGATGAGGATTAGGATGGGGAAAGGACAAGGATGAGGATGAGGATTAGGATAAGGATAGCATGAGGATGAAGACGAGGATAGGATGAGGAGGAGGAGGAGGAGGAGAAGGAGGATGAGGATAAGGATGAGGATATGAAGAGGATGAGGACGACGATAGGATTAGGATGAGGATGAGGATAGGATGAGGGTGAGGACAAGAATGGGATGAGGAAGGGGATGAGGACGAAGATGGGATGAGGATGAGGACGAGGAGGAGGATGGATCAAAGATGGGACGAAGGGGATAGGATGAGGATGAGGAGGAGGATAGGATGAGGATGAGGATGAAGACGAGGATAGGATGAGGATGAGGAGGAGGAGGAGAAGGAGGAGGATGAGGATGAGGATAGGATGAGGAGGAGGAGAAGGAGGATGAGGATGGGGAGGAGGAGGAGAAGGAGGAATAGGCTGAGGATAGCATGAGGAGGAGGATATGATGAGGATGAGGAGGAGGATAGGATGAGGATGAGGAAGAGTATGATGATGAGGATATGATGAGGATGAGGACGAGGATAGGATGAGGATAGCGTGAGGATCAAGATGATGGGAATGAGGAGGAGGATAGGATGAGGAGGAGGATAAGCATAAGGATGTTGAAAAGGAAGAGGAAGAGGATAGGGTGAGGATGAGGATGAAGATGGGATGAGGAAGAGGATGAGGATGATGATGACGGTAGGATGAGCACGAGGATTGAATGAGGAAGAGGATGAGGATAAGGATGAGGATAGGATGGGGATGAGGATAGGATGAGGATGAGGATGAGGATGAGGACTAGGATATGATAAGCATGAGGATATGAAGAGGATGAGGACGAGGATAGGATTAGGATGAGGATGAGGATAGGATTAAGGTGAGGACAAAGATGGGATGAGGTAGAGGATGAGGACGAAGATGGGATGAGGATGAGGATGAGGATGAGGATAGGATGAGGATGACGAGGAGGATAGGATGAGGATGAGGATGAGGATAGGATGAGCATGAGGATGAGGAAGAGGATGAAGATGAGGATAAGATGAGGATGAGGACGAGGATAAGGAAGAGGATGAGGATAGGAGGAGGATGAGGACGAAGATGGGATGAGGAAGAGGATGGGGATGAAGATGACGGTAGGATGAGGACGACGATAAGATGAGGAAGAGGATGAGGATGGGGATGAGGATTAGGATGGGGAAAGGACAAGGATGAGGATGAGGATTAGGATAAGGATAGCATGAGGATGAAGACGAGGATAGGATGAGGAGGAGGAGGAGGAGGAGAAGGAGGATGAGGATATGAAGAGGATGAGGACGAGGATAGGATTAGGATGAGGATGAGGATAGGATGAGGGTGAGGACAAGAATGGGATGAGGAAGGGGATGAGGACGAAGATGGGATGAGGATGAGGACGAGGAGGAGGATGGGACAAAGATGGGACGAAGGGGATAGGATGAGGATGAGGAGGAGGATAGGATGAGGATGAGGA
>NC_032024.1:14004529-14006042 GCF_001865875.1 Lupinus angustifolius
AGGATAGGATGAGGATGGGGATGAGGATGGGGATGAGGATATGATGAGGACGAGGATATGATGTGAAGTTGGAGGAGGAGGAGGAGGATGAGGATAGCATGAGGATGAGGATGAGGACGAAGATAAGATGAGGAAGAGGATGAAGATAAGGATAGGATGGGGATGACGACGAGTATAGGATGAGGAAGAGGATGAAGATAAGGATAGGATGGGGATGACGACGAGTATAGGATGAGGAAGAGGATGAAGATAAGGATAGGATGGGGATGACGACGAGTATAGGATGAGGAAGAGGATGAAGATAAGGATAGGATGGGGATGACGACGAGTATAGGATGAGGAAGAGGATGAAGATAAGGATAGGATGGGGATGACGACGAGTATAGGATGAGGAAGAGGATGAAGATAAGGATAGGATGGGGATGACGACGAGTATAGGATGAGGAAGAGGATGAAGATAAGGATAGGATGGGGATGACGACGAGTATAGGATGAGGAAGAGGATGAAGATAAGGATAGGATGGGGATGACGACGAGTATAGGATGAGGAAGAGGATGAAGATAAGGATAGGATGGGGATGACGACGAGTATAGGATGAGGAAGAGGATGAAGATAAGGATAGGATGGGGATGACGACGAGTATAGGATGAGGAAGAGGATGAAGATAAGGATAGGATGGGGATGACGACGAGTATAGGATGAGGAAGAGGATGAAGATAAGGATAGGATGGGGATGACGACGAGTATAGGATGAGGAAGAGGATGAAGATAAGGATAGGATGGGGATGACGACGAGTATAGGATGAGGAAGAGGATGAAGATAAGGATAGGATGGGGATGACGACGAGTATAGGATGAGGAAGAGGATGAAGATAAGGATAGGATGGGGATGACGACGAGTATAGGATGAGGAAGAGGATGAAGATAAGGATAGGATGGGGATGACGACGAGTATAGGATGAGGAAGAGGATGAAGATAAGGATAGGATGGGGATGACGACGAGTATAGGATGAGGAAGAGGATGAAGATAAGGATAGGATGGGGATGACGACGAGTATAGGATGAGGAAGAGGATGAAGATAAGGATAGGATGGGGATGACGACGAGTATAGGATGAGGAAGAGGATGAAGATAAGGATAGGATGGGGATGACGACGAGTATAGGATGAGGAAGAGGATGAGGACGAGGATAGGATGAGGAGGAGGATAGGATGATGATGAGGAAGAGGATGAAGATAAGGATAGGATGGGGATGACGACGAGTATAGGATGAGGAAGAGGATGAGGATAGGATGCGGATGAGGACATGGATAGGATGACGATGAGGATGAGGACGATGATAGGATGAGGACATGGATAGGATGAGGATGAGGACGATGATTGGTTGAGGAAGAGGATGAGGATGAGGAGGAGGAGGAGGAGGAGGATGAGGATAAGGAGGAGGAGGAGGAGGAGGATGAGGATGAGGATAGGAATACGATGAGGATGAGGATGATGATGAGGATGAGGAT
>NC_032024.1:14006142-14006525 GCF_001865875.1 Lupinus angustifolius
TAGGTGGAGGATGAGGATGAGGATGAGGATGAGGATGACGATTAGGATTAGGATAGGATACGGATGAGGATGAGGATAGGATGAGGATGAGGATAGGATGAGGATGAGAACGAAGATAGGATGAGTAAGAGGAGTAGGATGAGGGTAGGATGAGGATGAGAATGAGGATAAGATGAGGATGAGGATGAGGATATGATGAGGATGAGGATGAGGATGACAATAGTATGAGGATTAGGATAGGATGAAAATGGGGATGAGGATAAGGATAGGATGAGGATGAAGGTAGGATAAGGATGATAACAAAGATAGAATGAGTAAGAGGATGAGGATGAGGATGAGGGTAGGATGAGGATGAGGATGTGGATGAGAATGAGGATGAGGAT
>NC_032024.1:14006625-14007356 GCF_001865875.1 Lupinus angustifolius
GGATAAGGATGAGGATAGGATGAGGATGAGGATGAGGATGAGGATGAGCACTAGGATAGGATGAGGAAGAGGATGAGGATGAGGAGGATCAGGATAGGATGAGGATAGGATGAGGAGGAGGAGGAGGAGGAGGAGGAGGAGGATGAGGATAGGATGAGGATAGGATAAGGATGAGGAGAAGGATAGGATGAGGATGAGAATGAAGATGAGGAGGAGGATGAGGAAGCAAACGAGGATAGGATGAGGAAGAGGATGAGGATATGATGAGGATGAGGACGAGGATAGGATGAGGAAGAGGATGAGGATTAAGATAGGATGAGAATGGGGATGGGGATGGGAATGACGATGAGAATAGGATTAGGAGGACGATGAGGATGACGATAAGGAAGAGGAAGAGGATTGGATGAGGGTGAGGATGAGGACGAGGATAGAATGAGGAAGTTGATAGGATGAGGATGAGAATGAGGATAGGACGAGGATGAGGATGGGGGTAAGGATGGGGATGAGGATCGGATGAGGAAGATGATGAGGATGAGGATAGGATGAGGAAGAGGATGAGGATAGGATGAGGAAGAGGATGATAATAGGATGACGATGGGGATGGGGATGGGGATGAGGAAGAGGATGAGGGTAGGTTGAGGACGAAGATAGGATGAGGATGAAGAGGAGGAGGAGGAGGAGGAGGAGGATGAGGATGAGGATAAGGAAGAGGATGAGGATAGGATGAGGTT
>NC_032024.1:14008056-14009427 GCF_001865875.1 Lupinus angustifolius
ATGAGGATGAGGATGAGGATGAGGATGAGAATGAGGATGAGGATGTGGATGAGGATGAGAATAGGATGAGGATAAGGACATGGATAGCATGAGGACAATGATAGGATGAGGAAGAGGATGAGGAGGAGGACGGGATGAGGATGAGGTGGATAGGATGAGGATGAGGATGAGGATAGGATGAGAACGAAGATATGATGAGGATAGGATAAGGAGTTGGAGGAGGGGGATAGGATGAGGATGAGGAGGATGAGGATAGGATGAGGATGAGGATGAGGATAGGATGAGGACGAGGATAGGATGAGGAATTGGAGGAGGAGGATAAGCATATGATGAGGACGAGGATTGAATGAGGATGAGGATAGGATGCGGGTGAGGACGAAGATGAGGATGAGGATGAGGATGAAGAGGAGGGTAGGATGAGGATGGGGATGAGGATGAGGACGTGGATAGGATGAGGATGAGGCTAGGATGAGGAGGAGGAGGAGGAGGATGAGGATAGGAGGAGGATGTGGATAGAATGAGGAGGAGGATAGGATGAGGATGAGGATTAGGATTAGGATAGGATGAGGACGAGGATAGAATGAGGATGTGGAGAGGATGAGGATAGTATGAGGATGAGGAGGAGGATAGGATGAGGATGAGGATGAGGAGTAGAAGGAGGAAGAAGAGGATAGGATGAGGATGAGGATGTGGAGGAATAGGAGGATGAGGATGAGGATGAGGATAGGATGAGGACGAGGATATGATGAGGATAGGATGAGGAGTTTGAGGAGTAGTTTGAGGATGAGGATAGGATGAGGATGAGGAAGAGGATGAGGACGAGGATAGGATGAGGAGGAGGTGGAGGATAGGATGAGGAGGAGGATGAGGAGAAGGATAGGATGAGGATGAGGATTAGGATAGGACGAGGACGAGGATAGGATGAGGATGAGGATAGGATGAGGACGAGGATATGATGAGGATAGGATGAGGAGTTTGAGGAGTAGTTTGAGGATGAGGATAGGATGAGGATGAGGAAGAGGATGAGGACGAGGATAGGATGAGGAGGAGGTGGAGGATAGGATGAGGAGGAGGATGAGGAGAAGGATAGGATGAGGATGAGGATTAGGATAGGACGAGGACGAGGATAGGATGAGGATGAGGATGAAGAGGAGGGTAGGATGAGGATGGGGATGAGGATGAGGATGACGACGTTGATAGGAGGAGGATGAGCATAGGATGAGGAGGACGAGGAGAAGGATGAGGATAGGATGAGGATTGTATGAGGATGAGGATGAGGATGAGGAGGAGAATAGGATGAGGATGAGGATGAGGAGGTGGAGGAGAAAGAAGAGGATAGGATGAGGATGAGGAGGAGGAGGAGAAGGAGGA
>NC_032024.1:14009527-14010006 GCF_001865875.1 Lupinus angustifolius
GAGGATAGGATGAGGATGAGGACGAGGAAACGATGAGGAAGAGGATGAGGATAGGATGAGGATGAGGATGAGGATGTGGATGAGGATGAGGACATGGGTAGGATGAGGACAATGGTAGGATGAGGAGGAGGACAGGATGAAGATGAGGATGAGGTTATGATGAGGATGAGGATATGATGAGAATTAGGATAGGATGAGGATGAGGATAGAATGACGATGAGGATGAGGATGAGGACGAGGATAGGATGAGGATGAGGAGGAGGAGGAGGATCAGGATAGGATGAGGATGAGGATAAGTATAGGATGAGGAGGAGGATAAGATGAGGATGAGGATGAGGATAGGATGAGGAAGAGGATAGGATGAGGATGAGGATAGGATGACGAGTTGGAGGAGGAGGATGAGGATGTGGATATTATGAGGATGAGGATGAGGATAGGATATCGAATTGGAGGAGGAGGATGAGGATGAGGATATGATG
>NC_032024.1:14010106-14010455 GCF_001865875.1 Lupinus angustifolius
ATAGGATGAGGATGGGGATGAGGAAGGGGATGAGGATGAGGAAAAGGATAGGATGAGGATGAGGATGAGGATAAGATGAGGATGAGTACGAAGATAGGATGAGGAAGAGGATGACGATGAAGAGGAGGGTAGGATGAGGATGAGGATGATGATAGGATGAGGACATGGATAAGATGAGGATGAGGATAGGATGATGATGAGGATAGGATGAGGAGGAGGAGGAGGAGGATGAGGATCAGTTGAGGATGAGGAGGAGGATGAGGATGAGGATGAGCATGAGGAGGAGGAGGATGAGGATGAGGAGGAGGATCAGGAGGAGTATAAGGATAGGATGAGGAAGAGGAAGAGG
>NC_032024.1:14010555-14012722 GCF_001865875.1 Lupinus angustifolius
ATGAGGATGAGGATGAGGATGAGGATGAGGATGAGGATGAGGATGAGGATGAGGATGGGATGAGGAGGAGGAGAAGGAGGATGAGGATGAGGAGGAGGAGGAGGAGGAGGAATAGAATGAGGATAGGATGAGGATGAGGATGAAGATGGGATGAGGTAGAGGATGAGGACGAGGATGGGATGAGGAAGAGGATGAGGATGATGATGAGGGTAGGATGAGGACGAGCATTGGATGAGGTAGAGGATGAGGATTTGATGAGGATGACGACGAGGATAGGATGAGGAAGGGGATGAGGATAAGGATGAGGATAGGATAGGGATGAGGATAGGATGAGGATGAGGATGAGGACTAGGATAGGATGAGGAATATGATAAGGATGAGGATATGAAGAGGATGAGGACGAGGATAGGATTAGGATGAGGATGAGGATAGGATTAGGGTGAGGAGGATAGGAGGAGGATGAGGAGTAGGAAGAGGATGAGGATAGAATGCGGATGAGGACGAGGACAGGATGAGGAAGAAGATGAGGATAGGATGAGGATGAAGATAGGATGAGGATGAGGATAGGATTAGGATGAGGATGAGGATGAGGACGTGGATAGAATGAGGATAAGGACGATGATAGGTTGAGGAAGAGGATGAGGATGAGGACGAGGAGGAGGAGGAGGAATAGGAGGAAGAGGATGAGGATCAGGAGTAGGAGGAGGAGGAGGATAAGGAGGAGGAGGAGGAATAGGAGGAGGATGAGGATGAGGATGAGGATAGGAATACGATGACGATGAGGATGAGGATGGGGATGATGATGTGGAAGAGGATGAGGATATGATGGGGTTAGGATGAGGATGAGGAGGAGGATACGATGAGGATGAGGACGTGGATAGGATGAGGAAGAGGATGAGGATAGGATGAGGATGAGGACGTGGATAGGATGAGGAAGAGGATAGGATGAGGATGAGGACGTGGATAGGATGAGGAAGAGGATAGGATGAGGATGAGGACGTGGATAGGATGAGGAAGAGGATAGGATGAGGATGAGGACGTGGATAGGATGAGGAAGAGGATAGGATGAGGATGAGGACGTGGATAGGATGAGGAAGAGGATAGGATGAGGATGAGGACGTGGATAGGATGAGGAAGAGGATGAGGATGAGGATAAGGATAGCATGAGGATAGGATGAGGACGAGTATAGGATGAGGATGACGATATGATGAGGATGAGGATTGGATTAGGAGGAGGAGGATGAGGATGAGGATAGGATGAGGATGAGGATGACGATAGGATGAGGATGAGGATACGATGAGGATGAGGACGAGGACGAGGATAGGATGAGGAAGAGGATGTAGATGAGGATGAGGATTAGCATAGGATGATGATGGGGATGAGGATAGGATGAGGGGGAGGATGAGAATGAGGATAAGGAAGAGGATGAGGATAGGAGGAGGATGAGGACGAGGATAGGATGAGGAAGAGGATGAGGACGAGGACGAGGATAGGATGAGGAAGAGGATGAGGACGAGGACGAGGATAGGATGAGGAAGAGGATGAGGACGAGGACGAGGATAGGATGAGGAAGAGGATGAGGACGAGGACGAGGATAGGATGAGGAAGAGGATGAGGACGAGGACGAGGATAGGATGAGGAAGAGGATGAGGATAGGATGAGAATGAAGATGGGATGAGGAAGAGGATGAGGACGAGGATGGGATGAGGATTAGGATGAGGATTAGGATGAGGATGATGATGAGGGTAGGATGAGGACGAGGATTGGATGAGGAAGAGGATGAGGATAAGGATGAGGATAGGATAGGGATGAGGATAGGTTGAGGATGAGGAAGACGATGAGGATGAGGACTAGGATAGGAGGAGGAATATGAAAAGGATGAGGATATGAATAGGATGAGGACGAGTATAGGATTAGGATGAGGATGAGGATAGGAGTAGGGTGAGGACAAAGATGGGATGAGGTAGAGGATGAGGACGAGGATAGGATGAGGAAGAGGATAAGGATAGGATGCGGATGAGGATGAGGACATGGATAGGATGAGAATGAGGACGATGATAGGTTGAGGAGGAGGATAGGATGAGGATGAGCAGGATCAGGATGAGGACGTGGATAGGATGAGGAAGAGGATGAGGATGAAGAGGAGGGTAGGATGAGGATGAGGAT
>NC_032024.1:14012822-14013887 GCF_001865875.1 Lupinus angustifolius
GGACGAGGATGAGGAGGAGGATATGAATAGGATGAGGAGGAGGAGGAGAAGGAGGAGGATGAGGAGGAGGAGGAGAAGGAGGATTAGGATAGGATGAGGATAGGATGCAGATGAGGATGAGGATGAGGAAGAGGCTGAGAATCAGGATAGGATGAGGATGAGGATGAGGATGAGGAGGAGGAGAAGGAGGATGAGGATGAGCAAAGGATGAGGAGGAGGAGGAGGAGTGTGAGGATGAGGATAGCATGAGGATGAGGATGAGGATAGGATGAGGATGAGGAGGAGGATAGGATGAGGATGAGGAAGAGTATAAGGATGAGGATGAGGATAGCGTGAGGATGAGGATAAGGATTAGGATAGGATGAGGATGGAAGGAGGAGGAGGATAAGGATAAGGATGTGGATAAGGAAGAGGATGAGGATAGGATGAGGATGAGGATGAAGATAGGATGAGGAAGCGGATGAGGACGAGGATGGGATGAGGAAGAGGAGGAGGATGATGATGAGGGTAGGATAAGGACAAGGAATGGATGAGGAAGAGGATGAGGATTTGAAGAGGATGACGACGAGGATAGGATGAGGAAGAGGATGAGGATGAGGACTAGAATAGGATGAGGAATATGATAAGGATGAGGATATGAAGAGGATGAGGACGAGGATGGGATTAGGATGAGGATGAGGATAGGATGAGGGTGAGAACAAAGATGGGATGAGGAAGGGGATGAGGACGAAGATGGGATGAGGATGAGGACAGGATGAGCATGAGGATGAGGAGGAGGAAAGGATGAGAATGAGGATGAGGATAGGATGAGAATAAGGATGAGGATAGGATGAGGAAGAGGATGAGGATAGGATGCGGATGAGGATGAGGACATGGATAGGATGAGGATGAGGATGAGGACATGGATTGGATGAGGATGAGGATGAGGATGATGATTGGATGAGGAAGAGGATGAGGACATCAATATAATGAGGATGAACACGATGATAGGTTGAGGAAGAGGATGAGGATGAGGATGAGAAGGAGGAGGATGAGGATGAGGATGAGGAAGAGGAAGAGGATGAG
>NC_032024.1:14013987-14016882 GCF_001865875.1 Lupinus angustifolius
ATGAGGATGACGATAGGATGAGGACGAGGATAGGATGAGGACGAGGCTAGGATGAGGATGACGATAGGATGAGGATGAGGATCGGATTAGGAGTAGGACGATGAGGATGAGGATGAGGATGAGGATACGATGAGGATGAGGACGAGGACGAGGATAGGATAGGGAAGAGGATGTGGATAAGGATGAGGATTAGGATAAGATGAGGATGGGGATGAGGATAGGATGAGGAGGAGGATGAGGATGAGGATAACGAAGAGGATGAGGAAAGGAGGAGGATAAGGACGAAGATCGGATGAGGAAGAGGATGAGGACGAGGATGGGAAGAGGAAGAGGATGGGGATGAAGATGATGGTAGGATGAGGACGAGGATAAGATGAGGAAGAGGATGAGGATGGGGATGAGGATTATGATGGGGATAGGACGAGGATGAGGAGGAGGATAGGATGAGGATGAGGATAGCATGAGGATGAAGACGAGGATAGGATGAGGATGAGGAGGAGCAGGAGAAGGATGAGGAAGAGGATGGGATCGGATGAGGATTAGGACAGGATGAGGATAGGATGCGGATGAAGATGAGGATGTGGAAGAGGATGAGGATGAGGATGAGGATAGGATGAGGATGAGGAGGAGGATAGGATGAGGATGAGGAAGAGTATGAGGATGAGGATATGATGAGGATAGCGTGAGGATCAGGATAAGGATTAGGATAGGATGAGGATGAGGATAGGATGAGGAGGAGGATAAGGATAAGGATGTGAATAAGGAAGAGGATGAGGATAGGATGAGCATGAGGACGAAGATGGGATGAGGAAGAGGATGAGGACGAGGATGGGAAGAGGAAGAGGATAAGGATGAAGATGAGGGTAGGATGAGGACGAGGATTGGATGCGGAAGAGGATACGGATTTGAAGAGGATGAGGACGAGGATAGGATGAGGAAGAGGATGGGGATGAGGATGAGGTAGAGGATGAGGATGAGGACTAGGATAGGATGAGAAATATGATAAGGATGAGGATATGAAGAGGATGAGGACGAGGATAGGATTAGGATGAGGATGAGGATAGGATGAGGGTGAGGACAAAGATGGGATGAGGAAGAGGATGAGGACAAAGATGGGAAGAGGATGAGGAGAGGATGAGGATGAGGATGAGGATAGGACGAGGATGAGGAGGAGGATAGGACGCGGATGAGGATAAGGATAGGATAAGAATGAGGATGAGGAAGAGGATGAAGATGAGGATAGGATGAGGATGAGGACGAGTATAGGATGACGAAGAGGATGAGGATACGATGCGGATGAGAATGAGGACATGGATAGGATGAGGATGAGGACGATGATAGGATGAGGAAGAGGATGAGGACATGGATAGGATGAGGATGAGGTCGATGATAGGTTGAGGAAGAGGATGAGGATGAGGAGGAGGGGGATGAGGCTGAGGATAAGGAGGAGGAGGAAGAGGAGGAGGAGGAGGAGGACGATGAGGATGAGGATAGGAATACGATGAGGATGATGATGAGGATGAGAATGAGGATGGGGATGAAGATGAGGATAGGATGAGGGTGAGGGCGTGGATAGGATGAGGAAGAGGATGAGGATAGGATGAGGATGAGGATAAGATGGGGTTAGGATGAGGATGAGGAGGAGGATAAGATGACGATGAGGATTAGGAAGAAATATGAGGATGAGGATAGGATGAGGTAGAGGAGGAGGATAGGATGAGGTAGAGGAGGAGGATAGGATGAGGAAGATGATGAGGATAGGATGAGGATGAGAACGAAGATAGGATGAGTAAGAGGATGAGGATGAGGATGAGGGTAGGATGAGGATGAGGATGAGGATAGGATGACAATGAGGACGAGGATATGATGAGGAAGAGGATGACGATAGCATGAGGATAGTATGAGGAGGAGGAGGAGGAGGAAGAGGAGGATGGGGATGAAGATGAGGGTAGGATGAGGACGAGGAGAGGATTAGGAAGAGGATGAGGATAGGAAGAGGAAGATGATGAGGATAGGATGAGGATGAGGATGAGGATTAGGATAGGATGAGATGAGGATGAAGATGGGATGAGGATGAGGATAGGATGAGGATGAGGGTAGGATGAGGATAGGGATGAGGATGAGGATGAGGAATGGATAAGGATGAGGATGAGGATATGATAAGGAAGAGGATGCGGACGAGGATAGCATGAGGATAGGATGAGGAGGAGGATGAGGATAGGATGAGGAGGAGGATGAGGATGAGGATAGGATGAGGATGAGGATGTGGATAGGATGAGGATAGGATTAAGATAGGATGAGGAGGAGGAGGAGGAGGATGGGGATGTAGAGGAGGATAGGATGAGGATAAGAAGAGGATGAGGACGACAATAGGATGAGGAAGAGGATGAGGACATCGATAGGATGAGGATGCGGACGATGATAGGATGAGGAAGAGGATGAGGAAGAGGATGAGGATGAGGATGAGGATGGGGATAGAATGAGGAGTAGGAGGAGGAGGAGGAGGAGGAGGATGAAGAGGAGGAGGAGGAGGAGAGGATGAGGATAGGATGGGGATGAGGATAGGGATGAGGATGAGGATGAGGATGAAGATGAGCATGAGGATGGGGATGAAGATGAGGATAGGATGAGGGTGTGGACGTGGATAGGATGAGGAAGAGGATGAGGATTGGATGAGGATAGGATGGGGTTATTATGAGGATGAGGAGGAGGATAGGATGATGCTGAGGATTAGGAAGAGAATGAGGATGAGGATGAGAATGCGGATAGGATGAGGATGAGGACGAGGATATGAAGAGGATAAGGATGAGGATTAGGATAGGATGAGGATGGGGATGAGGATGAGGATGAGGATAGGATGAGGACGAGGATGAGGGTGAGGATTAGGGATGAGGA
>NC_032024.1:14016982-14018922 GCF_001865875.1 Lupinus angustifolius
GGAGGAGGATAGGATGAGGACGAGGATGAGGATGAGGACGAGGATAGGATGAGGATGTGGATAGGATGCGGGTGAGGACGAAGATGGGATGAGGATGAGGACAAAGATGTGATGAGGACGATGATAGGATGAGGAAGAGGATAAGGGTAGGTTGAGGATGAGGATGAGGACGAAGATAGGATGAGGATGAAGAGGAGGGTAAGATGAGGATGGGGATGAGGATGAGGATGTGGATAGGATGAGGACGAGAATAGGATGAGGATAGGATGAGGATGACGATGAGGATGAGGATAGGATGAAGATGAGGATGTGATTGAGGACATCGAAAGGATGAGGATAGGATGAGGAAGAGGAAGAGGATAGGATGAGGATGAGGATAGTATGAGGAGGAGGAGGATGAGGATGTGGATAGGATGAGGAGGACGAGGAGGAGGAGGAGGACGCGGATGAGGATGAGGATAAGGATAGGATAAGGAGGAGGATAGGATGAGGATGAGAATTGGATGAGGATGAGAATGAGGATGAGGATATGATGAGGATGAGGATGAGGATAGGATGAGGATGAGGATTAGGATAGGATGAGGATGGGCATGAGGAAGAGGATGAGGATGAGGATATGATGAAGATGAGGAGGAGGATGAGGATGAGGATAGGATGAGAATGAGGATGAAGATGGGATGAGGAAAAGGATGGGGATGATGATGAGGGTAGGATGAGGACGAGGATAGGATGTGGAAGAGGATGAGGATATGAAGAGGATGAGGATGAGTATAGGATTAGGAAGAGGATGAGGATAAGGACGAGGATAGGATGGGGATAAGGATAGGATGACGAAGAGGATGAGGATGAGGATGCGGATAGGATGAGGATGAGGATGAGGATTATGATAGGATGAGGATGTGGATGAGGATGAGGAGGAGGATGAGGATGAGGATAAGGAAGAGGATGAGCATATGATGAGGATGAGGACGAAGATGGGATGAGGAAGTAGATGATGCCAGGATGAGGAAGAGGATAAGGATAGGATGGGGATGACGATGAGGAAGGAGATGACAAAGAGGATGAGGATCAGGACGAGGATAGGATATGGAAGAGGATGAGGATGAGGATGAGGATAGGATGAGGATGAGGGTGAGGACGAAGATGGGATGAGGAAGAGGATGAGGATGAGGATGAGGATAGGATGAGGATGAGGAAGAGGATGAGGATAGGATGGGGATGAGGACTAGGATAGGATGAGGAAGAGGATGAGGGTAGGATGAGTATAAGGATGAGAATGAGGACATGGATAGGATGAGGATGAGGATAGGATGAGGAAGAGGATGAGGATGAGGACGAGGATAGGATGAGGAGGAGGTTGAGGAGGAGGAGGAGGAGGATGAGGATAGGAAGAGGAGGAGGAGAAGGATGAGGATGTGGATGAGGATAAGATGAGGATGAGGACGAGGATAGGATGAGGAAGAGGATGAGGGTAGGTTGAGGATGAGGATGAGGATGAAGATGGGGGTAGGATGAGGATGGGGATGTGGATAGGATGAGGAAGAGGATATGATGAGGATGAGGAGGAGGAGGAGGAGGAGGATGAGGATAAGATGAAGATGAGGATGAGGATGAGTAGGAAGGTATGATGAGTGTGAGGATGAGGATACATTGAGGAAGAGGATGAGGAAGAGGATAGGATAAAGATGAGGATGTGGATGAGGACATGGAATGGATGAGGATAGGATGAGGAAGAGGATCGGATGAGAATGAGGATAGTTTGAGGAGGAGGAGGATGAGGATGAGGATAGGATGAGGAGGACGAGGATGAGGGTGAGGATGAGGATAGGATGAGGAGGAGGATAGGATGAGGATGAGGATAGGATGAGGATGAGGATGAGGACGAGGATAAGATGAGGATGAGGATAAGATGAGGATGAGGATTAGGATATGATGAGGAT
>NC_032024.1:14019022-14020347 GCF_001865875.1 Lupinus angustifolius
GGAGGATGAGGATGAGGATAGGATGAGAATGATGATGAAGATGGGATGAGGAAGAGGACGGGGATGAAGATGAGGGTAGGATGAGGACGAGGATAGGATGAGGAAGAGGAAGAGGATATGAAGAGGATGAGCATGAGGATAGGATTCGGAAGAGGATGAGGATGATGAGGATAGGATGGGGATAAGAATCGGATGACGAGGAGGATGAGGATGAGGATGTGGATAGGATGAGGATGAGGACGAGGATAAGGATGAGGATGAGGATTAGGATATGATGAGGATGAGGAGGAGGATGAGGATGAGGATAAGGAAGAGGATGAGGACGAAGATGGGATGAGGAAGTGGATGAAGACGAGGATAGGATGAGGAAGAGGAATGGGATAAAGATGAGGGTAGGATGCGGACGAGGCCAGGATGAGGAAGAGGATGCAGATAAGGATGAGGATAGGATGGGGATGACGATGAGGAAGAAGATGACAAAGAGGATGAGGATGAGGACGAGGATAGGATAAGGACTAGGATGAGGATATGAAGAGGATGAGGACGAGGATAGGATGAGGATGAGGAGGAGGAGGAGGAAGATGAGTATGAGGATGAGGATGAGGATAGGATGAGGAAGAGGATGAGGATAGGATGAGGAAGAGGATGAGGATAGGATGAGGAAGAGGATGAGGATAGGATGAGGAAGAGGATGAGGATAGGATGAGGAAGAGGATGAGGATAGGATGAGGAAGAGGATGAGGATAGGATGAGGAAGAGGATGAGGATAGGATGAGGAAGAGGATGAGGATGAAGAGGAGGGTAGGATGAGGATGGGTATGAGGATGAGAATGAGGATGAGGACGAGGATAGGACGAGTATGAGGATAGGATGAGGATGGGATGAGGATGAGGATGAGGATAGGATGAGTTTGTGGAGGAGGATAGGATGAGGATGAGGAGGAGGAGGAGGAAGATGAGTATGAGGATGAGGATGAGGATGAGGATAGGCTGAGGAGGAGGAGGATGAGGATTATGATGAGGATGAGAATAGGATGAGGATGAGGATGAGGAGGAGGATAGGATGAGGATGAGGATGAGGAGGAGGATGAGGATGAGGATGAGGATAGGATGAGGACGAGGATAGGATGAGGATGAGGATTGGATGAGGAATTGGAGGAGGAGGATATGATGAGAATAAGGATGAGGATGAGCACAAAGATAGGATGAGGATGAGGACGAAGAGGAGGTTAGGATGAGGATGAGGACGAAGAGGAGGTTAGGATGAGGATGGGGATGAGGATATGATGAGGATGAGGATGAGGATGAGGATGAGGATGAGGATGC
>NC_032024.1:14020447-14021167 GCF_001865875.1 Lupinus angustifolius
TGAGGAGGAGGATGAGGATAGGATGAGGACGAGAATAGGATGAGGACGAGGATAGGATGCAGAATTGGAGGAGGAGGATGAGGATGAGGAGGAAGATGGGATGAGGAAGAGGATGAGGACGAAGATGGGATGAGGATGAGGATACGACGAGGATGAGGAGGAGAATAGGATGAGGAGGGAGATGAGGATGAGGATGAGGAATAGCATGAGGAAGAGGATAGGATAAGGATGAGCACGAGGTTAGGATGAGGAAGGGAAAGAGGATAGGATGAGTGTGAGGATGAGGATGACGATGAGGACGAGGATAGGATGAGGAAGAGAATGAGGATAGGATGAGGGTGATGATGAGGATGAGGATTAGGATGTGGATGAGGATGAGGATAGAAGGAGGATAGGATGAGGATAGGATGAGTGTAGGATGAGGACAGGATGATGATGAGGACGAGGATGAGGATAGGATGAGGATGAGGATGAGGAAGAGGATGAGGAAGAGGAAGAGGATGCGGATGACGATGAGGATGAGGATAGGGATGAGGATGGGGATGAGGATGAGAATGAGGATAGGGTGAGGATGAGGATTAGGACGAAGATAAGACGGGGAAGAGGATGAGGGTAGGATGAGGATGAGGATGCGGATGAGGATGAGGATGAGGATGAGGACAAGATGAGGACGAGGATAGGATGAGGATGAGGATAGGATGAGGAATTGGATGAGGAGGA
>NC_032024.1:14021267-14022887 GCF_001865875.1 Lupinus angustifolius
TGAGGAGGAGGATAGGATGAGGAGGAGGATGAGGATGAGGAGGAGGAGGAGGATGAGGATAGGATGAGGATGAGGATGAGGATGAGGATTTGGATAAAGATAGGATGAGGACGAGGATAGGGTGAGGATGAGGATAGGATGGGGAATTGGAGGAGGAGGATGAGGAAGAGGATAGCAGGAGGATGAGGATGAGGATGAGGATGAGGATAGGATGAGGATAAGGACAAAGATAGGATGAGGAAGAGGTTCAGGTTGTAGAGGAGGGTAGGATGAGGATGGGGAATAGGATGAGGATGGGGATAGGATGAGGACGAGGATAGGATCAGGATGAGGATAGGATGAGGATGAGGAGGATGAGGGTAGGATGAGGTCGCGGAGGAGGATAGGATGAGGATGAGGATGATGAGGAGGAAGTGGATGAGGATAGGGTGAGGATGAGGATTAGGACGAAGATAAGAGAGGAAGAGGATGAGGGTAGGATGAGTATGAGGATGAGGATGAGGATGAGGATGAGGATGAGGACAGGATGAGGACGAGGATAGGATGAGGATGAGGATGAGAATAGGATGAGGATGAGGATGAGAATTAGGAAGAAGATGAAGAAGAGGGTAGGATGAGGACGGGGATGAGGACGGGGATGGGGACGAGGATAGGATCAGGATGAGGATAGGATCAGGATGAGGATAGGATAAGGATGCGGATAGGATGAGGAGGAGGACGAGGAAGATGAGGATGAGGATAGGATATGGATAGGATGAGGACGATGATAGGATGAGGAGGAGGATAGGATGAGGATGAGGATGAGGATGAGGGTAGGATTAGGACGAGGATAAGATGAGGAACAGGATGAGGATAGGATGAGGATAGGACGAGGATAGGATGAGGACGAGGATAGGATGAGGATGAGGATTAGGTTTAGGATAGGATGAGGATGGGGATGAGGATGAAGAAGAGGATAGGATGAGGATGAGGACGGAGGATAGGATGAGGAGGAGGAGGATAGGATGAGGATGAGGATGTGAATAAGATGAGGATGTGCATAAGATGAGGATGTGGAGGAGGATAGGATGAGGATGAATATGAGGATGAGGAGAAGGTTGAGGATGAGGATATGATGAGGACGAGGATATGATGTGGAGTTGGAGGAGGAGGCAGAGGATGAGGATAGGATAAGGATGAGTAGGAGGATAGGATGAGGATGAGGATAGGATGAGGATAGGACGAGGGTGAGGATGAAGTTGGGATGAGGAAGAGGATGAGGACGAAGATTAGGATAGGATGAGGATAGCACTAAGATGAGGAGGAGGATAGGATGAGGATGATGAGGGGGATGAGGAAGAGCATGAGGATGAGGATGAGGACGAGGATAGGATGAGGAAGAGGATGAGGATAGGATGATAGGATAAGGAAGAGGATGAGGATAGGATAAGGATAAGGATGAGGATAGGATGAGGACGAGTATAGGATAAGGATGAGGATAGGATGAGGAATTGTAGGAGGAGGATGAGGATGAGGAGGAGGATAAGAGGAGGGTTAGGACGAAGATGGGATGAGAAAGTGGATGAGGACGAAGATGGGATGAGGATGAGGATAGGATGAGGATGAGGATGAGGATGAGGA
>NC_032024.1:14022987-14023256 GCF_001865875.1 Lupinus angustifolius
GATGAGGACGAAGATAGGATGAGGAAGACGATGAGGATGAAGAGGAGGGTAGGATAAGGATAGGATGAGGATAGGATGAGGACGTGGATAGGATGAGGATGAGGATAGGATAAGAATGAGGATAGGATGAGGAAGCGGAGGAGGAGGAAGAGGAGGAGGAGCATAGGATGAGGATGAGGACGAGGAGGAGGATAGGATGAGGATGAGGATAGGATGAGGATTAAGATGAGGATAGGATGAGGATGAGGATGAGGATGAGGATGAGGATG
>NC_032024.1:14023356-14023789 GCF_001865875.1 Lupinus angustifolius
ATAGGATGAGGAGGAGGATAGGATGAGGGTGAACACGAAGATGGGGTGAGAAAGAGGATGAGGATGAGGATGAGGAATAGGATAGGATGAGGATGGGGAGGAGGATGAGGATGAGGATGAGGATGAGGATGAGGATGAGGATGAGGATGAGGATGAGGATGAGGACGAAGATAGGATGAGGAAGAGGGTAGGATATGGATGGGGATGAGGATGAGAACGAGGATAGGATGAGGATGAGGATGGGGAAAAGATGAGGAGGAGGAGGAGAAGGAGAAGTATGAGGATAGGATTAGGATGAGGATGAGGATGAGGATGAGCATGAGGATGAGGATAAGATGAGCATGAGGATACGGATAGGATGAGGAGGAGGAGGAGGAGGAGGATGAGGATAGGATGAGGTTGAGGATGAGGACGAAGATAGGATGAGGAAGAG
>NC_032024.1:14023889-14025054 GCF_001865875.1 Lupinus angustifolius
GATGAGGATGAGGAGGATGAGGATTAGGATTAGGATAGGATGAGGATGGGGATGAGGATGGGGATGAGGATGAGGATTAGGATAGGATGGGGATAGGGACGAAGATAGGATGAGGATGAAGAAGAAGGTAGGATGACGATGGGGATGAGCATGAGGATGAGGAGGAGGTGGATAGGATGAGGATAAGGATGTGAATAAGATGAGGATGTGGAGGAGGATAGGATGAGGATAGAGATGAGGATAAAGATGAGGATGAGGACGAGGAGGAGGTTGAGGATGAGGATATGATGAGGACGAGGATGAGGATGAGGATAGGATGAGGGTGAGGACGAAGATGGGATGAGAAAGAGGATGAGGAAGAAGATGGGATGAGGATGCGGATAGGATGAGGATGAGGATTAGGATGAGGATAGGACTAGGATGAGGAGGAGGATAGGATGAGGATGAGGACGGGGATGAAGATGAGGATGAGGACGAGGATATGATGAGGAAGAGGATGAGGATGAGGATAGGATGAGGATGAGGAGGATGGACGATGATGGGATAAGGAAGAGGATGAGGATAGGATGAGGATGAGGAGGAGGATAGGATGAGGATGAGGAGGAGGATGAGGATGAGGATAGGATGAGGATGAGGATGAGGATGTGGAGGAGGATAGGATGAGGATGATGATAGGATGAGGCTGAGGGCGAAGATGAGGATGTGGATGAGGATGAGGATGAGGATTAGGATTAGGATAGGATGAGGATGGGATGGGGAGGAGGATGGGGTGAGGATGAGGACCAGGATAGGATGAGGATGGGGATATGATGATGATGTGGAGGAGGAGGAGGAGGAGGATGAGGATAAGATGAGGATGAGGATATAGGATGAGGATGAGGATAGGATAAGGGTGAGGATGAGGATAGGATGAAGATGAGGATGAGTATGAGGACATGGATTGGATGAGGATGAGGAAGAGGATGAAGATAGCATGAGGATAGGATGAGGATGAGGATATGATGATGAGGAGGAGGAGGAGGATAGGATGAGGAGTGGGATAGGATGAGGATAAGGATGAGGTTGAGGATGAGGATAGGTTGAGGATGAGGAGGAGGATAGGATGAGGGTGAGGACAAAGATGGGATGAGGAAGAGGACGAAGATGGCATGAGGATGAGGAGGAG
>NC_032024.1:14025154-14026436 GCF_001865875.1 Lupinus angustifolius
AGGAGGAGGATGAGGATGAGGATGAGGATGAGGATGAGGATGAGGATGGGAATGAGAATGAGGATAGGATGAGGATGAGGATGAGGATGAGGATATGATGCGGATAAGGACGTGGATAGGATGATGAAGAGGATGAGGATAGGATGAGGATAAGGATGAGGATTAGGATAGGATAAGAATGAGGATGAGGTTGAGTTAGAGGATAGAATGAGGATGAGGATGAAGATAAGATGAGGGTGAGGTCGAGGACGAGGACAGAATGAGGTAGAGGATTAGGATGAGGATAGGATGAAGATGAGGATGAGGATGAGGATATGGATAGGATGAGGATGAGGATGAGGATAGGATGAGGAAGAGGATGAAGATAAGGATGAGTATGAGGACATGGATAGGATGAGGATGAGGAAGAGGATGAGGATAGCATGAGGGATGAGGATGAGGATGAGGATGAGGATGAGGATGAGGATGAGCATGAGGATAGGATGAGGATGAGGATGAGGATCGGACGAGGATGAGGAGGAGGATAGGATGAGGAAGAGGATGACGATACGACGAGGATAACGACGAGCATTAGGATAGGATGAGGATGAGGATAGGATTAGGTGGAGGATGAGGATGAGGATGGGGATTAGGAGAAGGTTAAGATGAGGATGAGGATGAGTATAGGATGAGGATGAGGATAGGATGAGGATGAGGAGGAGGATAGGATGAGGGTGATGACGAATATGGGATGAGGACGAAGATGGGATGAGGATGAGGATGAGGATGAGGAAGAGGAAGACGATGAGGATGAGGAATGGATGAGGATGAGGAGGAGGACGAGGATAGGATGATGATAGGATAAGGATAGGATGAGGATGAGGATGGGGATGAGGATGGGGATGAGGATGGGGAGGAGGATGGGAATGAGGATGGGGTGGAGGATGGGGATTAGGATGAGGATAAGAAGAGGATGAGGACGAAGATGGGATGAGGAAGAGGATGAGGACGAATATGGGATGAGGATGCGAATAGGATGAAAATAAGGAAGAGGATGAGGACGAAGATGGGAAGAGGAAGAGGACGAGGAGAATGATAGGATAAGGATATGGTGAGGATGAGGATGAGGATAGGATGAGGATGAGGATGAGGATAGGATTAGGATGAGGACGGGGATAGGATGAGGAAGAGGATGAGGATAGGATAGGATGAGTATGAGGATGGGGATGAGGATGGGAATGAGGATGAGGATAGGATGAGGATGAGGATCAGGATGGGGATGAAGATGAGGATGAGGATGAGG
>NC_032024.1:14026536-14026764 GCF_001865875.1 Lupinus angustifolius
ACGATGCGAACGAGGATAGGATGAGGAAGAGGATGAGGATGAGGATGAAGATGAGGGTAGCATGAGGATGGGGATGAGGATGAAGAAGAGGGTAGGACGACGACGAGGATAGGATGAGGAAGAAGATAAGGAAGAGGATGACGATGAGGATGAGGATAGGAGGAGGATGAGGATGAGGATGAGGATGAGGATGAGGATGAGGATTAGGATGAGGATGAGGATGAGGAT
>NC_032024.1:14026864-14028257 GCF_001865875.1 Lupinus angustifolius
TGAGGATAGGATGAGGGTGAGGATGAGGACGAGGATGAGGATGCAGATGAGGAAGATGATGAGGATGAGGATGCGGATGAGGATTAGGATAGGATGAGGATGGGGATGAGGATGAGGATGAAGAGGAGGGTAGAATGAGGATGTGGATGAAGAGGAGGGTAGGATGAGGATGGGGATGGGGATGAGGATGAGGATGAGGATGAGGACGAGGATAGGATGAGGATGAGGATAGCATGAGGATGAGGAGGAAGAGGAGGAGGAGGATGAGGATATGATAGGATGACGATGAAGACGAGGATGAGGATGAGGAGGTGGATTGATGGGGATGAGGATGAGCATGAGGATGTGGACGATGATAGGATGAGGATGAGAATGAGGATAGGATGAGGGTGACGATAGAATGAGGGTGAGGATGAGGATCGGATGAGGATGAAGATGAGGACGAGGATAGGATGAGGAAGAGGATGAGGATAGGATGACGATGGGGATGGGGATGGGGATGAGGAAGAGGGTGAGGGTAGGTTGAGGATGAGGAGGAGGATGAGGACGAAGATAGGATGAGGATGAAGAGGAGGAGGAGGAGGATGAGGATGAGGATAACGAAAAGGATGAGGATAGGATGAGGATGAGGACGAAGATGGGATCAGGAAGAGGATGAGGATGAGGAGGATGATAGGATGAAGAAGAGGAGGAGGAGGATGAGGATAGGATGAGGATGAGGATGAGGATAGGATGAGGACGAGTATAAGATAAGGATGAGGATAGCATGAGGAATTGTAGGAGGAGGATGATGATGAGGATAGGATGAGGATGAGGAGGAGGACAGGATGAGGATGATGATAGGATGACGGTGAGGGCGAAGATGAGGATAAGGATGAGCATGAGGATGAGGATTAGGATTAGGATAGGATGTGGATGGGGATAAGGATGAGAACGAGGATAGGATGAGGATGAGGATAGGATGAGGACGAAGATAGGATGAGGAAGAGGATGAGGATGAAGAGGAGGGTAGGATGAGGAAGGGGATGAGGATGAGCACGGGGATAGGATGAGGATGAGGATGGGGATATGATGATGAGGAGGATGATGAGGATGAGGATGGGGATGAGGATAGGAGGAGGAGGAGGAGGAGGAGGAGAATGAGGATAGGATGAGGATGAGGATGAGGAAGCGGATGAAGATAGCATGAGGATAGGATGAGGAGTAGGATAGGATGAGTATAAGGATGAGGTTGAGGATGAGCATAGGTTGAGGATGAGGAGGAGAATAGGATGAGGGTGAGGATGAAGATGAGATGAGGAAGAGTATCAAGACGAAGATGGGATGAGGATGAGGATGTGGACGAAGATGGGATGAGGATGAGGATGAGGATAGGACGAGGATGAGGAGAAGG
>NC_032024.1:14028357-14030634 GCF_001865875.1 Lupinus angustifolius
GAGGATAGGATGAGGATGAGGATGAGGGTATGATACGGATAAGGACGAGGATAGGATGATGAAGAGGATGAGGATAGGATGAGGATAAGGATGAGGATTAGGATAGGATGAGGATGAGGAAGTGTTAGAGGATAGGATGAGGATGAGGACGAAGATAGGATGAGGGTGAGGTCGAGGACGAGGATAGAATGAGGAAGAGGATCAGGATGAGGATATGATGAAGATGAGGATGACGATGAAGAAATAGATAGGATGAGGATGAGGACGAGGATAGGATGCGGAAGAGGATGAAGATGACAATGAGGATGAGGATATGATGAGGATAGGATGAAGATAAGGATGACTATGAGGACATGGATAGGATGAGGAAGAGGAAGAGGATGAGGATAGCCTGAGGATTGGATAACGATGAGAATATGATGAGGAGGATGAGGTGGAGGATAGGATGAGGAGGAGGATGAGGTTGAGGATGAGGATGAGGAGGAGGATAGGATGAGGGTGAGGACGAAGATGGGATGAGGATTAGGATGAGGATTAGCATGAGGATAAGATGAGGATGAGGATGAGGATACAACGAGGATAACGATGAGAATTAGGATAGGATGAGGATGAGGATGAGGATGAGGATAGGATTAGGAGGAGGATGAGGATGAGGATGAGGATTAGGAGGAGGTTAAGATGAGGATGAGGATGAGTATAGGATGACGATGAGGATGAGGATGAGGATAGAATGAGGAAGAGGATGAGGATGAGGATAGGATGAAGATGAGGATGAGTAAGAGGACATGGATAGGATGAGGATGAGGACGAGGATGAGGGGGAGGAGGAGGATAGGATGAGGAGGAGGATGAGGATAGGATGAGGATAGGATGAGGATGAGGATGAGGATAGCATGAGGACGAGGAAGACGATGAGGAAGAGGATTGGATGAGGATGAGGACTAGGATAAGATGCTGATAGAATGAGAATAGGATGAGGATGAGGATAGGGATGAGGATGGGGATGAGGATGGGGAGGAGGATGGGGATGAGGATGGGGATGAGGATGGGGAGGAGGACGGGGAGGAGGATGGGGATGAGGATGAGGATAGGAAGCGGATGAGGACGAAGAAGGGATAAGGAAGAGGATGAGGACGAAGAGGAGGGTATGATGAGGATGGGGATGAGGATGAGGATGAGGACGAGGATGAGGATGAGGATAGGATGAGGATAGGATGAGGATAGGATGAGGATAGGATGAGGATAGGATGAGGATAGGATGAGGATAGGATGAGGATAGGATGAGGATAGGATGAGGATAGGATGAGGATAGGATGAGGATAGGATGAGGATAGGATGAGGATAGGATGAGGATAGGATGAGGATAGGATGAGGATAGGATGAGGATAGGATGAGGATAGGATGAGGATAGGATGAGGATAGGATGAGGATAGGATGAGGATAGGATGAGGATAGGATGAGGATAGGATGAGGATAGGATGAGGATAGGATGAGGATAGGATGAGGATAGGATGAGGATAGGATGAGGATAGGATGAGGATAGGATGAGGATAGGATGAGGATAGGATGAGGATAGGATGAGGATAGGATGAGGATAGGATGAGGATAGGATGAGGATAGGATGAGGATAGGATGAGGATAGGATGAGGATAGGATGAGGATAGGATGAGGATAGGATGAGGATAGGATGAGGATAGGATGAGGATAGGATGAGGATAGGATGAGGATAGGATGAGGATAGGATGAGGATAGGATGAGGATAGGATGAGGATAGGATGAGGATAGGATGAGGATAGGATGAGGATGAGGATGAGGATAGGATGAGGGTGAGGACGAAGATGGGAAGAGGAAGAGGACGAGGATGAGGATGAGGATAGGATTTAGATGAGGACGGGGATAGGATGAGGAAGCGGATGAGGATAGGATAAGATGAGTATGAGGATGGGGATGAGGATGGGAATGAGGATGAGGATAGGATGAGGATGAGGACAAGGATATGACGAGGATAGGATTAGGAAGAGGATGAGGATGAGTAGGAGGATGAGGATGAGGATGATGAGGATTGGATGAGGAAGAGGATGAGCATAGGATGAAGACAAGGATAGGATGACGAAGAGGATGAGGATTAGGATAGGATGAGGATGACGATAATGATAGGATGAGAATGAGGGTTGGATGAGGATGAGAACAAAGATAGGATGAGGAAGAGGATGAGGATGAAGAGGAGGGTAGGATGAGAATGGGGATGAGGATGAGGATGAGGATAGAATGAGGACGA
>NC_032024.1:14030734-14031011 GCF_001865875.1 Lupinus angustifolius
ATAACGATGAGGATTAGGATAGGATGAGGATGAGGATGAGGATAGGATTAGGAGGAGGATGATGATGAGGATGAGGATTAGGAGGAGGTTAAGATAAGGATGAGGATGAGTATAGGATGACGATGAGGATGAGGATGAGGATAGAATGAGGAAGAGGATGATGATGAGGATAGGATGAAGATGAGGATGAGTATGAGGACATGGATAGGATGAGGATGAGGAGGAGGAGGAGAAGGAGGAGGATGAGGATAGGATGAGGACGAGGATGAGGATGAAG
>NC_032024.1:14031111-14032263 GCF_001865875.1 Lupinus angustifolius
TGAGGATGAGGATGAGGATAGGATGACGATGAGGAAGAGGAAGACGATGAGGATGACGATTGGATGAGGATGAGGACTAGGATAGGATGATGATAGGATGAGGATAGGATGAGGATGAGGATGGGGATGAGGATAGGAAGCGGATGAGGATGAAGATGGGATGAGGAAGAGGATGAGGACGAAGAGGAGGGTATGATGAGGACGGGGATGAGGAAGAGAATAGGATGAGGGTGAGGACGAAGATGGGAAGAGGAAGAGGATGAGGACGAATATGGGATGAGGATGAGAATAGGATGAGGATAGGATGAGAATAAGGAAGACGATGAGGACGAAGATAGGAAGAGGAAGAGGACGAGGATGAGGAGAATGATAGGATAAGGATGAGGATAAGGATGAGGATGAGGATGAGGATAGGATGAGGATGAGGATGAGAATAAGGAAGAGGATGAGGATGAGAACAAGGATAGGATGAGGAATTGGAGGAGGAAGATGAGCATAGGATGAGGATGAGGAGGAGGATGAGATGAGGATAGGGTGAGGATGAGGATGAGGATGAGGATAGAATGAGGATGAGGACAAAGATAGGATGAGGAAGAGGATGAGGATAGGATAGGACGAGTATGAGGATGGGGATGAGGATGGGAATGAGGATGAGGATAGGATGAGGATGAGGATAGAATGAGGATGAGGACAAAGATAGGATGAGGAAGAGGATGAGGATAGGATAGGACGAGTATGAGGATGGGGATGAGGATGGGAATGAGGATGAGGATAGGATGAGGATGAGGATAGAATGAGGATGAGGACAAAGATAGGATGAGGAAGAGGATGAGGATAGGATAGGACGAGTATGAGGATGGGGATGAGGATGAAGAAGAGGATAGGGTGAGGACGAGGATAGGATGAGGAAGAAGATGAGGAAGAGGATGATGATAAGGATTGGAAGAGGATGAGGATGAGGCTGAGGATGAGGATGAGGATGAGGATGACAAAGAGGACGAAGATAAGATGAACAAGAGGATAGGAAGAGGATGAGGATAGGATGAGGATGAGGATGAGGATGAGGATGAGGATGAGGATGAGGATGCAAATGAGGAAGAGGATGAGGATAAGGATGAGGATTAGGATTAGGATAGGATGAGGATGGGGATG
>NC_032024.1:14032363-14032755 GCF_001865875.1 Lupinus angustifolius
GAGGACGAGGATAGGATGAGGATGAGGACAGCATGAGGATGAGGAGGAGGAGGAGGAGGAGGAGGATGAGGATAGGATTGGATGACGATGAGGACGAGGATGAGGATGAGGAGGTGGATTGATGGGGATGAGGGTGAGGATGAGGATGAGGATGAGAATGAGGATAGGATGAGGATGACGATAGGATGAGGGTGAGGACGAGGATGAGGATGGGGATGAGGATGGGTATGAGGATGGGGATGAGGATGGGGATGAGGATCGGATGAGGATGAAGATGAGGACGAGGATAGGATGAGGATAGGATGACGAAGGGGATGGGGATGGGGATGAGGAAGAGGGTGAGGGTAAGTTGAGAATGAGGATGAGCATGAGGACGAAGATAGGATGAGGAT
>NC_032024.1:14032855-14038008 GCF_001865875.1 Lupinus angustifolius
AGGATATGGATGAGGATGGGGATGAGGATAAGGATGAGGATGAGGATGATGAGGAGGGTAGAATGAGGATGAGGACGAGGACGAGGATAGGATGAGGAAGTGGATGAGGATGAGGATAGGATGGGGAGGAGGAGAAGGAAGAGGAGGAGCAGGAGGATGACGATAGGGATAGGATGAGGAGGAGGACGAGGACGAGGATATGGATAGGAGGAGGACGAGGATATGGATAGGAGGAGGATGAGGATAGGATAGGATGACGATGAGGACGAGGATAGGATAAGGATGAGGATGAGGGTAGGATGAGGAGGAGGGTGAGGACGAAGATGGGAAGAGGAAGAGGAAGAGGAAGAGGAAGAGGAAGAGGAAGAGGAAGAGGAAGAGGAAGAGGAAGAGGAAGAGGAAGAGGAAGAGGAAGAGGAAGAGGAAGAGGAAGAGGAAGAGGAAGAGGAAGAGGAAGAGGAAGAGGAAGAGGAAGAGGAAGAGGAAGAGGAAGAGGAAGAGGAAGAGGAAGAGGAAGAGGAAGAGGAAGAGGAAGAGGAAGAGGAAGAGGAAGAGGAAGAGGAAGAGGAAGAGGAAGAGGAAGAGGAAGAGGAAGAGGAAGAGGAAGAGGAAGAGGAAGAGGAAGAGGAAGAGGAAGAGGAAGAGGAAGAGGAAGAGGAAGAGGAAGAGGAAGAGGAAGAGGAAGAGGAAGAGGAAGAGGAAGAGGAAGAGGAAGAGGAAGAGGAAGAGGAAGAGGAAGAGGAAGAGGAAGAGGAAGAGGAAGAGGAAGAGGAAGAGGAAGAGGAAGAGGAAGAGGAAGAGGAAGAGGAAGAGGAAGAGGAAGAGGAAGAGGAAGAGGAAGAGGAAGAGGAAGAGGAAGAGGAAGAGGAAGAGGAAGAGGAAGAGGAAGAGGAAGAGGAAGAGGAAGAGGAAGAGGAAGAGGAAGAGGAAGAGGAAGAGGAAGAGGAAGAGGAAGAGGAAGAGGAAGAGGAAGAGGAAGAGGAAGAGGAAGAGGAAGAGGAAGAGGAAGAGGAAGAGGAAGAGGAAGAGGAAGAGGAAGAGGAAGAGGAAGAGGAAGAGGAAGAGGAAGAGGAAGAGGAAGAGGAAGAGGAAGAGGAAGAGGAAGAGGAAGAGGAAGAGGAAGAGGAAGAGGAAGAGGAAGAGGAAGAGGAAGAGGAAGAGGAAGAGGAAGAGGAAGAGGAAGAGGAAGAGGAAGAGGAAGAGGAAGAGGAAGAGGAAGAGGAAGAGGAAGAGGAAGAGGAAGAGGAAGAGGAAGAGGAAGAGGAAGAGGAAGAGGAAGAGGAAGAGGAAGAGGAAGAGGAAGAGGAAGAGGAAGAGGAAGAGGAAGAGGAAGAGGAAGAGGAAGAGGAAGAGGAAGAGGAAGAGGAAGAGGAAGAGGAAGAGGAAGAGGAAGAGGAAGAGGAAGAGGAAGAGGAAGAGGAAGAGGAAGAGGAAGAGGAAGAGGAAGAGGAAGAGGAAGAGGAAGAGGAAGAGGAAGAGGAAGAGGAAGAGGAAGAGGAAGAGGAAGAGGAAGAGGAAGAGGAAGAGGAAGAGGAAGAGGAAGAGGAAGAGGAAGAGGAAGAGGAAGAGGAAGAGGAAGAGGAAGAGGAAGAGGAAGAGGAAGAGGAAGAGGAAGAGGAAGAGGAAGAGGAAGAGGAAGAGGAAGAGGAAGAGGAAGAGGAAGAGGAAGAGGAAGAGGAAGAGGAAGAGGAAGAGGAAGAGGAAGAGGAAGAGGAAGAGGAAGAGGAAGAGGAAGAGGAAGAGGAAGAGGAAGAGGAAGAGGAAGAGGAAGAGGAAGAGGAAGAGGAAGAGGAAGAGGAAGAGGAAGAGGAAGAGGAAGAGGAAGAGGAAGAGGAAGAGGAAGAGGAAGAGGAAGAGGAAGAGGAAGAGGAAGAGGAAGAGGAAGAGGAAGAGGAAGAGGAAGAGGAAGAGGAAGAGGAAGAGGAAGAGGAAGAGGAAGAGGAAGAGGAAGAGGAAGAGGAAGAGGAAGAGGAAGAGGAAGAGGAAGAGGAAGAGGAAGAGGAAGAGGAAGAGGAAGAGGAAGAGGAAGAGGAAGAGGAAGAGGAAGAGGAAGAGGAAGAGGAAGAGGAAGAGGAAGAGGAAGAGGAAGAGGAAGAGGAAGAGGAAGAGGAAGAGGAAGAGGAAGAGGAAGAGGAAGAGGAAGAGGAAGAGGAAGAGGAAGAGGAAGAGGAAGAGGAAGAGGAAGAGGAAGAGGAAGAGGAAGAGGAAGAGGAAGAGGAAGAGGAAGAGGAAGAGGAAGAGGAAGAGGAAGAGGAAGAGGAAGAGGAAGAGGAAGAGGAAGAGGAAGAGGAAGAGGAAGAGGAAGAGGAAGAGGAAGAGGAAGAGGAAGAGGAAGAGGAAGAGGAAGAGGAAGAGGAAGAGGAAGAGGAAGAGGAAGAGGAAGAGGAAGAGGAAGAGGAAGAGGAAGAGGAAGAGGAAGAGGAAGAGGAAGAGGAAGAGGAAGAGGAAGAGGAAGAGGAAGAGGAAGAGGAAGAGGAAGAGGAAGAGGAAGAGGAAGAGGAAGAGGAAGAGGAAGAGGAAGAGGAAGAGGAAGAGGAAGAGGAAGAGGAAGAGGAAGAGGAAGAGGAAGAGGAAGAGGAAGAGGAAGAGGAAGAGGAAGAGGAAGAGGAAGAGGAAGAGGAAGAGGAAGAGGAAGAGGAAGAGGAAGAGGAAGAGGAAGAGGAAGAGGAAGAGGAAGAGGAAGAGGAAGAGGAAGAGGAAGAGGAAGAGGAAGAGGAAGAGGAAGAGGAAGAGGAAGAGGAAGAGGAAGAGGAAGAGGAAGAGGAAGAGGAAGAGGAAGAGGAAGAGGAAGAGGAAGAGGAAGAGGAAGAGGAAGAGGAAGAGGAAGAGGAAGAGGAAGAGGAAGAGGAAGAGGAAGAGGAAGAGGAAGAGGAAGAGGAAGAGGAAGAGGAAGAGGAAGAGGAAGAGGAAGAGGAAGAGGAAGAGGAAGAGGAAGAGGAAGAGGAAGAGGAAGAGGAAGAGGAAGAGGAAGAGGAAGAGGAAGAGGAAGAGGAAGAGGAAGAGGAAGAGGAAGAGGAAGAGGAAGAGGAAGAGGAAGAGGAAGAGGAAGAGGAAGAGGAAGAGGAAGAGGAAGAGGAAGAGGAAGAGGAAGAGGAAGAGGAAGAGGAAGAGGAAGAGGAAGAGGAAGAGGAAGAGGAAGAGGAAGAGGAAGAGGAAGAGGAAGAGGAAGAGGAAGAGGAAGAGGAAGAGGAAGAGGAAGAGGAAGAGGAAGAGGAAGAGGAAGAGGAAGAGGAAGAGGAAGAGGAAGAGGAAGAGGAAGAGGAAGAGGAAGAGGAAGAGGAAGAGGAAGAGGAAGAGGAAGAGGAAGAGGAAGAGGAAGAGGAAGAGGAAGAGGAAGAGGAAGAGGAAGAGGAAGAGGAAGAGGAAGAGGAAGAGGAAGAGGAAGAGGAAGAGGAAGAGGAAGAGGAAGAGGAAGAGGAAGAGGAAGAGGAAGAGGAAGAGGAAGAGGAAGAGGAAGAGGAAGAGGAAGAGGAAGAGGAAGAGGAAGAGGAAGAGGAAGAGGAAGAGGAAGAGGAAGAGGAAGAGGAAGAGGAAGAGGAAGAGGAAGAGGAAGAGGAAGAGGAAGAGGAAGAGGAAGAGGAAGAGGAAGAGGAAGAGGAAGAGGAAGAGGAAGAGGAAGAGGAAGAGGAAGAGGAAGAGGAAGAGGAAGAGGAAGAGGAAGAGGAAGAGGAAGAGGAAGAGGAAGAGGAAGAGGAAGAGGAAGAGGAAGAGGAAGAGGAAGAGGAAGAGGAAGAGGAAGAGGAAGAGGAAGAGGAAGAGGAAGAGGAAGAGGAAGAGGAAGAGGAAGAGGAAGAGGAAGAGGAAGAGGAAGAGGAAGAGGAAGAGGAAGAGGAAGAGGAAGAGGAAGAGGAAGAGGAAGAGGAAGAGGAAGAGGAAGAGGAAGAGGAAGAGGAAGAGGAAGAGGAAGAGGAAGAGGAAGAGGAAGAGGAAGAGGAAGAGGAAGAGGAAGAGGAAGAGGAAGAGGAAGAGGAAGAGGAAGAGGAAGAGGAAGAGGAAGAGGAAGAGGAAGAGGAAGAGGAAGAGGAAGAGGAAGAGGAAGAGGAAGAGGAAGAGGAAGAGGAAGAGGAAGAGGAAGAGGAAGAGGAAGAGGAAGAGGAAGAGGAAGAGGAAGAGGAAGAGGAAGAGGAAGAGGAAGAGGAAGAGGAAGAGGAAGAGGAAGAGGAAGAGGAAGAGGAAGAGGAAGAGGAAGAGGAAGAGGAAGAGGAAGAGGAAGAGGAAGAGGAAGAGGAAGAGGAAGAGGAAGAGGAAGAGGAAGAGGAAGAGGAAGAGGAAGAGGAAGAGGAAGAGGAAGAGGAAGAGGAAGAGGAAGAGGAAGAGGAAGAGGAAGAGGAAGAGGAAGAGGAAGAGGAAGAGGAAGAGGAAGAGGAAGAGGAAGAGGAAGAGGAAGAGGAAGAGGAAGAGGAAGAGGAAGAGGAAGAGGAAGAGGAAGAGGATGAGGATGAGGATAGGATGAGGACGAGGATAGGATGAAGGTGAGGACAGCATGAGGATGAGGAGGAGGAGGAGGAGGAGGATGAGGATAGGATAGGATGACGATGAGGATAGGAGGATGAGGATTAGGATAGGATGAGGATGAGGATGAGGACGAGAATGAGGATGAGGATAGGATGAGGATCAGGATCAGGATGAGGATGAGGATAGGATGAGAGGATGAGGATGGGGATGAGGATGGGGATGAGGATGGGGATGAGGATATGGATGAGGATGGGGATAAGGATGAGGATGAGGATGAAGAGGAGGGTAGGATGAGGATGAGGACGAGGACGAGGATAGGATGAGGAAGTGGATAAGGATGAGGATAGAATGAGGAGGAGGAGAAGGAAGAGGAGGAGGAGGAGGATCGGGATAGGTATAGGATGAGGAGGAGGAGAAGGAGGAGGAAGATATGGATAGGAGGAGGATCAAGATAGGATGAGGATGAAGAGGAGGATGGGTTGAGGATGAGGATGAGGATGAGTATAGGATGAGGGTGAGGACGAAGATGGGAAAAGGAAGAGGATGATGATGAATATGGGATGAAGATTAGAATAGGATCAGGATAGGATGAGAATAAGGAAGAGGATGAGGACGAAGATGGGAAGAGGAAGAGGACGAGGATGAGGAGAATGATAGGAAAAGGATGAGGATGAGGATAGGATGAGGATGAGGATGAG
>NC_032024.1:14038108-14038320 GCF_001865875.1 Lupinus angustifolius
ATGAGGATGAGGATGAGGAGGAGGATGAGGATGAGGATGAGAATTAGGATAGGATGAGGATGAGGATGAGGATGAGGAAGAGGGAAGGATGAGTATGAGGATGAGGATTAGGATAGGATAAGGAGGAGGATGAGGATGATGAGGACGAGGATGAGGATGAGGATGAGGAGGAGGAGGAAGATGAGGATATGATGAGGATGAGGATGAGGATG
>NC_032024.1:14038420-14039623 GCF_001865875.1 Lupinus angustifolius
AGGATAGGATGAGGAAGAGGATGAGGATAGGATGACGAAGGGGATGGGGATGGGGATGGAGATGAGGAAGAGGGTGAGGGTAGGTTGAGGATGAGGATAAGGATGAGGACGAAGATGGGATCAGGAAGAGGATGAGGATGAGGTTAGGATGAGGATGAGGGTTAGGATGAGGACGAGGATAGAATGAGGAAGATGATAGGATGAGGATGAGGATGAGGATGAGGGTGAGGATGAGGACGAGGATAGATTGAGGAAGATGATAGGATGAGGATGAGGATAGGATGAGGAGGAGGAAGAAGAGGATGAGGATGAGGATAGCAATAGGAGGAGGAAGAGGATGGGGAAGAGGATAGGATGAGGATGAGGATGAAGACGAGGATAGGAGGAGGAAGAGGATGAGGATGAGGAGGATGATGAGGAGGAGGATGAGGATGAGGATGAGGACGAGGATGAGGATGAGGATGAAGATGAGGATAGGATGAGGATGAGGAAGAGGATAGGAGGAGGAAGAGGATAGGGATAGGATGACGATGAGGATGAGGAGGAGGATGAGGATGAGGATAAGGAATTGATGAGGATGAGGACAGGATGAGGATGAGGATGAGGATAGGATGAGGATGAGCGGGAGGATATGATGAGAATGAGGATAGGATGAGGGTGAGGACAAAGATGGGATGAGGAAGAGGACGAAGATGGGATGAGGATGAGCTTAGGATAGGATAGGATGAGTATGAGGATGGGGATGAGGATGAGGAGAGGATGAGGATGAGGATGGGGATGAGGATGAGGAGAGGATGAGGATGAGGATGAGGATAGGATGAAGACAACGATAGGATGAGGAAGAGGATGAGGATAGGATGAAGACAACGATAGGATGAGGAAGAGGATGAGGATAGGATGAAGACAACGATAGGATGAGGAAGAGGATGAGGATAGGATGAAGACAACGATAGGATGAGGAAGAGGATGAGGATAGGATGAAGACAACGATAGGATGAGGAAGAGGATGAGGATAGGATGAAGACAACGATAGGATGAGGAAGAGGATGAGGATGAAGATGAGGGTAGCATGAGGATGGGGATGAGGATAAAGAAGAGGATAGGATGAGGACGAGGATAGGGTGAGGAAGAAGATGAGGAAGAGGATGAGGATGAGGATGAGGATGAGGATGAGGATGAGGATGAGGATGAGGATGAGGATGA
>NC_032024.1:14039723-14040704 GCF_001865875.1 Lupinus angustifolius
ATGAGGACGAAGATAGGATGAGGAAGAGGATGAGGATGAAGAGGAGGGTAGGATGAGGATGGCGATGGGGATGAGGATGAGGAAGTGGATAGGATGAAGATGAGGACAGCATGAGGATGTGGATGATGATAAGATGAAGATGAGGACAGCATGAGGATGAGGAGGAGGAGGAGGAGGATGAGGATAGGAGAGGATGACAATGAGGACGAGGATGAGGATGAGGACGTGGATTGACGGGGATGAGGATGAGGATGAGGATGTGGACGATGATAGGATGAGGATGAGAATGAGGATAGGATGAGGATGACGATAGGATCAGGGTGAGGATGAGGATGAGGATGGGGATGAGGATGGGGATGAGGATGAGGATGAGGATGAGGATGAGGATGAGGATGAAGAGGAGGGTAGGATGAGGATGAGGACGAGGACGAGGATAGGATGAGGAAGTGGATGAGGATGAGGATAGAATGAGGAGGAGGAGAAGGAAGAGGAGGAGGAGGAGGATAAGGATAGGGATAGGATGAGGAGGAGGAGGGTGAAGAGGATAGGATGAGGATGAGGATGAGGACGAGGATAGGAGGAGGAAGAGTATGAGGATAGGATGAGGATGAGGAGGATGATGAGGAGGAGGATGAGGATGAGGATGAGGATTAGGACGAGGACGACGATGAGGATGAAGATGAGGATAGGATGAGGATGAGGACGAGGATAGGAGGAGGAAGAGGATAGGGATAGGATGACGATGAGGATGAGGAGGAGGATGAGGATGAGGATAAGGATAGGATGAGGATGAGGATGAGGATGAGGATGGGGAAGAGGGAAGAGGATGAGGATGAGGATGAGGATGAGGATGAGGATGCGGATGAGGATGAGGATGAGGATGAGGAAGAGGAAGAGGATAGGAAGAGGATAGGATGACGATGAAGACGAAGATAGGATGAGGATGAGGATGAAAGGAGGGTAGGATGAGGATGGGGATGA
>NC_032024.1:14040804-14041384 GCF_001865875.1 Lupinus angustifolius
GGATGAGGACGAGAATGAGGATGAGGATGAGGATAGGATGAGGATTAGGATGAGAATTTTGAAGAGGATGAGGATGAGGATAAGGATAGGAAGAGGAAGGGGAAGAGGAAGAGGTTTAGGATGAGGATAGGATGAGGATGAGGATGAGGATTAGGATGAGGATGAGGATAAGGATAAGCATGAGGATGAGGATTAGGACATGATGAGGATGGGGAGGAGGATGTGGATGAGGATGAGGAAGAGGATAGGATGAGGATGAGGATGAGGACGATGATAGGATGAGGAAGAGGATGAGGATGAAGAGGAGGGTAGGATGAGAATGAGGATAGGATGAGGAGGAGGAGGATGTGGATGAGGATGAAGTTGAGCATGAGGATGAGGATAGGATGAGGATCCGGATGAGGATGACGATGAGCATAAGTTGAGGATGAGGAGGAGGATAGGATGAGGACGAGGATAGGGTGAGGATGAGGATGAGGATGAGGATGAGGATAGGATGAGGATGAGGATAGGATGAGATGGGGATGAGGATGAGGATAGGATGAGGAGCAGGATAGGATGAGGATGAGGAGGAGGATAA
>NC_032024.1:14041484-14041839 GCF_001865875.1 Lupinus angustifolius
GAGGAGGAGGATGAGGATGAGGATGAGTATGAGGATGAGGATGAGCATGAAGATGAGGATGAGGAGGAGGAGGATGAGGATGAGGACGAGGATATGATGTGGAGTTGGAGGAGGAGGATGAGGATGAGGAAGAGGATAGGATGAGAATGAAGATGAGGATGAGGATAGGATGAGGGTGAGGACGGAGATGGGATGAGGAGAGGATGAGGAAGAGGATAGGATGAGGATGAGGATTAGGATGAGGATAGGACTAGGATGAGGAGGAGGATAGGATGAGGATGAGGATGAGGAAGAGCATAGGGACGATGATAGGATAAGGAAGAGGATGAAGATAGGATGAGGATGAGGATAGGAT
>NC_032024.1:14041939-14042241 GCF_001865875.1 Lupinus angustifolius
AGGATGAGGATGAGGATGAGGATGAGGATAGGATGAGGAGGAGGATAGGATGAGGATGAGGATAGGATGAGGAATTGGAGGACGAGGATGAGGACGAGGATAGGCTGAGGATGAGGATGAGGATGATGATAGGATGAGGATGAGGATAGGATGAGGGAGAGGACAAAGATGAGGATGAGGATGAGGATTAGGATAGTATGAGGATGAGTTTGAGGATAGGGATGAGGATGAGGAAGAGGATAGGATGAGGATGAGGACGAAGATAGGATGAGGAAGAGGATGAGGGTAGGATGAGGATGGGG
>NC_032024.1:14042341-14042734 GCF_001865875.1 Lupinus angustifolius
GAGGAGGAGGATAAGATGAGGATGAGGAGGACGATAGGATGAGGATGAGGATGAGGAGCAGGAGGAGGATGAGGATGAGGATAGGATGATGACGAGGATATGAAGAGGAGTTGGAGGAGGAGGATGAGGATAGGGAAGAGGATGAGGATGAGGAGGAGAATAGGATGAGGATGAGGATCAGGATAGGATGAGGGTCAGGATGAAGATGGGATGAGGAAGAGGAAGAGGACGGAGATGAGGATTATGATTAGGATAAGGATGAGGATAGGACTAGGATGAGGAGGAGGATAGGATGAGGATGACAATGAGGATGAGGATGAGGATGAGGATGAGGAAGAGCATGAGGATGAGGATGAGGACGAGGATAGGATGAGGATAGGATAAGGATGACGA
>NC_032024.1:14042834-14043140 GCF_001865875.1 Lupinus angustifolius
GATTAGGATAGGATGAGGATGGGGATGAGTATGAGGAAGAGGATAGGATGAGGATAGGATGAGTATGAGGATGAGGATGAAGAGGAGGGTAGGATGAGTATGAGGATGAGGATGAGGATAGGATGAGGATGGGGATGAGGATGAGGAAGAGGATAGGATGAGGATGAGGAAGAGGGGGAGGAGGAAGAGGAGGGTAGGATAAGGATGAGGATGAGGATAATGATAGGATGAGGAATTGGAGGACGATAGGATGAGGATGAGGAGGAGGATGAGGAGGAGGAGGAGGATGAGGATAGGATGAGGATG
>NC_032024.1:14043240-14043484 GCF_001865875.1 Lupinus angustifolius
GATGAGGGTGAGGATAGGATGAGGGTGAGGACGAAGATGGGATGAGGAAGAGGATGAGGACGAAGTTGGGATGAGGATGAGGATGAGGATGACGATGAGGAGGAGGATAGGAGGAGGATAGGATGAGGATGAGGATGACGATGGATGAGGATGAGGATGAATATGAAGAGGAGGATTAGGATGAGGATGAGGATCAGGATTAGGATGGGGATGAGGATGAGGAAGAGGATAGGATGAGGATGAG
>NC_032024.1:14044054-14046411 GCF_001865875.1 Lupinus angustifolius
AGGATGAGGATGAGGATAAGATGAGGATGAGGATGAGGATGAGGTGGAGGATGGGGATGGGGAGGAGGATGAGGATGGGGAAGAAGATAGGATGAGGATGAGGATGAGGTGGAGGATGGGGATGGGGAGGAGGGTGAGGATGGGGAAGAAGATAGGATGAGGATGAGGATGAGGTGGAGGATGGGGATGGGGAGGAGGGTGAGGATGGGGAAGAAGATAGGATGAGGATGAGGATGAGGTGGAGGATGGGGATGGGGAGGAGGGTGAGGATGGGGAAGAAGATAGGATGAGGATGAGGATGAGGTGGAGGATGGGGATGGGGAGGAGGGTGAGGATGGGGAAGAAGATAGGATGAGGATGAGGATGAGGTGGAGGATGGGGATGGGGAGGAGGGTGAGGATGGGGAAGAAGATAGGATGAGGATGAGGATGAGGTGGAGGATGGGGATGGGGAGGAGGGTGAGGATGGGGAAGAAGATAGGATGAGGATGAGGATGAGGTGGAGGATGGGGATGGGGAGGAGGGTGAGGATGGGGAAGAAGATAGGATGAGGATGAGGATGAGGTGGAGGATGGGGATGGGGAGGAGGGTGAGGATGGGGAAGAAGATAGGATGAGGATGAGGATGAGGTGGAGGATGGGGATGGGGAGGAGGGTGAGGATGGGGAAGAAGATAGGATGAGGATGAGGATGAGGTGGAGGATGGGGATGGGGAGGAGGGTGAGGATGGGGAAGAAGATAGGATGAGGATGAGGATGAGGATAGGATGACGGTGAGGACGAAGATGGGATGAGGAAGAGGATAGGATGAGGATGAAGACGAAGATAGGATAAGGAAGAGGAAGAGGATGAAGAGGAGGGTAAGATGAGGATGAAGATGAGGATAGCTTAAGGATGGGGATGAGGATGAGGATGAGGATGAAGAGGAGGGTAGGATGAGGACGTGGATAGGATGAGGATGAGAAGGAGGATGAGTATGACGATAATGAGGAGGATTGGATGAGGATGAGGATGAGGATAGGATGAGGTTGTGGAGGAAGATAGGATGAGGAATTGGAGGAGGAGGAGGAGGATGAGGATGAGGATGAGGATAGGATGAGGATGAGGAAGAGGATAGGATGGGGATAGGATGAGGTGGGGACGAAGATGGGATGAGGAAGAGGATTCGGACGAAGATGGGATGAGGATGAGGATAGGATGAGGATGAGGATAGGACGAGGACGTGGACGAGGAGGAGGATAGGATGAGGATGCGGAAGAGAATGAGGATGAGCACGAGGATATGATGAGGATAGGATGAGGAGTTGGAGGATGTGGATGAGGATGAGGATGAGGATGAGGAGGAGGATAGGATGAGGATGAGTATGAGGATGAGGACAGGACGAGGATGGGGACGAGGATGAGGAGGAGGATAGGATGAGGATGAGGAGGAGGATAGGATGAAGATGAGGATGAGGATGAGGATGAGGATATGATGAGGATGAGGATGAGGATGAGGATAAGGATTAGGATGAGGATAGGACGAGGATGACGACGAGGATGAGGAGAGGATAGGATGAGGATGAGGATGAGGATATGATGAGGATGAGGATGAGGATAAATTGAGGATGACGATGAGGATAGGATGAGGATGAGGATTAAGATGAGGATGAGGATGAGGATAAGGATGAGGATGAGGATAGGATGAGGATGAGGATGAGGATGAGGATTAGGAAGAGGATGAGTATAAGATGAGGATGAGGACGAAGATGGGATGAGGAAGAGGATGAGGATGAGCATGAGGATAGAATGAGGATGGAATGAGGAAGAGGATGAGGACATGGATAGGATGAGGATGAGGATGGGGATAGGTTGAGGAGGAGGAGGATGAGGATGAGGGTAGGATGAGGACGAGGATAGGATGAGGAATTGGAGGAGGAGGATGAGGATGAGGATGAGGAGGAGGACAAGATGAGGATGAGGAGGAGGAGAGGATGAGGGTGAGGATGAGTATAAGATGACGATAAGGACGAAGATAAGATGAGGAAGAGGATGAGGATGAAGAGAAGGGTAGGATGAGGATGGGGATGAGGATGAGGAAGTGGATAGAATGAAGATGAGGATGAGGACGAAGATAGGATTAGGAAGAGAATGAGGATGAAGAGGTGGGTAGGATGAGGATAGGATGAGGACGACTGTAGGATGAGGACGACGATAGGATGAGGATAAGGATAGGATGAGGATGTGGATAGGATGAGGATAGGAGGAGGAGGAGGATGAGGATGAGGATGAGGAAGAGGATGAGGAAGAGGTTGAGGACGATTTTAGGAAGAGGATGAGGATGAGGATAGGATTAAGAGGAGGATGAGGATGAGGAAGAGC
>NC_032024.1:14046511-14046775 GCF_001865875.1 Lupinus angustifolius
AGGATGAAGAGGAAGGTAGGATGAGGATGAGGATAGGATGAGGAAAGGATGAGGAATTGGAGGAGGAGGAGGAAGAGGATGAGAATGAGGACGAAGAGGAAGGTAGGATTAGGATGGGGATGAGGATGAGGATAGGATGAGGATAGGATGAGAATAGGATGAGGATAGGATGAGGCTAGGATGAGGATGAGGATAAGGTGAGGACGAGGAGGAGGATGAGGATGAGGATGCGGATAGGATGAGGATGAGGAGGAGGATAGAATG
>NC_032024.1:14046875-14047473 GCF_001865875.1 Lupinus angustifolius
AGGAGAATGAGGATGAGGATAGGATGAGGAGGAGGATGAGGATGAGGATAAGGAAGAGGATGAGCATAAGATAAGGAAGAGGACGAAGATGGGATGAGGAAGAGGATGAGGATGAGGATGGGATGAGGATGGGATGAGGAAGACGATGGGGATGAAGATGAGGATATGATGAGTATGAGGATAGGATGAGGATGATTATAGGAAGAGGATGAGGAAGAGGATAGGATGAGGAGGAGGAGGATGATGAGGATGCGGATAGGATGAGGAGGAGGAGGAGGAGGAGGAGGAGGATGAGGACATGATTAGGATAGGATAAGGATGAGGTTATGATGAGGATGAGGATAAGGATAGAATGAGGAAGAGGATAAGGATGAGGCTAGGATGAGGATGAGGATGAGGAGGAGGATTAGGATAGGATGAGGATAGGATGAGGGTGAGGACGAAGAAGAGGCTGAGGATGAGGATGAGGAGGATGATGAGGATGCGAATAGGATGAGCAGTATGATAGGATGAGGCCAAGGATAGGATGAGGATAGGATGAGGATGAGGATCGGATGAGGAGGAGAAGGAGGAGGATGAGGATGAGGATAGGATGAGG
>NC_032024.1:14047573-14048288 GCF_001865875.1 Lupinus angustifolius
GGATGAGGATGAGGAGGAGGAGGAGGATGAGGATGAGGATGAGGATGAGAATAGGACGAGGACGAGTATAGGATAAGTAATTGGAGGATGAGGATGAGGAGGAGGACAAGATGAGGATGAGGAAGAGGATAGGATGAGGGTGAGGATGAGTATAGGATGAGGATGAGAACGAAGATAGGATGAGGAAGGGGATGAGGATGAAGAGGAGGGTAGGATGAGGATGGGGACGAGGATGAGGATGAGGATGAGGAAGAGGATGAGGATGTGGATAGGATGAGGATAGGATGAGGATAGGATGAGGATGAGGATGACGATGAGGATATGATGCGGATGAGGATGAGGATGAGGAGGAGAAGGAGGATTGGATGAGGAAGAGGATGAGGAGGCGGAGGAGGCGGATGAGGATAGGATGAGTATGAGGATGAGGATAGGATGAGGACGAGGATATGATAAGGATAGGATGAGGAGTTGCAGGATGAGGATGAGGATAGGATGAGGGTGAGGACGAAGATGGGATGACGATGAGGATAGGATGAGGTTGATGATTAGAATGAGGATAGGACGAGGATGAGGAGGAGGATAGCATGAGGATGAGGAGGAGGATGAGGCTGAGGATGAGGAAGAGCATGACGATAGAATGAGGATGAGGACGAGGATACGATTAGGAAGAGGATGAGGATAGGATAGGATGAGGATGGGGATGAGGATGGGAATG
>NC_032024.1:14048388-14049235 GCF_001865875.1 Lupinus angustifolius
TAGAGGAGGATGAGGATGAAGAGGAGGATAGGATGAGGATGAGGATAGGATGAGGGTGAGGACGAAGATGAGGTCGAGGATTAGGATGAGGATGAGGATGAGGATGAGGATGAGGATTAGGATAGGTTGAGGATGGGGATTAGGATGAGGAAGAGGATAGGTTGAGGATGAGGACCAAGTTAGGATGAGGATGAAAAGGAGGGTAGGATGAGGATGGGGATGAGTTTGAGGATAGCATGAGGACGAGGATAGGATGAGGAGAAGGATAGAATGAGGATGAGTAGGACGATGAGGAAGAGCATGAGGACGAGGATAGGATGAGGAGGAGGAGGAGGATGAGGATTGGATGAGGACGATGATAGGATGAGGAAGAGGAGGAGGATAGGATGAGGGTGAGCACAAAGATGGGATGAGGAAAAGGATGAGGACGAAGATGGCATAAGGATGAGGATTAGGATGAGGATAGGACGAGGATAAGGAGGAGGATAGGATGAGGATGAGGAGGTGGATGAGGATGAAGATGAGGAAGAGCATGAGGATGAGGATAGGATGAGGATGAGGACGAGGATACGATGAGGATAGGATGAGGATCAGGATGAGGATGAGTATCAGGATGAAGATGAGGGTAAGATCAGGATTGGGATGAGGATGAGGATGTGGATGAGGATAGGATGAGGATAAGGACAAAGATAGGATGAGGAAGAGCATGAGGATGAAGAGGAGGGTAGGATGAGGATGGGGATGAGGATGAGGATAGGATGAGGATGAGCACGAAGATAGGATGAGGAAGAAGAGGACGGTAGGATGAGGATGAGGATGAGGATAGGATGAGGACGTGGATAGGATG
>NC_032024.1:14049335-14050392 GCF_001865875.1 Lupinus angustifolius
TGAGGATGAGGATGAGGATGAGGATGAGGATGAGGATGAGGATGAGGATGAGGATGAGGATGAGGATGAGGATGAGGATGAGGATGTGGATGAGGATTGGATTAGGATGAGGATGAGGATGAGGAGGAGGAGGAGGATGAGGATGAGGATGAGGATTAGGATAGGATGAGGATGAGGATGAGGACGAGGATGAAGAGGAGTGTAGGATGATGATGTGAACCTCTTGTGTAAAAGGCTCTTGAAACGATCTATCTTGGTTGGTGTATGGCCTAGGCTCACGGTTGAGTTATGCGTTTGAGATACGCAGCGGAAATAACTTGTGTTTTGGATAAAAGAATATGGAAAAGAGATGAGGTGAGGCGCCACAAACAATTCAGTTGTTTGATAAGCCAAGTGATACTCGCCACAAGAACTTGGTTCTTGATAAGAACTTTTAATCTTGGTTCAGCCAAGAAGGTTTGGAGAATACTCTCACAAGGATATAATCCTCTGATTCACAAAGGAATACAATTTAGTTTGAGTGAAAGTTGTTTATTTCTCAACATAGAACATTACATATATAGGCAAGCCATCAAGGCTCCCACGGTTTGGATACTAAGAGTGCATGCCTTGCACGTTCACATTGGATCCTAAATGAACAATGAATCTACTCCTAATCTAGACTAAATTCGTGTAGGAAAAGACTTGGCACATGTGCCTTATTACAATTGAAAACAAACTTAATGACTAGGCCAATTGACTTTCAATGCCACGGTTTAAGCCTTTGACATATGCAGCGGAAATAACTTGTGTTTTGGATAAAAGAAGATGGAAAAGAGTTGAGGTGAGGTGCCACAAACAATTTAGCTGTTTGATAAACCAAGTGATGCTCGCCACAAGAACCTGGTTCTTGATAAGAACTTTTAATCTTGGTTTAGTCAAGAAGGTGTGGAGAATACTCTCACAAGGATATAATCCTCTTTGATTCACAAAGGAATACAATTTAGTTTGACTCAAAGTTGTTTATTTCTCAACACAAAACATTACATATATAGGCAAGCCATCAAGGCTCCCTCGG
>NC_032024.1:14050492-14051212 GCF_001865875.1 Lupinus angustifolius
TCATAGGATTCTTCCAATTTGGCACATGGCAAATGTTGAGTTTATGCCTTGTTAATGCTCTTCGGTTCCACTTGAATGTTGGCATAGGATGACTTAGGATGCCTCTGAATGAATTATGTTCAGGTGGTTTTAGCTCCAACGGTCCAAACATAGCCTTAAAGCTCCACAAATGCTCCTATAAGCCCCTCCACGGTCATCTTGAAGATTCCCTCGAGCAAATGTCTTCCAACGACCATATTAGACTCTAATTACCTGCCAAATAATATTAGACAATGTTAGAATAAGTTTGGTTCACGAAAATATTAAGTTGGTCCAAGCATTAAAATGTCGGTTACACTTTTAGGCTTGTTTTAACTACTCATGAGTCAAATTTTATTATGGTCAATTTTTTATGGGCAGATTTATGACAAACATGCTTAAATTAATTAAACTAAGTGTTGCAAAAGTTAGCCCACATGTTTATTAACAAAATTAAAATGACTCAATACAAATTAAATTGACTAGGCCTGACTCGGTCAGGCCACGCCTAGCGCCTGATGCAGCATGCTAGGCGCATGCGCCTCGGTCAGATTTCCTGGCCAGGCCAGTCTAGCCCAGCACCTGGTGCATCGCTGTGCGCACAAAGTTCCCCAACCCGGTCAGGGTTGTCTCGGTCAGGAATGGAGCCTGATGCGTCTGGCTCCGTGCTAGGGCCATTTTTGGCGCCTTGCCCAGACCCGT
>NC_032024.1:14051312-14051781 GCF_001865875.1 Lupinus angustifolius
CCTGCGCATGGCCTGGTCCATCCTTGGCTCGGTCAGAGCCATGGATATGCTAGTGAGCATCTTTACCCCCCCCCCCTTGGGCTATTTTTGGCTCACCATCATGGATCAACATTATGAGTTGTCCAAGGGTATTTTGAACCCTTTTTGCCCGAGCCCTAGTCATAGGGCCACTCATGCCATCAAGACCACCAAGATCAAGATAAGGCTATTTGAGGATCATATCAGATGAGGATGGGGATGAGGATGAGGATAGGATGAGGTCCTGGAGGAGGATAGGATGAGGATGAGGATGAGAAATTGGAGGAGGAGGATGAGGATGAGGATGATGATGAGGATGAGGATGAGGATGGGGATGAGGATGAGGATCAGGATAGGATGAGGATGGGGATCAGGATGAGGATGAGGACGAAGATAGGATGAGGAAGAGGATGAGGATGAAGAGGAGGGTAGGATGAGGATGGGGATCAGG
>NC_032024.1:14051881-14052124 GCF_001865875.1 Lupinus angustifolius
GATGAGGATGGGGATGAGGATGAGGAACAGGATAGGATAGGGATGCGGATGAGGATGAGGACGAGGATTGGATGAGGATGAGGATCAGGACGAAGATAGGATGAGGAAGAGGATGAGGATGAGGATGAGGATAGGATGAGGATGAGGAGGAGGATGATGAGGACGAGTATAGGATTAGGACGAGGATATTATGAGGAGTTGGAGAAGGAGGATAAGGATGAGGATGAGGATGAGGATGAGGAT
>NC_032024.1:14052224-14053121 GCF_001865875.1 Lupinus angustifolius
GATGGGATGAGGAAGAGGATGAGGACGAAGATGAGATGAGGAAGAGGATAGAATGAGGATGAGGATTAGGATGATGATAGGACTAGGATGAGGAGGAGGATAGGATGATGAGGAAGAGCCAGAGGATGAGGAAGAGCCAGAGGATGAGGACTAGGATTGGATGAGGATAGGATGAGGATGAGGATGAGGATAGGATAAGGATGAGGATGAGGATGAGGATGAGGATAGGATGAGGATGAGGAGGTGGAGGAGGAGGATGGGGATAGGATGAGGCGGAGGATAGGATGAGGATGAGGATATGATGAGGAATTGGAGGAGGAGGGTGAGGATGAGGATAGGATTAGGAGGAGGATAGGATGAGGGTCAGGATAGGATGAGGGTGAGGACGAAGATGAGGATGAGGATGAGGATTAGGATGAGGATGGGGACGAGGATGGGGATGAGGATGAGGAAAAGGATAGGATGAGGATGAAGACGAAGATAGGATGAGAAAGAGGATGAGGATGAAGAGGAGGGTAGGATGAGGATGGGTATGAGGAAGAGCATGAGGATGAGGATGAGGATGAGGATATGACGAGGATGAGGAGGAGGATAGGATGATGAGGATATGATGAGGATGAGGACGAATATAGGGTGAGGAGGAAGAGGAGGGTAGGATGAGGATAGGATGAGGACGTGGATAGGATGATGATGAGGATAGGCTGAGGATGACGATGATGATAGGATGAGGATGAGGAGGAGGATAGGATGAGGATGAGGATGAGGAGAATAGGATTAGGAGGAGGAGAAGGAGGATGAGGATAGGATGAGGATGAGGATGAGGATGAGGATAGGATGAGGATGAGGAATTGCAAGAGGAGGATGAGGATAGGATGAGGATGAGGATGAGTATGAGGA
>NC_032024.1:14053221-14054498 GCF_001865875.1 Lupinus angustifolius
AGGATCAGGATGAGGATAGGATGAGGATGCGGATAGGATGAGGAGAAGGACGAGGAGGATGAGGATAGGATGAGCTTGTGGAGGAGGATAGGATCAGGATGAGGATGAGGAGGAGAAGGAGGATGAGCATAGCATGAGGATGAGGATGCGGATGAGGATAGGATGAGGACGAGGATAGGATGAGGATGAGGAAAGCATGAGGAATTGGAGGATAGGATGAGGATAGGATGAGGATGAGGATGAGGAGGAGGGTAGGATGAGGATGAGGATGAGGAGCAGGAGGAGGATGAAAATACGATGAGGATGAGGATGAGGATGAGGATAAGATGAGGATTAGGATAGGATGAGGAATTGGAAGAGGAGGATAGGATGAGGAAGAGGATAAGGATGAGGATGAGAATAGAATGAGGATGAAGGCGATAATAGAATGATGATGAGGACAAAGATAGGATGAGGAAGAGGATGAGGATGAAGAGGAGGGTAGGATGAGGATGGGGATGAGGATAAGATGAGGACGTGGATATGATGAGGAGGAGGACGTGGAGAATGAGGATGAGGATGAGGATGAGGATAGGATGAGGATGAGGTTGAGCATGAGGAGGAGGATAGGATGAGAATGTGGATAGGTCGAGGGTGAGGACGAAGATGAGGATGAGGATGAGGTTGAGGATGAGGATTAGGATAGGATGAGGATGGGAGGAGGAGGAGGAGGATAAGGAGGAGGATAGGATGACGATAGTATGAGGATAGGATTAGGATGAGGATGGACATGAGGATGAGGATGAGGATGAGGATGGGGATGAGGATGAGGAAGAGAAAGAGGATAGGATGAGGATGAGAACGAAGATTGGATGAGGAAGATGATGATGATGAAGAGGAGGGTAGGATGAGGATGGGGATGAGGATAAGGATATGATGAGGAGGAGGATAGGATGAGGATGAGGATGAAGAAGAGGAGGAGGAGGATGAGGATGAGGATAGGATGAGGACGAGGATAGGAGGAGGAGGAGGATGAGGAGGAGGAGAGGATGAGGATGTGGACGGAAGAGGGTGAGGACGAAGGTGAGGATGAGGATGGATAAGGGTGATGACGAAGATGAGGAGGAGGATGAGGAAGAAGAAGAGGATAGGATGAGGATGAGTACAAAGATAGGATTAGGAAGAAGAAGAGGACTGGATGAGGATGAATACGAAGATAGGATGAGGATGAGGATGAGGAGGAATACGAAGATAGGATGAGGAAGAGGATGAGTACGAAGATAGGATGAGGAAGAGGA
>NC_032024.1:14054598-14055336 GCF_001865875.1 Lupinus angustifolius
GAGGAGAAGGATGAGGATAGGATGAGGATGAGGATGAGGATGAGGATGAGGATGAGGATAGGATGAGGACAAGGATAGGATGAGGATGAGGATAGGATGATGATGAGGATGTGGATGAGGAAGAGGATTGGTTGAGGATGGGGATAGGATGAGATTGTGGAGGAGAATAGGATGAGGATGAGGATGAGGAGGAGGATAGGATGAGGATGGATGAGGGTGAGGACGAAGATGAGGATGAGCATGAGGGTGAGGATGAGGATTAGGATGAGGAGAGGATGAGGATGAGGATGAGGTTGAGGATGAGGATAGGATGAGGATGAGGATAGGATGAGGATGAGGATAGGATGAGGATGAGGATAGGATGAGGATGAGGATGAGGAGGAGGATAGGATGAGGATGGATGAGGGTGAGGACGAAGATGAGGATGAGCATGAGGGTGAGGATGAGGATTAGGATGAGGAGAGGATGAGGATGAGGATGAGGTTGAGGATGAGGATAGGATGAGGATGAGTAGGAGGATAGGATGAGGATGAGGATGAGGAAGAGGATAGGATGAGGAGGAGGATGTGGATAAGGATAGGATGAGGACGGGGATATGATGAGGATGAGGAATTGGAGGAGGAAGAGGAGGAGGATTGGATGAGGAGGAGGATGTGGATAAGGATAGGATGAGGACGAGGATATGATGAGGAAAAGGAATTGGAGGAGGAGGATGAGGATGAGGATGAGGATGAGGGT
>NC_032024.1:14055436-14055835 GCF_001865875.1 Lupinus angustifolius
GGAGGATGAGGATGAGGATTTGGATAGGATGAGGATGAGGATGAGGAAGAGGATAGGATGAGGATGAGGATAGGGACGAAGGTAGGATGAGGTAGAGGATGAGGATGAAGAGGAGGGTAGGATGAGGATGGGGATGAGGATGAGGACGAGGAAAGGATAGGATGATGAAGAGGACGAGGAGGATGAGGATAGGATAGGATGAGGATGAGGATAGGATGAGGTTGTGGAGGAGGATAGGATGAGGATGAGGATGAGGAGGAGGAGGAGGAGGAGGAGGAGGAGGATGAGGATAGCATGAGGATGAGGATAAGATGTGGACGAGGATAGGATGAGGATGGGGATGAGGATGGGGATGAGGAGAGGATGATGAGGATCAGGAGGAGGATAGGATGAGGATGA
>NC_032024.1:14055935-14056157 GCF_001865875.1 Lupinus angustifolius
GATGAGGAAGAGGATGAGGATGAATATGAGGATGGGGATGGGGATGGGGATGAGGATCAGGATGAGGATGTAGATGAGGATGAGGACGAAGATAGGACGAGGAAGAGGATGAGGATGAAGAGGAGAGTAGGATGATGATCGGGATGAGGACGAGGATAGGATGAGAATGAGGATGATGATAGGATGAGGATTAGGATCGGATGAGGATGGGGATGAGGATGA
>NC_032024.1:14056257-14056578 GCF_001865875.1 Lupinus angustifolius
TGAGGATGAGGATGAGGATGAGGATACGATGAGGATGAGGATGAGGATACGATGAGGATGAGGATGAGGATACGATGAGGATGAGGATGAGGATGAGGATTAGGATAGGATGAGGATGGGGATGACGTTGAGGATGAGGATGAGGATGCGAATGAGGATTAGGATGAGGATTAGGATAGTTTGAGGATGGGGATGAGGATGGGGATATGGATGAGGAAGAGGATAGGATGAAGATGAGTATGAGCATAGGATTAGGATGAGGACGAAGATGGGATGAGCATGAAGAGGAGGGTAGGTTGAGGATGGGGATGAAGATGAGGA
>NC_032024.1:14056678-14086137 GCF_001865875.1 Lupinus angustifolius
CTCTTGTCTCTATACTTTTTACTATTTGATTGTTCGCTTGTTCCCTATATTATTTCACATCACATTTAAATAGAGTAATTACTTGTTTTCAGTCTCCTATTTTTCGATCTTACCAACTTAGTCCATAATAATTTTAAATTACTATTTTAGTCCTCAATGTTTTCAACGTGGAACCAAGTACTTTCGTCCATTCCCGCCTTTTAATGTTAACAAACTTGCCTATGTGTATCGTTAAGCGGTGATGTGGTCACATATGGCGATTCCATGTTCACAAGTTTTGCTAACTCGGCGAAACAACGCCATTTTGATTCTTTTAAAATAAGACACAAAATAATGTCGTTTTGTGCCATCTTTTCCCCCTCACCAACTCCAAGATAGAACTCTCATTTTAGTCCCTCAAGATTTATATTAGTATCATATTAGTCCATACCGGTAAACACAAAACTTTGAACCTTAAACCATCTTTCTTCACCTCAGATCTCCACCCCTATGTCGTAAGGTAAGATCCAGATGAAGAGGTTGGTTTTACATTTTTTATCCTAACGACACTATCCAATCAACCCAAAGATGATGCGACACACAAAGTTCAACCCTTTCAACTCATCTCATTCAATCCATCAGGTCATCTAACATTGTCCCGTTAGTAGAACCGCAAAGGATAAAGCTAAGATCAAAGCTGGTCAAATCCTAAAATGTTCAAAATTCATCGTTAAGAAACAACCTGAACCCGAATCCAAACCCATCGACTCATGTCACCTGAGTACCAAGAGCATGAAAACTTCTACGAACAATGCCTCAACGTGCCCACATCACTCTGATACCTAATCTCACAGTATTGCACACGTGAAGTAGAGTGTGAGAAAATGGGCCTAATTAGCAAGGATCGCAAACGAGAACTCAATATGATGATGATGATGAAGAAGAAGAAGAAGAACGATAGTATCAGATACGTCTACGATGATTGGAACTCCAAGGTCGAATTTGATAACTTTAGGGTTAATGGATGTGGAGAAATTGTCTAAGTATGAATTGAGTGTTGAAGATACAAGTAAATTAGCGAAGGAGTATAGCAGGATTATGATGAGCCAATGAGGAAGCATAGAGTTAGATGTATTAACATTGTATAAGTTTTATATGCATTACTCACTATTCATGTTTTATTAACATTGATTCTTATAACAAAGTAATACAGATAAATGGTAGATAATATATTAACTATTTATTAATCTTTACATTAATATTAATAGGGTATAGATATTATAAACCATTTCGAATAGTTTAATTTTTGAATGACTAAATTTATATATACAAAAATTCTAAGCAGGAAAATAGGTTATTCTACTATTAAATTACTATTTTAATATGCTCACAAATTTTGATTGGAGGAACATGGTTTGATAATTTTGGATTGAATTCAAACCTCCATTGAAGAAGAATGAGCTCGGTGCAGCTCCTACCTCTACGCCCTTCCCTTCCACCCCACAACTCAACCACCAAATCAAAAACCCATTCTTCTTATTCTACTACTTCTACTTCTACTTCTACTTCTACTACTACACCAACCCCTCTATACCAAAGAATCTTCATACCCACCCATGTTTATAAGCACCCTTCATCTATTCTCTTAGAACTATGCACTTCAATCAAAGAGCTTCATCAAATCATTCCCCTCATTGTCAAAAATGGTTTCTACAATGAGCATTTGTTTCATACTAAGCTTATCAGTTTGTTCTGCAACTATGGCAGCATGGTTGAAGCAGCACGTGTCTTTGAGCCTGTTGAACCAAAGATTGATGTGCTTTACCATACAATGCTCAAAGGGTATGCAAAAAACTCAACTTTAAGTGATGCTTTGAGGTTTTACTATAGGATGTTGTGTGATGAGGTTAAGCCTGTTGTGTATGATTTTACTTATCTTTTGCAATTGTGTGGGGCAAATTTGGACCTTAGAAGGGGTAGGGAGATTCATGGGCAGCTTATAACTAATGGGTACGAGTCGGATTTGTTCGCCATGACTGCTGTTGTGAATTTGTATGCGAAATGTAGGCAGATTGATGATGCTTATAACATGTTCGTGAGAATGCCTCGGAAGGATTTGGTTTCTTGGAACACATTGGTTGCTGGATACTCGCAGAATGGGTTCGCCAGGAGAGCCTTGAACTTGTTTTTGGAGATGCAGGAGGATGGGCGAAAGCCTGATTCGATTACTTTGGTTAGTGTTTTGCCGGCTGTGGCGGATATCAAGGCTTTGAGAAATGGAAAGTCTATTCATGGTTATGCTTTCAGATCAGGGTTTGAGTCTATGGTTAATGTTGCAACAGCGCTTCTGGATACGTACTTCAAATGTGGGTCTGTTAGGACTGCGAGGTTGGTTTTTAAGGAGATGAGCAGCAAGAATGTTGTTTCGTGGAATACGATGATTGATGGCTATGCACAAAATGGTGAATCTGAAGAAGCATATGCAACTTTTTTACAGATGTTGGATGAAAAGGTGGAACCTACAAATGTTACCATAATGGGAGCTTTACACGCCTGTGCAAATTTAGGTGATCTTGAACGAGGGAGATATGTTCATAAATTATTGGATCAACTGAAACTTGACCATGATTTGTCAGTTATGAACTCTTTAATATCCATGTATTCAAAGTGCAAGAGAGTTGATATTGCAGCCTCAATATTTGATAATCTGAGGGAGAAAACAAATGTCACATGGAATGCCATGATGTTAGGTTATGCACAAAATGGGCGTGTAAACGAGGCTTTAAGTCTATTCTGTATGATGCAATCTCAAGACATCAAACCTGATTCCTTTACATTAGTGAGTGTCATTACTGCCCTTGCAGAATTATCGGTTATCCGCCAAGCTAAGTGGATCCATGGACATGCTATAAGAACTGTCATGGACAAGAATGTTTTTGTTGCTACTGCTCTCGTTGACATGTATGCAAAATGTGGAGCTATACAAACTGCGAGAAAGCTTTTTGACATGATGCAAGAGCGGCATGTGCTAACATGGAATGCAATGATAGACGCATATGGGACACATGGTCTTGGAAAAGAAGCTCTGGACCTCTTCGCCAAAATGGAGAAGGGAGATGTTAGGCCGAATGATATTACGTTTCTGTCTGTTATCTCAGCTTGTAGTCATTCAGGTCTTGTGGAACATGGCCTCTACTACTTCGAAAGCATGAAGGAAGATTATAGCTTGGAGCCTGCAATGAATCACTATGGTGCCATGGTTGATCTCCTTGGTCGTGCTGGCCATCTAGACGATGCTTGGAATTTCATCCAGGAGATGCCGATCAAACCAGGGATTACTGTTTTTGGTGCAATGCTAGGTGCTTGCAAAATTCATAAAAATGTAGAATTGGGAGAGAAAGCCGCAGAGAAAATATTCGAGTTAGACCCAGACGAGGGTGGGTATCATGTATTACTTGCCAACATATATGCCTCTGCTTCAATGTGGGACAGACTAGCCCGGGTGAGGACCGCCATGGAAAAGAGCGGACTCCAGAAAACGCCCGGCTGCAGTATGGTGGAATTGAGAAACGAAATTCACACATTCTATTCCGGAAGTACTAAGCATCCTGAGTCCAAAAGAATCTATACTTTTCTCGAGACTCTTGGAGACGAGATCAAGGCTGCCGGTTATGCACCAAACACAGATTCAATTCGCGATGTGGAAGAAGACGTGAAGGAACAATTACGCAGTAGCCATAGTGAGAGGCTTGCTATTGCATTTGGACTTTTGAATACAAAACCTGGTACAACGATACATATTAGGAAGAATTTAAGAGTATGTGATGATTGTCATGATGTCACCAAATATATCTCACTTGTGACAGGGAGGGAAATTATAGTACGGGATATGCGTAGGTTCCATCATTTTAAGAATGGAAATTGTTCTTGTGGGGATTATTGGTGAATCAATTAATGACATTGTTATTCTCACTCAACCATGATGCCTACTCCTTCAAGGGGTTGTAACTCAAGAATTATCATAGGTTCCATCATTTGAAGATTATGATCCTAATTAAAGTTAGCAAATGAGATACTTTAACTCTTCCTCGTCCTTAAAATTGGTCTCAAGGGTATATAAATATGACAAAAATGTATGCATTGATACTGATAGTGTATGAGTTTTTATATACTGCAACTGTATCATCTATCATTCATATTAGTCATCATTGACTCCTCGGGAAAAAAAATCTAAATGAATGATAGAGGTTGCAATGACTGTATGTAAATCTTTACACTCATAGACATTATACTCATATGTATAGTTTTTTTTATGAAAATGGTGAGATGAAGTGGAAATGGAATAGGTTATCTTTTATTGTTTAGATTTTTAATTTAGGATGGAAAGGATACCTTTCTATTCCATCTAATACTTCTTTTCTTCCCCAATACCATGCAATAATTTCTACCATCTTGGGTTATTATGTAGTTTCAAAGTTATAATTCTTCTAATTATTAATTTTTCTTACAGTAATTCTTATATTTTATCCTTCTCTTTAACCTACACAAAACAACTTTGTGAGGCTAAAAATTTACACCAATTCTTACCCGAATAACTAGTAAGATTGAGACTTGTTTGTGGTAAATTCTACGAAATTTACTTGGAAGAGATTGTTTCTACTTGTACTTGTAATGTTCCTCACAGAAATGTCACCACCCCTCCGTCCTCGCTAGATCTGCGACCTGTGAAGATGGTGTGGCCAACGTGGCTGAGACGATGATCCCACCGATGATCCCACCATGGCCAGCAGCATGGTTGCAACTTTACAAGGAAGAGTGAGGAGAAAGAGAATTACACTTTTTTGAAATGATTTATCTACTGGAAATTTAGAGCTTATGAAACTGGTTTGGAAAAAAAAATATGGAACTGAATGCCAACCTAAAAATAATAAGTATCACTATAATAGTTTTGCATAAATATATATATCTTAGTCCATTTATAAAATTACACTTGCACCTGACCTTTTGGTAAGAGTATATTATTTAGGCCACAACTAGAAGAAACAGTCAGAATTTATACAAACCTAATATAGTAATGTAGGAAGTATATTATGCACATCAAAATATTAAACATCATGGAAGTAAGCAGAAAATGTAACTGAAGTATAATTGGAAAACAAGCTATGTAGTACTCATTCAATTTCAATCTAATTAAATTATTAAATTAATATGATAAGATTTTGGACATGCATGGCCTCAAAGTGTGCCTTATAGCCTAACACAAATGAAGATATCCAAATCACCCACCACAAGTACTCAAATGTTCAAATGCTCTAATCAATGACACAATTAATCAAATAACCTTGCATGGGTAGATGATGTACTGAAGTTCCAACTCAAACATACCAATAAGAGTGCACAATCACTAGATAGGGGTATTACAACCTTGACAAGAATACCAGTATACTATATCTAATTAAGTCAATGAGTGATATAATTAAATTGTTGATAGAACATATCCAAATTTACAACAAATGCATGATTATGAATATCTCGGAGAAAGAGAGATGCCCGCCCCTTAAACGACATTGTCGATGAGGTCAATAGTTACAAACCAGACAGGAGCAATACTATCGGCATGTCTTGGTAGAATTGCCATTCATACATGTCAAAGCGGAGTAATCTATAGTTATTGCAGACCTATTTGATTGCTAAAGATGATGAGGCAGATGCTGCTTCTGCTATCAATGAAATAGGTTGCCGACCCTGGAGGCAGGCACCTATATCAAACGGTAGCAACTCGGTGCCATCAAAAATAAGATTCACTCCAGGAAGGATTACTTCTTTACTATCATTTTCATCTGGTTCAGATTTTGTCGCGTTGGTTTGAGTCGCTTCTTCAATAGACCTCGTAGCAGCTTCGTGAATAGGATCTAAAGCATAAGATCTGCATGTACCATTCAATAGCATATGTATTATGACAATGGGAATTATTAGGAAAACAAAATCTGAGCCATAACAGTTGGAATGATTATACTATATTTCTTAATATTTCAATGTCTGCGTTAGAATAAATTGCTGTCATTTTAATTTAAAACTACTACAATCAATTCCACATACACAAATCCACAATGCAACATAACATCATAAAACAGTTGCAAATGTTGACACGTACTAGTATGTTTGTGAGTTGGTTTTTGAAGGAGAAAAGAGGAATAACAAAGGCTTGGGAACCTTGAAATATACTTGCGAGAGATTCTTATGCCTTCATTTTCCCTTCAAAAACCATCTCACAAAAAACCCTAAATGTATATATGATGATATAATAAACATACAAATGATGTTAAGGTATTATAGGACAAAATAGGAACACACAAAATACCAAAGAAAAACGGGCTACTTCCGTTCAGTGTTAGATATTATAGAGAAACTCAGAACTCAATTTCTTTTCCTGATAGAGATACTTCAGCATCAATTATTAGCCAGAAAAAGGTAATGGCAGTTTCCTGGATAATGCATTATCTATTTTGTCAGTAAATGCAACTCACCTTATACATCGAGATTTGGAGAAAAGAAACCTGTCTTTATTGTTTATTTTCTGAATTTAAAATGTATTAGCATAAGGCTTCATTGTTTGATTAGATTAGAGAAGTGAGGTGTTTATATAGGATAAAATAATCAACTTTATGTTTCTTGAGAGAATGCTAATAGAACACATTTATTTATCTGATAATAAAAGTCAGCAAACTTCAAGAACTTGATGAGTATAAGTTAACAAACCTAAGAATGCTTCCATCAAAGCTCAAAACTTCAGTTTGGCAGCGTTGTCGGTTAGCAAGTTTTAACCTTTGATGCTCACTGGATACCCCTGAAATGGGAGAAGAGGGGTCCATAAGTGGATTCCATCTTCCACTAGCATAGCTCATAAGTTGTCGCGTGGATTCCTGAGCTTGCTCTTTCTGGTAAAGAAGCTTTGCAGCAGGACCTGTTGCATGGTACCCAGCACAAATCTCATGCAACTTTTTCCTCAAGCTTTGCATGGCATCATGGTGTTCATCAAATGAGCCAGACTGAAGCAATTCAGATTTAACCACCCTTCTACAAATGCTATTGCACAACTTTGGACTAAATAGTGGCATCCCAAATTCAACGCTCAATGGAACCCATTCATATTTATCTTCATCGGGTGAGAACTGGTCTGATTCTCTTCCATTAAATAGTCTCAGTAGGCGAATATATCCGACTGTCGGCAGTTCCATCTTGTTTGCCAGATCAGTCAAGCGAGTATTCAGCTTAGAACTTTCCTCCTCACATATTCCTAACTCTCTTCCAACAGGGGCAGTTGAACCATCAGAATTCTTTAGGGGCAAAGGAATATCTATGGTAAACACTTTTCCAGATTCATCAAGATCAAACCTACTGAGAGGCTGCACCAGCACAGCTGAATGTTTAAGAAGTGAGTTTAAACAATGAAGGAGTATATTTCCCCTAACTAAGTTTCCGTCAAGCTTCCCTCCCAATCCTCCCACAGTTGAACCATCCCAAGACCATATGAGAGCTTTCTCGCAACCAGCCAATGGAGCTGGAAGCAAGCGCAGACACTGTCCTTTCATCAGAATAACTGATAGAGGCCCACTTGCTACAGTTGAATATAGTACCAACTTCATCCACGGAGTCATAAAAGAATATGAGGGAGGGCCGAAATGAACTGGACCTTTGGGTCCAGGAAGAACTGAAGAATGAGGAAGAGGCACTATGGACACAACTATATCATAGTCACGAAGAAACAAACGATCAAGGGTTGCAGGTGAAAGAGAAGCCAAGCTTTCACAGCGGAGAATGTCTACACGATATTTCTTTTTCCTCTTTGGCATTTCAGTTCCAACATCTGACATTAGTTTCTCATCACTCTGGATGTTTCCATCTGAATTAGCGATTTCCAGTCTGTGACCGCTATAATCATGCAAAGTAATAGAATGGGTTCCATTAACCGTAGCAGAAACAGCTTCTGAGGAAACAGAAGCCTCCACAGACTTCTCCACATCTAAACTTAAGACATCATTCTTTATCTCAGCTTCTGTAATATCAGAACCTCCTGACTTTTCAGCCAGAGATACTTCAGCTATCAGATAACTTGAGTCATCAGTGGTTGAAGTAGCTGTATCCATCTTATCAAAACCTTCCTCTACTTTTGCATCAGAAGTAACTCCACCTGATTGTAGACATTCTAAAACACAACGCAGGCTAAATGCATGATTTGCGAATTCCTGCAGTTCTCCCTCGAATTTTGCACCCTCCAGAGAGCTAAGATCCTTGCAAAGATCAGCAATGCTGGCATGACCCAATTTCCCCGCTTCATAGAGTGTAACAGCATGAGATTTCAGGCCTGACAAAGTTCGGCAGGAAGCATGATTTTGGTCAGACTATAGACAGATATGGATTCTCCTAATGACGTTCAGTTTAAAATTTATTCTACCTGCAATTATTTGAAAATTTTAAATTTCTGATTATGTGCTAAACAAAGGTCATATTTTTTAAAAGATAAACCACACTTTATTATTTGTTATTTTAAACTTAGTTTTATTTAGATATGCATAATACTAAATTATTTTTTAGCATCCCCCTTGCATCACAGAGATGATATGCTAGTATTATATAAATAGAAGATACACGATGCCTATAATATAGATACAAAATATTCTATAACATTTCATTAGAGAATAGAGATAATGAATAGTGAACATGATGTCTTACTCGTTCAAACAATCAATAAAAGATCCAAAGAAACCTTAATATCAGTTTTCTAAGACCTTTTATATCAGTATAACAGATTGAAACAATATTAGAAATGTATAATTCAATCAATTATAGCAATTGAACTTATGCTTCATGAATAGAGGAAAGGAAAGGTAGATAAACCTGGTGAAACAGAACCCATCATCAGATAGGATGTTATATTAGCATCAACTATGAAGGCAACACGGGTATAGGCAGATTGAGGGCCATAGTTCCCTGAACCAGAAGCATCCCCTTGTTGATTGGTATCACTATCTATAAGCATATTCTCAAAACCATGACCAGAAAGAGAGGCATCTTCATCATTGACTACACTTCTAGGAGACCCGGATAGAGTGTCTTCTAGAATAGATGATGGATCGATTACTTTAGTTGCCCATCCCAAACGACATACAAAAGATGCAGCAGCCTGCAATTGTGACAAGTCAGCCTGTAGGGTTGTTGCCAATTCAGCAACAGATGCATTTTCATTAGAAACAACAAAAATTGCATATAATAGCCTGGAAGAAAAAGATAAGAAGTTAGAGTCTAAGAGTCGCACTTTATTGAAACAACATTTTGAATAAAAAACATGGAACCAGACTGAAATAAATGCATTACTCTTCAATGGGATCTTCGTAAGACTGCTCCCTGTTGGAAACAAAACCTTCAAGCCTAGAAACTGAACCACCATAAATAAAAAAATAGTTAAGTCAACTAACAACAACAATAACAACAACCAAGCATTAGTTCTATTAGGTGGGGTTGGCTACATTGACCAAACGAAGCCATAATGCTATATGATAAATCATGTCGTTGACAAAGTATTGATCTCTAAATATTTCTTAATCGTTTCGCCTATGGTATTTCTTGACATCCCTTTGTCTCTAGAAATTGGATTAACGTCAATTAAATCGACAGAATTTTTAAAATTAATGGTGTGAAGTATTTTCTTAAAAGAGAAGCAATATTACAAGAAGAGAAGAGTACAAAGCAAGAGGTAAGCTAGTCTCACAAACAACTGTAGGCTATAGCAGGCTAGCAGCGTAGCCCAAATGGTCATGTACCCACTAACCCACCTCAAGGGTCACAGGATCAACTCAGTGCCTGTAATTGAGGTATTATTTGTTGAGTGGTTTCTAGCAGCTTCAATGCCTGCACTTTCCCCTAGAAGAGCTTCATATTTGTGTAAATATTCTACCTATGTAAACAAAACAATAAAAAAAACTAGCCTCACAGACATAACAAGAAAAATGGCTTAAACCTACCTAACTTACAGAACCATGGAAAAAAGCACACCAACCCCTTTGCATGCCTAACAAAGTAACACCCCTAAAAACCAATGGACAGAGCACCAAAGGGATGCCAAAATAGTAACCCTATCAGAAACAAAGTCCAGGATCGACAAAAAGTCATTAAAAAATCTATTATACCAAAGCACAACAAAAACAAAGCACTGCCACAAAATCTTTGCTTCTTTATTTGAGCCAAAACTTCTTAAGTTATGAACGGAAAAATGCTGCAAGCCCCTAGGACAGATCCAAGACTTCGCAAATATCTCAAAGAACCTATGCAGAAGGAACTTCCCCACCAGGAAATGCAAAAAAGATTAGGCGCGGTATCCGAAAATGAAACACACATTATGCATTGTTAGAATATCTTTGCTGTATCCTAGAAAACTGTGGAATACCTTAGAAGATCACTTAGGAGTTATTTCCTATTTATTTTTCAAGATTTGTTTCCTAATTAATTAGGACAAGGATTCTACTATTTAGCATAAAGAGGACTTTGCCTTGTATCACATCATCACATAATATCAATTTCAAATTCATATTATTTTGAATCCCAGTTCTCTCTTTTATGACGTCCATACCTAAAACCCTCCAATGCAACATGGTATGATAGCTCCTATTCTGAAACATTCTAATTATGAAGCTTTAACACTATGCAACAACAACAATAATTAAGCCTCTATCCCACTAGGAGGGGTCGACTACAAAACTTAAACAGATAGATCACACCTTTAAACCGATCATCAGGATAAACAGGAACGTCAAAGTAGACCAATCCTCGTCTATAGAGACACTTTACAACATCAGGATCAAACAGGATAAATGAATTTGCTTCCTCCTTACAGACTTTATCTATTGTAGCCGTTTCCTCTTCTGAGAGTTTCTATGAGTGAAAAAACATTGACAAAATTAGACAAGTAAATTTCTCACTGCAAAATTAACACAATGAACAACATTATTGTAAGTTAAGTCTCCTCCATTTTATAAGGGTGGAACATATCTCACCTTAAATTCTTCCAAAGTAAAGTTCACAAGGCATACTCCCCACCATGGTTCAATTGGAAAATCCACAGGCTGTGTAGGTAAAAGATCTTTTGCAATTGACTTGTTTAGTTTCCACATAATTTTCTGGATACTCCAAAAGAGGAAATGACAGGTGAGAAAAGAATGAAATAAAATATAATGCATACACGGAGAAGTGAATTCAATGAAATCAAATTCAAATTTATGAACAAAAGGAAAGATGTTTGTTGAAATTATATGGTTTAGGTGTAGAGATATAAAAAAATGCTCATAATTGTAAGGTTGTAATAATAGTATTGTGAGTGATGTGATACAAAAGACATAACAGTAACCATGTTATTCATACTAATATTAGACTTCTAATTAGATAAGGAAACAAATTACAAAATACAAGGAGATAAGGAAATCATCCTAAGAAATCTTCTAAATTAATCTTAGATATCATGATAATGAGATATTTTTCTCTATTCAAATATCCTCTAGATATTATGAGAGTTAGCTTAAGATATTGTGGGATATTTTTATATACTCTAACAATCCCCTTCAATCTATAGTTGGGAAGGCGACTCGGGGATGTTGTAAATGTTGAGGTAATCTGCAATGAAGAAGCTGAAACAATAGCTGCAAGCTTCAAATACTAAACCAGGGAAACCGCAACCACCAAAGAAACCACACTTAAAGGCTTAAACACTTTAGTAGAAGCAGAATCAAGTATCAATGCTTAATCACCAAAAAAGGTAGAAGCTCTAGATATTCTCCAACTATGCAGGTCTCTTATACCACAAATGTCAAAACATAAAGAAGAAAAAATGCAAACAATCCTCCCTAATTAATGTATAGAAATTTGATAACAAATGCATTTGTTTGTGTTGCATGCCTTTGCGACCTAAATGACAGTTTTTTCTACATCATATAACAACTCCACATTGAGAAGTGCAAATGAAGAAGGTCAATTTGGTCGATGCATATTTGGCTTGGCATCTCTAGAATCAATGCCTCTCCTGCTTATACAAAGGTAAGCCTCAGAAGGTAATGTTGGCAGTATGACACTGATTGCATGAGGTAATTAAATAAAGAGGTGCATACAGCATTATTCATGAAACCCAGATACCAAATAACTTGCATAGAAAAGGATAAATGTTATTACTGAATGAATGACACATTAGAAGGATTTGCGTACATAGATTGTCTAGCATGGTGACGGCTATGTTGTTTTGTTGAGTGGTTTGAGAGTTTGGCAAGGACAGGGTTGTGTTTACCCTTAGAATAGAGACATGAGAAATACTGTTTGGGAAAGACATGTCTGGCCTGGGTAAAAAGTGAGGAGCTAAGTTGGATGGTACTGGTCAAAGCCTGAGGGTGGTTAGGGTGAGTGGAAGGTTCCCGAAGGTGGGCCTTCGTTGGCTGGAAAGGGGATGGCAGTTTGTACGAACAGGTCACCGGTGGGAAAGAAGGCAGTGGCTGATGGCAGGCAATTGTGAGCAGCTAGTGAACGGGATCATGGTGCAGAAACAAAGCAAGGATTGATCGCAATGAATGTGGTGGCTGCAAAGCAAGCAGGCTAGGTTTGATTGAGGAAGTAGAGTCTCCCAGACGGAGAGCTCTAATACTTTGAATGAAAAACATATTATTATCACTAAATGAATAGCATGTTTATAAGGATTTCTATTATATACACAAGGGGAAAATATATGTTCACCTAAAATAGCTAAAATTAAGGTGTGAAATACTCTATCCTTACAATCTACAGTAATCACAACATTCTAAATTCAATGTTGATGTTACAACAAAATGTATACTTATGATAGGAATGAGATTAATGGGGACCCACATGAAAAACAAGTCACAAATGAGAGAGGGAAGATCTGGAAAGTATATTCCAGAAGGCCACGTGTCGGAAGATCATGAGGGGAGTTTCTGATAGGAAATATTCCTATAACAGTAAAGTTCATATTTGTAAATTTCCTAATATAGCAAACTAGTTAGTTAGTTAGTTGACAGTTTTTTTCAGCTAGCTATAAATAGCATAGACTTAACTGTTTTAGAGATCTATCACATTTTCTTCAAAGAACCAAGTAATTCTCTTCTAAAGATCATTTCAATAAGACAATTCGGGATACTTTCTTCCATAGAATCCCATGTTTCTTATGCATTCAATTCTTCGAGTTCATATTCCTAGAATTTCTTCTTCTTCCTTATCAATTTCCTAGAATTTCTTCTTCCTCCTTATCAATTGGTATCAGATTGGTTTTCCTTGGACATCCTCACGCTTCAAATGGCAGAATCTACTAGAAGCCAAGCATCTCTGCGAGAAGTGGAAGAACGCTTAGAAAGTCGTATGTCGGCAAAAATAGAATCCAAGATGATGGAATTAGCGGGGTCGATCCAAAAGTCGTTAAATGACTCGTTGAAACAGACTATGGAGGATTGTTGTGCAACAACAGCAAAGGGGTTGCAGATTCAACAAGATCGAGACCACCTAATCTAGGTGAAAGACGTGATGCTTCTCCCTATTCCTGTGGCACCCGATTATCCAGAATCGATTTTCCTTACTTTAATGGTGATAAGGTGCATCAATGGATTTACCAATGTGAAACGTATTTTCTGATTGATGGTACACCAGATGAGTTCAAAGTGAAATTAGCAGTGGTACATTTCGAAGGAAAAGCCCTGCAATGGCACCATGCCTTTGTTAAGTCCCTCTGGACTGCTTCTTGGCCATCTTGGAGTGAATATGTCAAGATTCTGCTCGACAGATTTGGGATATTTGCGAGGATCCTATGGTAGAACTTATGCAGTTACGTCAACAAGGATCTATTAGCGATTATCATGAACAATTTGATGCAATAATCACTAGGCTGGAATTATCGGAGGAATATACTCTCAACTGTTTCTTGGGAGGCCTAAAGCAAGATGTACAAATGGTGGTCCGAATGTTTCAACTTCATTCAGTACGGAAGGCTTTCACCTTGGCAAGATTGTATGAATCTGCCCAAACTCAGAATTCTCTCGTGAATTTCAATGCTAAAATGAGTAAAGTTGTTCCTATTGCAAAAACCATCTTGCCTTCTAAAACCACTCCTACAATGGATACTCAGGGAGCCATCCTTGGACCTAAGCCTAGATCTACAAGAAACTTGACCCCTGCGTATATGAGTGAACGACGAGCTAAAGGGTTGTGTTACTTTTGTGATGCACCATATACCCAAGAGCATAGTCTTTCTCATAAGAAACTGCAATTGCAAGTTATGGAGGTGGAGGATAGCTGGGAAGATGAGGCTGTGGTCGTGGTAGATGAGGTTGCAACCAAGGAGTATGGGGAACCCCAAATTTCAGTGAATGCACTCACGGGTATGGCCAGCTTCAGAACAATGCGAGCACAGGACAATTCAACAAAAAGTCATTGCACATTTTAATTGATAGTGGCAGCACACATAATTTTTTGGATGTTCACAGAGCCAAGAAGATTGGGTGTAGAATTGACCAGATGGAACCACTAAAGGTCACGGTAGCTGATGGTACACAATTGCAGATTTCAGCAGTGGTGAGAAATTTCTCTTGGACCATACAACACACAACCTTCACTTCTGATATGATGCTTATTCCACTTGGTTGCCGTGATGTGGTTCTGGGGGTAGAGTGGTTGGTGACCTTGGGTGACATCACATGGAATTTTGACAAGCTCATGATGGATTTTACTATCCAAGGCAAGAGACATGTATTAACGGGCTCTCCACATAATAGTGTAAAAACCATTAAGCACCAACAATTGGAGAAGGTTATCTCTGATGGCATGCATTTATCAATGTTGCATTTATGTACTGTCGAGGAAGGATTATTGCAGGCACTCACAACTCAGGCTGAACAACCTCCAATTCCAGCACCAATCAGTAATATACTTGAGCAGTTTGCCACAGTTTTTGCTGAACCTTCTGAATTACCACCTCTGAGAGGTGGGCATAATCATCAAGTTCCTCTTCTCCAGGGGTCTGATCCAATGAATAAAAGGTCGTATCGATATGCTAAGCAACAAAAAGACATTATAGACAAATTGGTGCAAGAAATGTTAACTTCTAGGATTATTCAGAACAACAGTAGCCCTTATGCTAGTCCAATAGTGTTGGTGGGTAAGAAAGATGGGTCTTGGAGACTATGTGTAGACTATAGAGACTTAAACAAGAGGACAGTGAAGGACAAATTTCCTATCCCTTTAGTTGAGGATCTAATGGATAAATTGCATGGGTCTACAATTTTTCTAAACTGGACCTAAGAGCAGGGTAAGAATGGAACCTTCTGATATCTACAAAACTGCTTTTAGAACACATGCAGGGCATTATGAGTACCTAGTAATGCCATTCGGATTATCCAATGCCCCAGCAACTTTCCAAGGTCTTATGAATGCAGTTTTCCGTAAGTTCCTTCGGCAATTTATTCTGGTTTTTTTTTTGACAACATACTCATCTATAGCAAGACCTTGCTTGAGCACCTAGATCACCTTACACAAGTTTTGTTGCTGATGAAGGAGAATTGTCTGTTTGCAAAGAGATTTAAGTGTTATTTTGGGGTGGACAAGGTTGAGTACTTAGGGCACTTTATTTCAAAAGATGGCATTGCTACTGATCCTGAAAAAATTGAGGCTGTCAAGCAGTGGCCACTACCTCAGTCATTGAAGCAGTTGAGGGGCTTCTTGGGTTTAGCTGGCTACTATAGAAGATTTGTCAAAGGTTTTGGTGAGGTTGCCAAGCCACTAACTGCAATGCTGAAGCTGGATGGGTTTCATTGGACATCTACAAAGGAATTACTTGTTACTACTCCTATTCTTGCCTTACCAAATTTCTCCAAAACATTTGTAGTGGAGGTGGATGCTTCAGGTGTTGGATTGGGTGCAGTGTTGATGCAAGACCATCACCTTCTGGCATTTATAAGCAGAGCCTTGAATTTGCAACAACAATCTTTGTCTACTTATGAAAAAGAACTGTTAGCAATGGTTTTTGCTGTGCATAAATGGAGGCATTACTTGCTGAATAGACACTTCATTCTTAGGACAGATCATAGCAGTTTGAAATATATGCTAGATCATAGACTCAATACTGCCTTTCAACACCAGTGGTTGGTCAAATTAATGGAGTTTGATTTCACAATTGAATATAAGCAAGGTAAGGAGAATGTTGCAGTTGATGCCCTCTCTAGGATGCACATTTGTAATACATTGTTTGTTCATCAACTTGATTCTTCTATGGTGGATAGAATAAAACAGTCATGGGTTACTGATATTGAATTGACTAAATTGAGGGATCAACTACAACAGAATCCTACTTCACACAAAAATTACAGCTTCATCAGTGGTGAGCTTAGGAGGAAAGGAAGGCTAGTGATTGGCAAGGATGCTCAACTCAGATATGATATTCTGCAGTGGCTTCATACCTCTGCTACAGGGGGCCATTCAGGAAGAAATGCCACCACTCAGAGTAAAATCTGTTGTTTTTTGGAGAGGTTTGAACAGGGATGTGAAGGAATTCATTCTTGGGTGCCAAACTTGCCAACAGTGTAAATATGACATAGTTGCATCTCCAGGATTGCTTCAACCATTACCTATTCCGGGACATGTATGGCAACATATAACTATGGACTTCATAGAAGGTTTACCACTTTCCTTTGGCAAACAAGTTATTTTCGTAGTGGTGGACAGGTTGAGCAAAGTTGCACACTTTATGGCTTTGTCTCATCCATATTCTGCTACAAATGTGGCTCAATGCTTCTTAGATAATGTCTTTAAGCTCCATGGGTATCCAGATTCTATTACTAGTGATAGGGATGCTATTTTCATCAGCAAATTTTGGCAAGATCTTTTTGCTTTTCAAGGGGTTCAACTTCAACTTTCATCCTCCTATCATCCTCAAACTGATGGACAATCAGAAGTTGTCAATAGGTGTTTAGAAACTTACTTAAGGTGCATGTGTTCTGACACTCCACATCAATGGGTGAAGTGGTTACCGTTGGCAGAGTGGTGGTATAACACCACATTTCACACGTCCATTCAAGCCACCCCTTATGAGATAGTCTATGGTCAGCCTCCCCCTGCTCACTTGTCGTACCTACCTGGAGAGTCTAAGGTTGAGTTGGTGGATCGAAGTTTATCAAAAAGGGATGAGATGTTGAAATTGTTGAAATTTCACTTGAGGAGAGCACAAGATAGAATGAAGCAGATTGTTGATAAGCATAGATCAGATAGGCCATTTCAAATTGGTGATTTGGTTTATGTAAAGTTGCACCCTTATAGGCAAATCTCTGTTGCTAACAGGGCCAATGCCAAGCTGTCTCCTAAGTATTTTGGGCCATATCCTGTGATAGAGAAGGTAGGCATGGTGGCTTATTCCTTGCAACTTCCTCCTCATTCGAAGATACATCATGTTTTCCACGTTTCTCGGTTAAAGAAGTGTGTGGGGCCTTTCGTGACTTCTACTCCATGACCATTCTCTGTCGAAGGTACCCTGTTAGACAAAGAGCCCGAACAGATTTTGGATAGAATGACAGTTAAGAGGAGAGGACATGCTGTGACTAAGGTGTTAGTCAAATGGAAACATCAACTTCTTGAAGATGCAACTTGGGGGTTCTACTATGATCTCAAGAAAAAATTTCCTTCTTTCAATCCTTGAGGACAAGGATTTGGCTAAGGGGGGGGGGCATTGATAGGAAATATTCCTATAACAGTGAAGTTCATATTTGTAAATTTCCTAATATAGCAAAGTAGTTAGTAAGTTAGTTGACAGTTTTTTTCAGCTAGCTATAAATAGCATAGACTTAACTGTTTTAGAGATCTATCACATTTTCTTCAAAGAACCAAGTAATTCTCTTCTAAAGATCATTTCAATAAGACAATTCGGGATACTTTCTTCCATAGAATCCCATGTTTCTTATGCATTCAATTCTTCGAGTTCATATTCCTAGAATTTCTTCTTCTTCCTTATCAATTTCCTAGAATTTCTTCTTCCTCCTTATCAGTTTCCCACTCACAAGGAGTTGTAACCACAAGAAACCGCAAGGAGAGTGGATAATAAATGCAAGAGGAAAGGGGGAAAGGGGCTATGGAAGTTTGAGTCTAAGTTACACGGCCATAGGGCTTGGGCAAGAGGGTATACTCTCTTGAATTCTAGTTTATATTCTTTAAATTCTGCATCACTCCTAAATTCTGCTTCTACATCATTACTTTCTTTTCTATAAACTTACAAATTCTATAATTCCAAATTATGTTCCTATCATTTTGGTCCGACCTACGGGATCATATTTGAGGAGAATTGTGAAATAAACTCATGGAAACCAGAAACCAAACTCGGTTAGATGGTGTGGACCAGCGGTTAAACATGGTGGAGACGAAATTGACAAAGGTTGGGGACACCCTGGACGCGGTCGCACAAGGACAGGTGCAGATTGAGAAAAAGTTACGAGATCAGGCCGAATTTCGCAAGTATATTGCGACATTGGTGCGTCGTTTGGAGAAACAAACAGAGGAACCCGAGAATACAAGAGTTGCCTACGCTGCCTCGACATCACAGGTCCTCGATGACAGTCACGGAGAGACAAAGGGGGTGCACCAGGAGGCGTTAACCATGGCAACGGTAGCAAACGCCTTAGACATGTTAATTTCGGGGACAAATAAGGTTGAATTACCGGTGTTTGATGGAGATGATCCCAGAGGATGGATCACACGGGCAGAATTGTACTTCAAAGTCAATAAAACTCCCGAGGCAGCAAAGATACCTCTCACCCAGGTGAACATGGAGGGTCTGGTGATACATTGGTTCACCATCCTCACGGAGATACATCTGAATTTGAGTTGGGAGATGTTTACAGAAGAACTTATGGACCGGTTCAGTGGCCTGGAGACGCAGAACCCGTATGAGGAGTTGGCATCTTTGAGGCAAAGGGGAACCGTGCAGGAATATGTGGAAGAATTCGAATATTTGGCCTCCTTGGTTCCTCGGCAACCAGAACAACAGTATGTGGGATATTTTCTACATGGTCTGAAGGACGACATCAAGAACTAGGTTAGAATTATGATCCAGGAACTCGTTTACATGCCATGAAGCTGGCACGCAAAGTGGAGTTAGCCATGAAGAAGGGAATTGGACCCCCGAGTCACACAAATTTTGCTCGTCCCATGACTTCTTTTCAGCCTTGCTATGAGCAAGTGCATTCAGTCGAGAATCACAACAACAAGGACAATTGGGCATCTATTAGAACCGAAAGAAAAGAAGAGACGCCCAGAAATCAAATCATGCTTATGGGGGGGAGAGGAGTTAGACATCTATCAACCCAAGAATGGGAAGAACGTAGGAAGAAGGGATTGTGTTTTCGATGTGGGCTACCATACAATCCTCTCCACAAGTGTGCTAACCCAAAACTGCGTATACTGGTATTGGGAGAAGATGAAGAAGTGGAAAAAGAAATGGCAATGGCAGAGGAGGCTAAATCAGGGGATGAGGGCAGAACCGATGAAGGGGAATGCCAGGTGTTGGAGTACATGAGTCTTAGCAGGGGTTTCGGAAACACCAAGAATACAAAAAATATATCCACCATGAAGGTGGAAGGAATGGTAGAAGGAGTCCCTATACTGATGTTATTAGACAGTGGTGCAAACCATAATTTTGTATCCCCGAAATTGGTGAAATTGTTGGGATTGTGGGTGGAGGAAACAAGAAGAGTGAGAGTCAAGCTGGGAGATGGACACAAGGTAATGTCTCAGGGGGTGTGTCAAAACTTCGGAATTGGAAACTACACTTGTGTAATTGATGCTCACATACTCGAGTTAGGAGGTTTGGATGTGATTTTGGGCATAACTTGATTGAGGACCTTGGGCGAAGTGAGGATAAATTGGAAGGAAATGACCATGAAGTTCCACGAAAATGGAAGGGAATTCTTTTTACAAGGAGCAGTGGGGTCACACCCATTGGCGTCTTCTTTGCAACGGTTAAGGTGCAATGTTTTTTAGAAGAACCACTCCTCACACAGGTTGCACACTATGGAGAAAATATTGAGTCAATAAAACACATCCCTAGTGACACAAGAGAATGAGCAATTACAGCAAGTGTTGGATCAATGGCCAGAGGTTTTCCAAACTCCTAAAGGATTACCTCCACATAGACCATTTGACCATGCAATTAACTTGGTGCCAAGACAAAGACCGGTGACAGTGAGACCGTATCGGTATCCCCACTTTCAGAAAAATGAGATTGAGAATCAAGTGCAGGATCTTCTCAAATTGGGGTTCATCAGGATGAGCACTAGTGCATACTCCAGCCTTGTCTTGTTAGTGAAAAAGAAAGATAATTCTTGGAGGATGTGTGTGGACTATAGAGCACTCAACAAGGCTACCATACCAGACAAATTTCCCATACCAGTGGTTGAGGAATTGTTGGATGAATTACATGGTGCAACATATTTCACCAAGCTGGACCTCAAGTCGGGTTACCACTAGATCCAAATGCAAGAAATGGACATAGAGAAGACTGCATTTCGCACTCATAGTGGACATTATGAGTATTTGGTGATTCCTTTTGGCCTCTCCAATGCACCAGCTACTTTTCAGGCCACCATGAATGAAACATTTAGACACCTATTCCGTGTTGCTATGGATCCTTCAAAGATACAAGCAGACTTGGATTGGCCCATTCCAACCAACGTCAAAGGTGTTAGGGGGTTCCTAGGACTCACGGGATACTACCGTAAGTTCATCAAGGGGTATGAGAAGGTAGCCCAACCACTTATTGCATTAACCAAGAAGGATGGATTTAAATGGATTGAGCAAACACTTGAGGCCTTCAACCGACTCAAGAAAATCATCGCAGAAGCACTTGTTCTCTCCTTAACCGATTTCTCAAAGCTTTTCGAAGTGGAGTGTGATGCTTCCGGTCGTGGAATTGGGGCAGTGTTAATGCAAGAGCGGAAGCAAATTGCATATTTCAGTAAGGCTTTATCAGAAAAGAATCTCTCCAAGTCTAACCTATGAGAAAGAGATCATGGCACTTGTCTTGGTCATTCAACATTGGAGGTTGTACTTGCTGGGAAGACAATTTGTGGTATATTCTGATCATAAGAGCCTCAAATTCCTTTTGCACCAACGTATCACTACGGCGGATCAACAGTGCTGGATAGCAAAGTTATTAGGGTACTAGTTTGATGTCAAGTATAAACCAGGCAATGAGAACACGGCAGCAGATACTTTGTCACACAAGGAAGGTGAGCCAAATCTCTCATACATAAATTCTGCACCGTTATGGATGGAGGGGCAGGATATGTTGGAAGGCATCCACCACGATACTTATTTGAATCAAATCAGATCCAACATCTAGCAAGGACTCAACACAAAAAGAGGCTTTACTGTGAACCACAACATACTCAGGTACAAGGGCAGGTTGGTGTTGTCCGCAAGCTCCCCGTGGATCCCCAAGTTATTACAGGAGTTTCATAGCACTCCCCAGGGGGGACATTCGGGTTATTATCGCACATATCACAAGTTGGCGGAAAATACTTACTGGGTAGGAATGAAAAAAACTGTACAAGAATTTGTGAAAGCATCTGATACTTGTCAACGTTACAAAACTTCCACTTTAGCCCCTGCCGGCTTACTCCAACCTTTGCAAATTCCAGAACCGATTTGGGAGGATATCTAACTTGATTTTATTTCAGGGTGCCTAAATCGAGGGGATTTGAAGTGGTTTTCGTGGTGGTAAATCGCCTCTCCAAATATGCACATTTCATACTCATGAAACACCCTTACACAGCTCAAGGGGTGGCAGAAGCATTCATGAAGGAGGTTGCTAGACTCCATGGGATCCCTAAATCCATTGTGACCCCATCTTCATCAGCCACTTTTGGACCGAATTGTTCAAGCTTTGTGGCACCAAACTTTGTTTGAGCTCGTCTTATCACCCACAAACCGACGGTCAAATGGAGGTAACTAACAGATACCTAGAATCTTATTTACGTTGTTTTGCAGGGGAACAACCCAAAACTTGGTCCCATTGGCTTCCTTGGGTTGAAATATGCTACAATACTACATGGCATGTGTCAATCAACACTACCCCTTTTGAGGTGGTCTATGGTCGGAAGCCCCCTACTATTCTCAGTTATCTACCCAGTGAGATTAGAGTTGCATCGGTTGCTTATGCTCTAGGGGAAAGAGATGAAGCCCTCAAGCAACTTCGGTTTCACTTGCACCATGCACAACAAGGCATGAAGAACCAAGCCGATAAACACCATCTTGACGTCCAATTCTAGCCAGGAGATTCGGTCTATCTTAAGCTATGACCCATAAGCAGAACTCTCTAGCCAAGAGGATTAATCAGAAACTAGCCGCACGTTTCTATGATCCATTTCAAGTGGAACGTCGCATCGGCTCTGTAGCATATTAGTCGTGTTTACCTCCATCCCCCAAGCTTCATCCAGTATTTCATGTCTCTCAATTAAAGAAGGTGGTTGCCAACCACCCCATTGAACCACATTTACCACCGGAATTCTGTTGGAACCAGAATGTATTCTAGCCACTAGAACTCAATCACAAAGTGGGGCTCAAACAAAACAGTGGTTGATTAAATGGAATGGTCAATCAACCGAAGAAGCTACTTGGGAAGAGACACTCATCATTCAGCACCAGTTTCCTTCATTCAGTCTTGAGGACAAGACTGATTTTCAAGAAAGCCCGAATGATAGGAATGAGATTAATGGGGACCCACATGAAAAACAAGTCACAAATGAGAGAGGGAAGATCTGGAAAGTATATTCCAGAAGGCCACGTGTCGGAAGATCATGAGGGGAGTTTCTCACTCACAAGGAGTTGTAACCGCAACAAACCGCAAGGAGAGTGGATGATAAATGCAAGAGGAAAGGGGGAAAGGGGTTACGGAAGTTTGAGTCTAAGTTACACGGTCATAGGGCTTGGGCAAGAGAGTATACTCTCTTGAATTCTAGTTTATATTCTTTAAATTCTGCATCACTCCTAAATTTTGTTTCTACATCACTACTTTCTTTTCTATAAACTTACAAATTCTGTAATTCCAAATTATGTTCCTATTAACTTATGTAAAGCATACATATACATATAAATATATGAACCCAGTACCTTAGATCTGCACTTGTTCATTATATCAATAAATTCATTTCTCCCAATCCCTGTAAGTCGTAAAGCATCTGCAGCACTAAAATTCGGGATGCTGTCATAAGGTTGCTCTGTAAAAAGGGAGAAAAAAAATACAGAGAAATTTTAAGGTCATCTTGCTTACAAACATTTACTATTCTACTTTCTACATATTAAGAACAACCTAAATGAGCAACCTTAAGTTCCTTCGAATCAAGTTACATGGATCTAAAATCAGAAATATTCCTACAACCACTATTCATTTGGTAATCAAGAAAGGAGCAGGTGAAGATGGCATCACATGGAAAAATCATTCAAAAGTGGAAATAAACCAGGACCATCATGGAGAGATGATGCATTAGAGAATTACAACAAGCAAGTAGCAAGTTACCATTTCTCATTACTTCAAAAAGCATATCACAATAATATCTGAAAGGTGATACCCTCATTACACGGCAGACATACTCGGACAGATGATAAGGAAACAACTGCAAATAAAAACATGGGCAGATTAGATGCAGACATCTTGCAACAACAGCAGATGAGGGCAGTGCCCAACATCCATCAATGTAAGCATTCAGATGAAAATATATTTTTTATAAAGAGACATTTTAATTGGTGAAACTATTTATCAGAACTGATCCAATCCTAAAACTAAAGAGAAACAAAGACCTGGTTTTAATTACAACAACAATCAAGCGTTAGTCTCGCTATGTGCAGTTGACTATATAGATCAAATAGCATCATAATGCTTTATTATTGACAAGACATTGATCTCTAAGTTTTTCCTAATTGTTTTGCACATGTTTTTTTCCCTGGCCTCTCACACCTCTAGAAATTGGACTAACCTTCATTTGATCTACTCTCCTCTTACTGGGGCTTTTGACGGTCTTCTCCACACATGCTCAAATCACCTAAGGCGCAATTCTATCATCATTTCTACAATAGGAACTACCTTAACTTTCTCCCTAGGACATTCATTCATAATCTATATTATCTAATGTGTCCAGTTATCCAACGCAACATTCTCATCTTTGTTACCGTAGCTTTAGTTTCTTGTTGACATTTTATCGATCAACATCAAGTCCCATAATTACAACAACATGGTATTTATTTTTAACGAAATCTTTTAATCTTCAATTTCTGCCAATGAAAACTTGTAAGATAAAAGTCAGATAATGTAAACAAAAACATATCTGATATTGAATTTCATATAGAGATTCTGAACAGCACATACAGCTAGATTTTTCCTCAAGTATCGCATCATGTCTTCATAATATTCACTTTCTCTACAAACTCTTCGGGCAAAACAAGTATTCCATTGTAGTCTTTTCTTGATACAGCTTTCCGCTATCCTGCACGAAATTCGCATTAATAAAGTGTCGAAAATCAAAACTTATCCTCATTCAAATGCAAACTCGTCTAACCTTCGATGCCATTCCTCTTTAGAAGAAAGATTTATTTGAATTCGCTTGGGAAGATTCTCCCATGGACACTCTTCCTTAATCGCTTTTTGCAATAACTGTTCCTCAACTGTCATTGGAGCACGCCGCATTTTCCTTCACTTCCTGAATCAACTAAATAAAGCCGAAAAATAAACAAAAAAAACTTTCAAGCACAGTGTAGTGCAACATTAACACTCTACATTCAGTGGGTCCCACATCAACACAAGGGGTAGAAACCATAGTTACATGTTCCCTCGTTTGTAAAAACTAGCGAACTGGTCCCCTCGGTAGTACCAAAAAAAACTGACGAACTGTTTAGAATCGGTACCGTGCACCAGAACCCGTATCTTGTAACTATGATGAGCGCAACAAAGAGTATTGAAACAATGTACAGGTAGATCCATTGATGAAAAAAGGCGGCGTACGAGGGCTTTCAGTTAGTGGGGTCTGGCAGGAAAATAGAAGTATGCAGTCTTATCCCGCAAGTGGACAGACTCTTTACAAGATTTGAAGCTGTAAACTTATATTCACTAAGCAATAATCTTACCTTACCTGATATCGATTGATGTTGAAATAAAAATAAAAAGATGAGTATTAAAAAAGAGAGAAGGAAGAACCTGATATTGGGATTAAGGTGGGTTGAGTTGAAAGTAAGGAGAGGGATCTGGTGAGAAGTGAGAAATGTGAGGGATCTCATCTGCTAGTTCATTATTAAGTCAAAGATTTTTACCCGCTTCTATTATAAAGTATTCATTGTTAAGAGATAATATAAGATGCATTTTAAGTATATTTTGGTGGATAAAATAAAGGAGATTATAGATTGGCCGTTTAGGATATGAATATATTGTTACCATATAAATCATATTCATTTTTTTATCTCATAAGGGAAATTGTTAGAAATTAGCTTGACCCTATAGTTTTTTTCCCTATTCTCTCGTATCTAAATATTATCTTCTCATTTTCACCTCATGTGTCATTAATCCTATGTGCATGCTAAATATTGAATTGGGTAAGAAATTATACTTTCATCATATCATATTCTATCATCATTAACAAATTGATCCTTAATTTTTTACTAATATTAATCATAAAGCCAACCATATTGTTTTAATGCATGTTTCAAAATATTCTAGTGATGTAAGACATTATTAAATTTTCAATATGACCAAAAGATCAATAGTATGTTGTTCAACCCCGGTTAAATAATCATGACCCTTCTAGATAAAATTCTTTATAAATAAGAAAAGTAAAAAGTAGATATATCAAAATTCCTCGTTGTGAACACCCATTTTTTGTCCGGCCCAGAAAAAGTCCAAAATATTTTATAAAAAAGGTAAAAAAGAAATAATATTAAATAATAATATCAAACCTATGTTGATAAAGATATTAAATCTAAGTGATTAGGTTAACTGAAAATTAAAAATAAAAAAAAATCAAGTTCTTAAGGTTCCTAAATCTAAGTAATTGGGTTAACCGAAAATTCAAAAATAGTAATAAACAAATCAAGGTTGTTATGATTCCTAAATCTAAGTGATTAGGTTAACCAAAAGTTCAAAACTAAATTAAATTAATTCACAAAAAATGATTTTTAGAAAATAAAATTTTGAATTACGAATGGGTCTATGAGCCCACATCCTTTTTCTTAAAAAGAGAGAAAAAAAGAGGAAAAATGTTTTTCTATTTATTTATAAAGATTTTTGGATTAATTAAAATAACTAAATAAGTAAAATATAATAACAACCTAATTTGAATTTGAAAATAAGTTAACGAAAAATTATTAAAATAACACTAAAATATTATGGTCAAATCAGTTCGGTTAGGATCTCTTAAATTAAGTGATTATGTTTATCGAGAGTTGAAAATTAGTTAGTTTATGTTAAGTTATTGTTAATTTTTCCTATAAATAGCCTAGTCTAGGTTTAGAGAAAGAGGTTTTTTCAACAATTCCAACATTCTCAAAAAAAGTTTCATCCATTCCCAACAATTCCAAAAAAATATCTAAAAGAAAGCAATTCCACAAAATGATACACTGTAAATACATCGGAAACACTACAAATATTGAAACACAATGTGAGAATGTCTTTTATTTGATAAAACATGTTGGAGAGAGAAAGTGCAAAGCTTAGGGGTCCATTGTGGATGATAGCATTTTTGGCTCCACGCATTCGTTTTGACAGCAATCCAGAACCATGGATTGTGCATACTTTTTCTTGCCATCACGTTGACTTCACTCTGTCCAATCACAAGATGAAACACGTCCCAATTACACTGCACCCAACTGCACTGAATCTACCCTCCTCATTCTTCTAGTGCATTATTCCATGTGGACGCGCCTACAACTAGCTCGGTGCACCCTTTCTTTCAACCAGTACCACAACGACACGTGTCTCACTCAACACTGCATCATTTTCAAGTTATTAAGGAGTAGACATATGACTTTCACATATGCATTTGTTTTCACTGGATCATTGCTCTCATCGGGTTTTATTTTTCCTCTCTTTTTGTGTTATGTTTCTATGTTATAAAATCAACATCATTTAGCAAATAAAAATGTAATTTTTTTACTATCAAACAAAGATTCGATCACATAAATAAAAATAAATAAATATTTTTTATGGAATAAATAACTAATAACAAAATGATCTTTTTTAGCGATTAATTAACAAGATTTTTTTAACCTAACAAAGTGGTAACAAAAATCATTTTATGAACACATAGTAATAACCAAAAAAAGAATCAAAAAATTCATTTAATATAGTTAACCCTCAACAAACTTTTTTTGTATTCAAATAGAAATTTTTCTAACCAAATAACCATATTTTTTTATTGTAATTAAAATTATCATTTGTAAAAAATTTATTTTTGTACGAATACATATACTTAATATTAATTATAAATGCTTATGATATGATTTTGAGAGTTAATCAAAGTTGAAGAGAATGTTGTCCCGGATGCCTCTTTCTTCTCAAAATTGATTAAATTCTATTTTCTTAATTAAATAAATAAATAAAATTAACCAAATAAAAAACTTTTTTTTACCAATAAATAAACATGCAAAACAAACATTTTCGACTAAAAAATATATTCTCCTTAATTAAAATACATCCAATCAATAAACTTGTTTCTACTTAAAGAACTATGTAAGCTTTAATTCCCCTAATAGAGATACGTATGACTAAGATCAATCTTGTGAGGCACAATAATAAAAATAAATAAATTTGTTCATTTTCATAATTAATTAATTAACCAGAAAATTTAATAATATAAAGGAATAATAAAGTCATATATTTTAGTAAACGGTACCGCCTAAGGCGGGCGGTAGGATGCTAATACATTCCCTACTTTATAACCGACTCTCAAACCTGGATATCAAAAATTCGAAAGCCCAAGGTAATTGGACTTAAAATATTTTTCTACATTTTTAACTATAAAATGAAGTGGTGACTCTAAATAAGTCGTGCAGCCGAAAATTGGGGCGCGACAGCTGACGACTCTGTTGAGGACTTTTTTGAGAGCATCCGACCCATAATCAATAAAATGTGCGACAATTTGGTTATTATTTTTTCCTATTTGGTTAATTAGTTAATTTCCAACAATACAAAAATTGCATGCTTAATTATTAATCATATGTTATGATATCAATATGAATTATATGCTTAATTATTATTTATATGTTATAAATATGAATTGTATGCTTAATTATTAGTGTAAAGGCTTCATTAGATCCCCAAGATCGTTAGTTCAATTCCTGGTAGCGATGTTTGTTGGGATGAACATTCACAAACCTTGAAAGACATTAGTTCATTACCCAAAAAGGTGAAAAAATATTATTGGTAGTACAAAAAAAGACTGTTTAACGACTCAATCATGTGTCATATTGTAAGCCACAAAATCACTAGGAATGAAAAGTTCTACCATGATAATTCATATAAATGTATATTTTGGTTTTAGGTGATGGTTCTAGCTTAAGTTCAGATGTTCTCTGATATTAGAGAGTCTAATATCTTCATAATCGTTAAAAAATGGTTTGTATCACGTATCATAATCCTCATCCATTAGTTGAAAGGATGCAAATTCAGTTTATGTTCTAGCCGCAATATAATTCTCCTTTTTCTTCTTTGTCAGCAACTTTGCCCATAAAGATAAAGTCTCACATGACAAGAACTACATCATTTACAAGCTTATACTAAAATTTTAAAGCTTATTTGGTGCATATGATGGATGGAGCTATTGTCTTGTTTATCTCATTAAACTTGTTATTTTTTAATAGTGGTATTAAAATCATATTGTATTGGCCAGTTTGATTGGTGAATTGGGAAACCACACCCCTAACCTATATGGTATAGTTGTTGTTGTTATCGTAGCTTGCAACAATTATATATGACACGAAATAATACTTACTGGCTGAGTCACGACCCGTGCGTTAAAGGCCACCATGCACGTCTATCCCACTATAGTGAAGTAACGCCCCGAAAAATACTTCTCAAAAACATGGCGGAAAAATGGGTAATTTTTTTTTTTTGAAATGGTGATATAGAATTGTTTCCTTTTAAAACCTTCCTTTTCCGGGACATCACTTTAAGTAACTCAAATGCGGAAAATCAACTTATCGTTATCGAATGATAACTTAACCTGATTCACAATTTCCTGAATAACACAATTCATATAAATGGTTAAGTCATAATTAGTTCATACAAATTGGATCAACAAAGGCGGAAACTACATCGCCACTAAACATATACAAAAATCCACATAACACAGCCCCCATCAAAACAAAAAGGGGACATCGACTATCCTGCAAGCCGAATCAGAAGATTCCAGGAATGCTGGACC
>NC_032024.1:14086237-14087059 GCF_001865875.1 Lupinus angustifolius
ACCCGGCTCCTCTGAGCTCTGCTGGATGACGGAGCATCCAAACAATCTGTCCACGTCCTCCGACCGTGAGAGGGAACCGCACCATCACTCTAGACTGGCGGGTGTCGGAGTCCTACATCTGGAGACATCAGTCCCGTTGGCGGCAATGTGAAGGAAGCGTCAATGTAAGCGTCAGGGTGAGGGATCATCATCGATGACCCGTTGCACTCCATGTGCAACGACAAACCGCAGGGGCCTGTGTATGTGTATCTGTGCCCATCACTGACGGGGACATCGTGAAGTGGTAGTCGTGAATGTGGGTGCTGTTGTTGGCCATCTGCATAGCAAACATATACAAAACAAGAACAATACAACAGAGAGAGTAAGACATCTAATGAACATAAATTCATTGACGGCGTGGACTTACTCAGAATATCACACTCAGACATAAAATATATTTAAACATATAATTCATCGTTTATCATCATCATCATGAAGAAATTCATAACTTACCATATGTTCTAACATTACCCATATATCAAATCATATAATCGATATTCTACTCATAATCATATCACACGCATAAACGTGGGAATACACAATGATTGTAGCTCACATGTGGGGATTCACTTCCACAATGATAATGTATGCATGATATGTCATGGTTATCCACCTTACACCAATATCCATCCAACATCCTAATCGGAAATAATCGAGAGTACAGGTCCCTTACCAAGCCGTTTTGTACCACCTGAAATAACATATCATCGCAAGGAATTAAAATAGATCGATCGGTTCCCTCAGGAACAGTCCTACCCGGACCTAGGTCGTACAAAAACTTTC
>NC_032024.1:14087159-14088800 GCF_001865875.1 Lupinus angustifolius
GAATCACCGTCCAATCAGTGTCGTCCCTGCTTACATCACGGTGCTCTAAGTCGTCCCGTCATTTCCTCTCCACTACTTCATGGTCACAATGCAATGCATTCTTAATCAGAATCAAATGCAAATGTATTAATCAAACACATGATCGGCCCATCCTTAAGACATCTCCCGACAAGGAATGCTTCTCGTGGGACCCGATAGTACGTCAACCGTACATGCTCAAGGTAACATCTCAATCATAACAACCCATCACTGAATACTCCTCGACGGTCACATGATCAAGCCTCTTACGGTCGGTCGATCGTTGTTTAGTAATATCATGTATCCTTACTAGGGTACCCCCTAGTTCACGACCTCAAGTCGGATACTTGCACAACAAGGCATAAACACAAACAATGCTTTCATACCTTTGTGGAGTCATGCTTCACATCTAAGCCATGATCTCATTCCACAACCTTTATATCACAACACACCCTACCCGGGTTCATCACATTGTTCTCAATATCATTTTATTCCAATCTTCCCACACTGTCCCTCGCCCGAGCGGGGACTAGTTGCTCAAGTGACAATTCGTCTTTAACTCTCAAATAAACTGAAGCTTTCCTCGCCAGGCGAAGGTATTATCGCCCAAGCGAGGTCTCTTCTCGCCCAGACGAGAAAGTTCTAGAAACTCATTAAAATTCTGGATTTTTTTCTTTCGCCGAAGCGGGTTTTTGCTCGCCCGGGAGACGCCTTGCTCGCCCGAGCGACACGGACTTGGACAAAATACCAACTTTTGCCCTTTTCGACAACCGAAACACATTTAAGCTTCATTTTTCAAGCACCTGCACCCAGAAAAGTTCCCAAAAACATTAATATATAATATTCAACACATTTCATCAACAATCATATGTATTCAAAAGCATTCAAACATACAAAATCTTGGGTTTCTTAAAACTCAAGTTAACTCCAAAACCTTTGAGATGATTTAGGAGATTCGGGTGTCATATTCGGACACCACTATGTCACGATGTGTTCTCTCTCACATTAATGAAGTGTGCTTTAACTTTCCAACTACGTGTGGTTTGGTTTCAAGGTTCGAACACCGAAATCTTCGTAACTACCACAATAAAAATCCGTTAGTTTCCAATATTTCTAAAATCGTTATTAAAACACTTAAAATCATTTCTCTTTTTCCATCGTGATTATACATCCATTTCATCTATCCGGTCCAACATCACGTGTTTTTTACCATCATTTTTCATCGAAAGTCCGTTCACGATTTCCTTTCATTTTAAACATACGGTTTTTAGTAAAACTACATATTCCGATTTAAGACATTCTTTGATAATCTTACCACTTTAAAGCAAGTTATTCAAAGTATCATTTAAGAGTTTTATGAGGCATTCATGTACTCATAAACCTTAATCCTTTTTAACAAAAGTTTCTATTTTTCCAACTTGTTCCAAGCCATGGTTTTAAGGCTAACAACAAATAGAAATACATACATTCTCATTTTTCCAAAATACTTCCTAAAGGTTCCTTTGATTTCATCATCATCCCCTTTGGCTAAAACAACAAATATATGTAGTAATATATTATAACAACTCCATGAACACAAGTTGTTCATGGTTTCAACAAAATATTTTCATAAGTTCAAGAACA
>NC_032024.1:14088900-14089262 GCF_001865875.1 Lupinus angustifolius
CGATCGGGTATTTTAAATCGCCCGATCCTAATATCCGATTAGAATTTCGGATTTCGATATTCCGAGTAAAAAATATTTAGAAAGTAGGTATGGGTGTACTCAGGGTCTATTTTGACTCGAAATTAAATTACAAAGCCAACGACGCAATCGGAATTCGATTCCGAGTTACGGAACTCAAAAACCACATTTTTGAGCCGTAACGGGTGGATTTTCGGTCCCGACAGTGGTTCAGAACCGACTGTCTCCAAAAATTACCAAAATTTACCACAAAATAGGAAATAAAATTACAAGACTAAAACTCAATTAGAGTTTTGTCTAATTCTTTACCAAAAATTCCCAGAAATTCATTTTCGAATATATAA
>NC_032024.1:14089362-14090179 GCF_001865875.1 Lupinus angustifolius
GCATAATGAATAAGATCTAGATTTTACTAGAGTGACTCGTAGTCTTGAACTCTATCTCCAGCATCAAACCACACACAGCCTTTTCAAATGTGTATTCTGTAAAACCCGTGCGTTAAAGGCCGCCATGCACGTCTATCCCACTATAGTGAACGCTCTAGAAATTTATGCCACAAAATTTCATAGGAAGCGGCCCCCACTTCCACATTCACATAGGTGGGTCTATTAAGAGTACTCATGTAGCCTCTGGAGTATAGATATCATTAAGAGTTTAACTCATCCTTACATATGCTGCAAGAATCATGCTTCTCATAATTTTATAGCATGTTCATTCTCATATCACTTTACAACTTGTTATTACCCATTGAACCTATTTCTTGGGATCTCCAGTCAGTTAGGTCGGGTTACCATCATAAGTAATCCTCGTTCTAAGGACAATAGTCTCATACTCTTAAAAGTATTATGGACTTTCTCTCTAGTTAGTCATTTCATCAAAGGATCTGCTAAGTTATTCTCAGTGTGTACATGATCCACTCTAACAGCTCATGTAGAGAGTAACTCTCTAATGGTATTGTGCTTACGACTGATTTGTCATTTCTTACCGTTATAAAAGTGGATCTCAATTTTTGGAATAGTCGCGGTACTATCACAGTGGATCAACATAGTTGGGATCGATTTTTCTCATAGGGGAATCTCTGCAAGCAAGCTTCTCAGCCATCTTGCTTCTTCACTACCTGTTGTTAGTGTTATCATCTCAGCTTCCATAGTGGATTGAGCCAAAATAGTTTGTTTCTTTGACTTCCAAGAAACAGCCCCACCA
>NC_032024.1:14090279-14137283 GCF_001865875.1 Lupinus angustifolius
AGCCACTGGTTGCTTTGGAATCATCTGAAAGAATGTTCCAATCAGCATCACTAAATCCTTCTAGGACAGCTGGAAACCTTCGGTAGTATAATCCAAGGTTCATTGTTTTCTTAAGGTATCTCATTACCCTTTCTATAACATGTCAATGCTCCATACTAGGTCTACTGATAAACATGCATAATAATCTCACAACATAGGCAATGTTGGCTCTAGTGCAATCAGTGACATACCGAAGGCTGCCAATGATGCTAGCGTACTCAGCTTGTCTTACACCTTCACTAATGTTCTTAAAAAGTTTTATACTTGGATCATATGGTGTTCTAGCAGGTTTACAGTCAAAGTATTTATATTTCTTTAGAATCTTTTCCACATAGTGAGATTGATCCAAAGAAATTCCTTCTTTTGACCTAGTAATTTTTTGTAACGCCCCGAAAATTACTCCAAAAATCTTGCTCAAAAATGAGTAATTTTTTTTTCTAATGATGTCATATAAAATTTATTTCCTTATATTTGTTTCATTTTCAGAACATCACATTAAGTAACATACAATGCGGAAAATAAAAAACACAATTACCTCAAGGTAATAAAAATATAACTCAATATAACTTTGAATCATACTTCATTTAATAACGGAAAATATCTGTACGAAATACAAGGCAGAAGAAATGTTCGCCCAAACTAAAATTACACAAAAGGCTGAGACATCCAGCACATCAAAAAGTACCCTACACAGATCTAAGTCGCAAGGGCTTGTGTAGGTGTACCGATCTCCCACAATCCTCTATGCCCCCTCCTGGGATATCGAGAAGCGGTAACTCTGAATCCTCGTAGAACAATCCATCTGAACAAAACGCGATCTAAAGACAAACAGAAAGAATAGGGAGTAAGACATCTAATGAATATTACTCATTGACGGCGTGAAATTACATGGAATATCACATCCAGATAGACACACATAATAAACACAATATATACATCACTTATAATAATGCACAATGATGAATGATGTTATAATCCCAGATTATGAGGATCAAAGTCCACAATATCAATGTATGAATATTATGTTTGTTTCATCCATGCTTTCACCAATATCCTCTCAATATACTATTCGGAAATAACCAAGAGTAAGGTCCCATAACAAGCCGATTTGAACGCACCAAAATTATTCATCGCAAGGATATATGATCGATCTGTTCCAACGAAACTTTCCATTTCAGGACGATGTCGTATCAAACACTTTCTGGGCATCTCTCTCATTGATCCTGATTGCAAATAAGGGTTGTCAGAGATCGTCTAGTTTGCGCTGTAAGAACTGTCCGATCCAACATAATACCTCATCCAGGAATACCTGTCTGGTCTGTGCCCGGGCGAAATACGGTTGCTCGGGCGCCAAAAACGCCCAAAACGGGCCCTCTGGCCCTCACCTTTAACAAAGCAATTTCTTACTTTTATTACTTTCAAGAATTTCATATAGTTATTTACCTTTACAACTTCTTGATGGAAAACATGTCATTAGGCTCTCATGTATATGAGAGTATTCGTTCAGACGACTTAAAAAGAAGTCATGTATGTATGGAGCTCTCTCGCTCAAGCGAGAGCTGTCTTGCTCAAGCGAGGGCACATCCATTTTTGAGACATTTGTGGCTTAAGCGAGAGCTATCTTTCTTAAACGAGAAAACAATCAGTTCTCTTGGTGCCTATTTTAGCTCAAGAGAGAGTTGTCTCGCCCCGAGCTAAAACACTCGTTTTCTCTAGACACTTCTTTCTCCAGCGAGAGTTGTCTTGCTCAAGCGAGAAGAGCCTGATTATCATTTTAATTACTTTTCTCAAGGAAAATATTTTTCATTTATATCATATGTTTTTAAACCTTGAATTTGATAATTATTACATACATATCATTCCCATAATAATAATTCAAACATTATAATTCAAGAGTAAAAATGGTATTTGCATATATAAACATAACATAAATTGGTATAAGAAATATTGTTGTACTTAATCCAAACAAACAAACAATTGATTAAGTATAAGTACAAACTTTCTTAATACACAAGGCAACTCCAAACTTGTGAGGGACTTTGGGCTACCGGATCGAAACTCTCCATTGTTTTCGATCCTAATACACTTTAGTTTCTCGAATGGTGTTCCTTCATGGATAAATACCACAATACTTGATATTTTTAGCTATCCTAAGCATACAACTTAAGAAAGTATTCTCTCTCACCTAAGTGTGTCGGGTCGCTAGGTTCTCTATTTGCAGGTGAGTTTACTTGATCCGATTTCCTCTCGAACTCTTCATTACGCCAAAATAACATTAATTAGTTATCTAACAATAATAATTATACTTACGAAATAATTTTTTACGCGAAGATAAAACTTGCGATTTAAAATGAATTTAATTGATTTTGTCCATCCGATTGAAGGTTGAATATCCTTGAATCATCATTTGTCATTGAAAGTCTTACAATCAAATAACACTTTTTAAAGTAAGATTTTCAATAAAACTTATACCGGAATTATGTCGTAATCCGTGGATATACAGTCATAATCCGTGGATATACACCAGGCTAGTTCACAGGAAAGATAGGTGGGTCGTAAAGACACCCTTAAATACCAAGTCTTTCCTTAGACAGAACCTTTCTAGACATGTATTCCCACTTCATTACATTTTTCCGATAGTTCATAAATCTTATTTTTTGTAAGTAAAACATTTTTACTAAAACTAACCTTTTAAAATAAGATCATTAAGCTAGACTTATCATTTTTAAATTAAGTCAATTTAAACAAAATCAATATTTTTTAAGTAAATCTTACCGTTTTAAAGTAAGTTCACTTAACTAAGATTCAACATTTTTAAATAATTTTATCATCTAAGACTTCATAATACTTTAAGTTTATAAAGTCAAGACTTTTAGGTAAATCTCATTATTTCAAGTATACTACTAAAACAAATTTTCATGAACATCTTAACACCTCCTAATTTTTTAGGAAAACCTCAAGGGTTAGTAAATGTTATTTTTATAGTCATGAAAAAGAATGACTCTTAATTCAATATTTTATATTAAACATCTTCTAGTTATTCTTACCACTTTAAAGTAAGTCAACTAAAATAAATACAACAATTTTTTATGAACATCTTAATACCTCCTAATTTTTTAGGAAAAACCTCAAGGGTTAGTAAGTGTTAATTTCATAGTCATGAAAATAAATCCTAAGGTAAGACTTTCTACTACTTTATTATCCAAAACATCATAACATTTTAAGTTTATGAAGTCAAGACTTTACTAAATCATCTTTTATCCCAAATCATTATTTTAACTTGGAAATCAAAGAGTAAAATATGCTAAACCACTTTTAAAACATAATACTTTCTAAAAATGAAACATTTTCAACAACAACTCATCAACATCATAAACTTTCAAGAATAAAATACAAACTTTTTCCTAAACACATTAAAAGTTTTTTGATGTTAAAATCATTACCTTTAAACATATTCAAATACTAACAATAATTTCTAATATTTCCAAACAAATAACTCATCCAACCTTGTCCAAAGATATAGTTTTTCCATCTAAGAACAAGGAAGAAATTTCAAGATTTACAAAGGTCAAAAACTACATAAAGGTTCACATGATTTTATTATCACCCGGGGTGAGGTATTTATAGGAGAGCTTCACCCTCATCAAATCAGAAAATTTAATGCAAAGTAAGTAGATTTAGACTAGCATAGGTGATGTGTCTGATGGTGGTGGAGTGGGAGGATTTGTTGATTGGTTTAGGGGATTTTGTGTAAAGGAATATGTATTTTTGCTTGTTTAACAAGCAAACTTCTTACATGAAAGTGATGTGACCTTTTCGATAACACATTCTCGATTAAATCATTCCCGAGTATTGTTGGCTAATATCGGGTTGGGTAATAAAAATCTCCCGATTTCGGTTTACGGTTAGAACTTCGAAACACGGAATTCGGATTGAAAAATAATTAGAAATGCATTCTGGACAAACTCGATGTGTATCTTGACTCGAAATAATATTTCGAAGTTAATGGCACAATCAGAATTCAATTCCGAGTTACAGAACTCAAAAACACGTTATTGGACTGATTTCGAGCGAATTTGGGCCCGATAGCAGCTCAGAAACTTTCCGTCACAGAAAATTACGAAAATTTACCAAAAAATAGGAAATAACAAAACAAGACTAACACTCAACTACGGTTTAGTCTAATTCAATACTGATTAATTTTTAAAATGAATCGTTGTTAAAATAAATAATTAATAAAACATACACAGAAAATTCACGGTGTTACAATCCTCCCCCACTTATAAGATTTTCGTCCTAAAAAATTAAACGTACCTCTTAAGAAAACAAATATGGGTAGGACTCCTTTATGGGATCTTCGACTTCTCAAGTCGCATCTTCTCTGTTTGCTTGACTCCAAATCACCCACTAGGGAAATCTCTTTGCCTCATAATGTCTTCACACTACGATCAACAATTCTCGAGGGTATAGTTTCAAAAGTGAGATTATCCTTTAGCTGGATTGAATCGGATTCGATGATGTGCGACGGGTCACTAATGTACTTTCTTAGTTGAGACACATGGAAGACATATGTAGGTTTGACAATAAAGGTAGCAAAGCTATTTGGTAAGCTACTGGTCCGAATTTTCTAAAGATTTGGTACTATCCTATGAATTTTGGGGTAAGCTTATGGGCTTTAATCACTCTGCCAATACCAGTCGTTGGAACCACCCTCATGAACACATGATCTCCTTCCTCAAAACTAAGAGGGTTCCTTCTTTTATCATAATAGCTCTTCTGCCTACTGTGAGCTGTCTTTCATGTTTTCTCTTATCATTCTGATCTTTTCTGTCATCTTCTGAACCACATCGGGTCCTAGTATCAGATTCTCCCTTGCTTCAAACCAGCATAACGGTGTTCTGCACTTTCTGTTGTAAAAAGCTTCATATGGCGTCATGCCGATGCTCGAATGGAAACTATTGTTGTATGTGAATTCTATCAAATGCAAGTAGTCCGCCCAACTTCGAGAGTGTTCCAACACACATGCTCTCAGCAGGTCTTTCAAAGATTGAATAGTCTGTTTCTAGTTATCAATAACGTTTGTCATTTCTAGTTAACGTTCCATCTAATTCACATATATCTGATACAGGTAACTATATTGTGGGATTTCGAGAACTAACACTGGTAGTCAGTATTGTGGGTGTATTCGAGATCGGTTCTTATAGTACAGTAAGAATTCGATAACAGAGATTTAGACTGATTTATCTTGGGGACGGCGTGGTTGATAGTCTACTTGCACATTTTGGGCAGTGTCACGAAATGTCTTAAAGAAAGTGACCTGGTCGTGACTCAGAGTAAGTATTATTTCGTTTCATTTATAATTGTTGCAAGCTACGGTAACAACGGTTATTATACCAGGCAAGCAACGAAACTGGTTGAAATATGATTGAACTAGTTGATTGCTGCAATTTTTTTAAAAATGAGCCAAGACGACATGTTTTTGGCACGAGATTAATACTCTTAGTCTTCTTCTTTCCTTCTTCCAGTCTAGACTTTCATTTCTATACTTCTTCCTTCATTGTTTTCTTTCTCCATTCTTCTTTCATGTCTTCATTCTTCGTTCTTTCTTCCTCCCGTCTTGGTTCTTTGTTCTTCACGAGTTCTCGTCTAGTTCTTCTTTCTTTGTCGGTTCATCCAGTCAGTTCGTCCAGTGTTTGTTGGTCCTTCCAATGTTCATCGCTTCAAGCGCATCTCCATCCAGTCTTCTAAGTTTTGAGATAACCTTTTTCTTTGCTACCCTCTTCCTTTTGTAGCATTTAGATTTTTGGGGAACCTCAATTCTTGTTCTAATTGAAGTGATTCTCTTTATTTGTTAAATTAGATTGTTACATTGAAGTGGATTGGATTTATGTTTGGTAAATTGGATTTTTGATTTTCACTCGCACATACACACATATACATATACATATCAGTTTAACCATCATGCGGTTTAATTATTAAACCATCAGTTAAACCGTTAAATTAGTATCCTAACAATTTTGACAACTAGTACAATTTTAATAACACTATTTTCTATCCCACGGAGGGCTTGGTTAGGAATAAACATCATAGACTAGTGTAATTTTCCTCTCATATTCTTACATATGAACATCATCATCACCACAACAATCACACTACCACCATTTCCATCACATGAATGTCATGATTATTTGATATGCACCAAATATTAGATATAATAAGAGTTTATCAAGCTCTCTATCATGATCATATCTCCTATTTTGTTTACATTCAACATATTTTCTCCCTATTCTTTTTTTTACAATTATATTCACCTCAGTTTTCAATTTTATCTTATTGGTATACCAGAGATTAAACCTTAAATTGTCTAATTCATTTGCATTTTCCCCGACCCATTTAGTTTTTTTGTAAGCACGTAAAATTGTTTCTCCTAATTTTCATGCTTACTATTTCCTATTTACTTGTAAGAGTGTCTCCTTAATAATCACATTAAGTAAATAATTATATTTTTCAATACATAAAGTATCACAAAATACAGCTGTTAAATTCAAGTAAATTACCTTGTAGATCTAAGATGGGTAAAAAGACAGGAAGGTTTAGATAAAGCAATATGTTTATATTATTATAAAATGGAACAAATAATCAAATAATATTTTTATAAAAAAAATCTTAGCTCATCCAATAATTAAATATTTCTTTAAATAACTAAATAATAAACTTTAACTAATGTTGAAATACTACTACTTTCTTCGTTATTTATTTTATTCCATAAATTACAAGTGGTGCCAAGGTTTTGTTATTAGGTTAGGATAGAAGTTATTTTTTTATATCTCATTAAAGTTTGCAAAATATTTATTTCAGTTTGAATCGATTCATTTAGATAATTTAAATAATTACTTCATTTTTTAAAAATTCTGGTAAAAAGTTATTTATATATATATATATCAAGTTCATAAACCTAATGAATCAAATTGTATTTAGTTCAAGTTTAACTTATTTATTTAACAAGTTCAATTTTTAGGTCAAATTCAACTATTTAATTTGTGAACCAAATTTATTGAATTAAATAATGAATTTAGTTTCGAACAAATAATGAGTTACTTCAGTTCATTGATAAAGGTTGGGTTCTTCTTGACAAGAGGGGGGACCAAGGTGGTGAATACCTCTAGCCAACCGTGAGTGGTAAAACAAATTCAAGGGTTATAGTGTTTGTGAAACTTCGAAAATAATTATTCAAATAGGTACACTTACAAAAGCCTATTCTCAAATGAGTTATATATATATATATATATATATATATATTAACCGTTAGGTATGTCCTCATCTAATGATAGCACACAATTAATAACAATATTAACTAATTTTTTGGTATTACCAAAAGTTCATTGCTTTGTGAATAAAGAAATAATTTCTCTCAGGGTATGTGGTTGTCTCTCCCAACAAGTATATTTAGTAGGAATTGAATCTTTAACATTTTGATTATCCTGAAAAAATAACAACTAATTCAAATGAGATGTGAACCATTTTTTAGCTTGAGAACATATTTTGATTATGGAATGATATAATCACTCCTATCCCAATCGACAAGAAGAGAAAAACACAAGAGTCAGAGAAGTAAACATTATACAGATACAATTTATTTTGAAGATGTAAATAAAATAAAAGATTCGTGTGCGAACATTGAGACAAGTGCAGACAAGATATTATAATTTAGTGGGTAGCTGGTGTAGCATTGTAGTTGCTAGAATCGTAATTAAATTCAATTATTCGATTCAGCTGATTTAAATTTGTTTGTTAAGTAAGTTTAAAATTAGATCAGTTATTCAAACGACATAAGCCGAATTTTAAAAACTTGTAAATAAAGTTTTTTGAATAGCTTTTACTTTTTATAATGCCATATTATATATTATTATACTAATTATAAATTTATTTTGGATTATGCTATTGAACTTTTTTTTAGTGTATTTTTTTTGACTTTTTTTAGTAATGGTGGAAATTGGGATATTGAGAGTTATTTTTTTGACTTTTTTTAGTAATGGTGGAAATTAGGATATTGAGAGTTATTTATGTATTTTGTTATGATTCATTATTAGATTGTTTTTACGTTCTCTTATAGTATAAAATTACTTGTTGTTGTTTAATATTAATAAACATGAAAATGATTTACAGAAATTTAACAAAGAAAAAGTTATTACAATTTTAAATAAGTTATCAAAAAAATTACTCTTTAATTTATTTAAACAAACCAAACCCTATTTTTATCTTTGACTCCTTTAAATAAACAATTATATTGTAGCTATATCTTTGTCTAATCGGATATATATGTGAGAGAAAATGAAAAGAAAGAAAAAGATGAGAAATAAATTGAATTTTAATATTGTTTAGTTGTATAGAAATAGAATAGAAATAAGTGATATTTTCTCATCCACTCTTTCCCAAACAAGAATCTCTTGTCTCAAATTACATCTCAAACAATATCTTGGATAAGTAAAAACATTTCGTATTAATTAAAAAATTAAATATTTATTATTTTTTCTATTTTTGGTTCAATATCATTAATAGAAACATTGTTTATGACAACAAATCCTAATCCCTCTTACCATCCCATTTGCTCCTCACTTTGGAGGAGAAAAAAATTTCACGAGTCCTTAATAATCTATTCTTAAACTTCTGAACCAAATGAAAGAAATATCTCTATTTTTCTTCAACTTTATTCATGATTATCTTTCTCTTCTATTTCCACAATAGAAATGCTAGGTGCTCAACTCAATTATATTCATAATCACTAGCAAGTGATGGTTTTGAGGATAAAGTATTTGTTAGTTAAAAATTTAAAAGATAAAAAATATTGAAAAGAAATGTTTTGAAAGTGTTTCAAAGACATTAAGTACAACGCTTCACAATGGATCATTTATGTTTTTAATGAGCTTTCAATAAAATATGTAGTTAATAAGTAATGGTGTATTTAATATATCAAGAAATATTACACGAGAATGCTAATTACCAAAATCTAATACTATTAAGTACAATTATAAAAATAAAGGGAAGATTATAGAAATTAAATTATCTATCTATATTTTATACTTGTCAATCAACTTTTGTTTTACAACTTTAAAAATTATAATTAATTAAATAAAGAGTAGTCCTATTATATTTTTATTTGTGCCTTTCAAATTAGTCCTTTTCGAATTTTTATCATTTATTTTTAAAAAAAATTAGTCTTTATCAGTAATTATTTTAACTTATATTTATAATCTTTCAATATTAATCTCATTTTTATTTTTTCAAGGAAAAAAATTAATTCGTAGGGAAATTAATAAGGATTTAAGTAACTATTCACTATAAAATAAATAATGAAGAGACCTTAAAGGCATGATCTACTATAGTCAAACTCAATAGTCTAAGCTTTTGAATTGTATATATGAACTACGTCATCCGTGACGTTAGCAGTGATTGTTCTATTGTTTTTTGTCTGTCTTATTCAGCTTGGATTACAACTTCCACTGTTTTTATTCTATCTTCTTTTTTTTTTTGAAGTGTTTTCACTCACTCACGTCTACTTTTTTTAATAATTTCTTTTTTCTCTAACACCTGAATTTGAGGATATTGTATTTTTCCATGAGTTGGACGTCTGAACTGAAATAAACATATCGATAAGAGTTTTATATTATCATCATACAATTCATTTTTATGTTAATATATAGGAAATAATTCAGGTAAAATATATTACCGTGAGAAATGAATTATTTAAATGATTGAGATTAAATGATAAATACATATGCTTTTTAAGCAATTATCATTAATTAACTTTTAATTTTAACACAATAATTATATGTTTTAAATTTATTGTTCTTACAAATAGGATATTAGTATTTTTAGTCACTGAGTCCTCCCTCTCTCTCTAAATATATATATAATTTTCTCGGTAACAAGTGTTACTTTAAGAAATCAAAGCTTTACCTTTTGGTTATTCTCAGGATCTAGTGAGATTTTATATCATTGAACCGACTGGTTGCTGGTATATAGATGATGTATTCAAAACATAAAAATATATATATGAGAAAAGACGTTTTGATATCTGAATGTGGTCTTTCAATGGAAAGTTTAATATATTTTGGTACATCTCACTCATGTGAGCATGCATGTAATAAGGTCAAATTGTTTTCCTTATTTATTCATGTGTGTGACTACCACAATTATTCAGCCTTAGCTTGAAGAGAGTAAAGTTCTCACCCTTTTTGCTGTTCCTTCCTTTTATTGCATCTACCAATACTATATTCTATTCAATTTGAATGATAAACTTTAAGATGGGTTTTGCTGCAAATTTAAGACTAACATAGTTTACCTCATTTTACTTTACTTGAATGAAGGGAAAATGCGAGAATCACGTGGAAAGTTCCTCTAAAGTGACCTTTTCTTTTAGTGAGAAAGTGAATGTGCATGCAGTGTTTTAAATTGTGGTTGTAGTCATAATTGTTGCGGTTATTGTGATGCAGGTTGCTGTAATTTAATTGTAGTATGAATGTTTTTGTGATTAAAAAATTATTTTTGAATTTAATGCGGCTCCATGCCGCACATAATTGTGATTCGATATCTCAACACAATTGCGGTGTGATTCGGTTGCAACAGTCTTCGCAACCGCAATATTGCGCCTTGATGTGTTCTGCAATTTGAAACAATGGGTGTATGTATCTGCCATTGATTATGCAAAGAGATTTCATTCCACTAAATGATCTAAAGATAGATATGCTCTTCTTTTCTTGATATAGAGAGAAGCTCCTCATTTTAGAGGAACTTGGTTTGAGAATGACCCTAACATTCATTCATCATAATGATTTTCTTGATAGGGAAATAACACTAACCTCAGTAGTTGCGGTTTGCTTTAATTATTTCTCGCATTCCTATTGTTTTGAAAGTTATACTGAGCTCGTTTTAAGAGAAGTCAGTGTAATTTCAGTATCATACTTCAAATATAGTATCAATCTTAATGGATGTTGGTGTAATTTTCGAAACAAGAGACACTCAAATATAATTAAGCTAAATTTCAAGGGCTCCAATGCAATTTCCCCTTTCTTTTATGGTTAAGTACATAGTGATGTATCTCTCTTATATTTTCTCTGTTTTTTTGGTTTGTTGTTCTAAATTGAAGGTTTTTGTGATTTGCTCTTTGCTATTGCAGAGAGAGCTCTGAAAGCATCATTGGTGTGAAATCTGTGGAGAATTTGTGGCAAGCTTACAAAGCCAAAGATGGGTTTTGAACCATTAACTTGGTATTGCCAACCAGAAGAAAACAACATTTGGAGTAAAACAGTGGATAGTGCTTTTGGTTCTTATACACCTTGTGCTATTAACACTCTTGTTATCTCCACCTCCAATTTGATTCTTATGGGTCTGTGCTTATATCGAATGTGGCTTATCATTAGAAATGCCAAAGCTCAGAGGTTTTGTTTGAGCTCAAATTACTATAATTATGTATTAGTTATATTGGCTGCTTATTGTGCTGCTCAACCTTTATTGAGATTGTTAAATGGAATCTCAGCTTTCAACCTGAATGGGGAGACTGATTTTTCTCCGTTTGAGGTGCGTTCGTCAATCGTCATGCACAAGCATATTCGTACATTCCTATGCATGGTTTTATATTGTAGTCACGTTGTGTATTACCACAATTGTGAGAAAATGTGGTCGATGCAGCCTAATTGCAATAGCAACATGCTTGTATAGATTACCAAGATCGCAATGTTGCGGCCACTTTTTAAAATCCTTGTTACATGCCATGATGCGTTAGAGAATGTGCGATTTTAAGTTCGAACCCGTTTCTGTTTCTGTCTTCTTGCAGATAACAGCTTTGATCATTGAAACACTTACTTGGTGCTCAATGATAATTCTCCTTCTATTGGAAACCAAGGTTTATATCCGGCAATTTAGATGGTTTGTGCGGTTCGGAGTTATTTATGTTTTGGTGGGAGATACAGTAATGCTTAACCTTCTACTGGCTGTGAAAGATTACTGTAGCAGGTTACTTTTTAATTTGACGTGTATACCTTTCACTTTCTAAGGCACTACCTTGGGATTGATATGAGTAGAAATAAGAATAATCTTAAAGTATAATATGAAAATATATCAGTTGTTTGTGTTGAAGTATATTACTTCTGTTATGTTATGGTTTAGGATAAGAATCTGACTTTAGAGAAAAAGAAACGAGTTTCGGACTCTTCTATCAAAACCAAGAGCATTAGGTGTATTAGAAGAAACACTGTAGTTTCTTTCATTACCAATTTCATCTACTTGAATTATTGCAAACTGTGTACTAAGTCATTAATTTACAAAAGAAGTATCACATATATTATATGATAGATATGTAGTTGATGAAAAAATAATCTGTTACTGTGTATCTGCAACGAATGTACTTTCAGTATGGCAATAGCTTCAGTATTTTATAGAAAGGTAAATCTATTGGTTTATGCAACACCACACTTATGATCTGATTTCATTCTTGCAGATCTGCACTGTTTCTGTACATTAGCACTGTTATCTGCCAGGTACAGTTCTGTTTTCCCCTTCTTTTTTTAGTTGAAGTTCAATATAATCTTCATTATACTTGTGTTATCGGCTATAGCTGAATCATGTATATAATAACGGTTTCAGTAGCAATTTCGGCAACTCCCAAAACCTTGACCGTCTGAAGCGGTCGCGGACCCAGATTTAAAACCATGTATCTTATGCTTCAGCTCTTAATTTCTTTTTTCCTTAAAAAAAAGAATAATGTCCTTGTATTTGGGTTTGAAGATTGTAGCTTTGGCTGCTAATATAGGTAGTATTAACATAACTATTTTCCAGGTCGATAATTAAGTATGGTGCTGTAGTTAGTAGCATGGTATGGTGATAGCATTAATGATACTATTTTATGGAGTTACTCAGAAATTTGACAACAAACTAATTGTGGCTATTTTTTCTGATGTAGGCATTGTTTGGTAGTTTACTTTTTGCTTACATTCCTAATTTGGTTCCTTATTCTGGCCGTCTAACAACACAAGCTGAGGTTCCTGACAATCCTGAATATGAACCACTTTATGGAGCAGACCAAGTTTGCCCTGAGATGCAAGCCAGTCTATTCTCTAGTGAGTAACAGTGGAGCTTGACATGTTACTAATTAGTTTTCCATTGTCTTTTGCTGTCTAAAGTTTCCGGAGTCAGAGGGTGAGCCTCGACACAATGATAAGGTTGTTTGCCTTTTGACCTGGAGGTCATAGGTTCAAATCCTGGAAACAATCCCTTCCCTTGTGAGCGTAAGACTGTACTATAGACCCCACAAGGTGGGAGTCACGTGCACTGAACCGTTTTTTTACAGTTTCCGATGTTACTTTATCTTACAAAGAGCATATATAAACCTACTTGATAATTGAACTATTTTGAAATACTCAAAAACCATTTTTCATCATTAAATGTGAGAAATAAAGGATACTCCATTCTGGAAACAGGAACTAGTTGTTTCTAGTCGGTGACTCTGCTTATTTTTAACTTCCTTTGTTCTTTTCTTGATCACTGAGAGAGTAAAAATAAAAAAAGGAAGTAAAGGGTAATCAATTTTGTAGGTCTTGATTATCAACATCACTAATTTTAGGAAGAGGGAAGGAGTAGCATAGGCCATAGAGTGTGTTTTTTGGTTGTTTCCTATTTTTTATGAAAGTTGAAGTCTCTATGCTTGTAACATGATTTAGTAGTAATGTTTTTTTTTTTATTCTCTGAAGGGATAACCTTTGGGTGGATAACTCCACTCATGACACAAGGCTACACAAAACCCATCACTGAAAAGGATGTTTGGAAGTTGGACAAACTGGACCAAGCCGAGACATTAACCGAAAAGTTACATTCTTTCTCATTGCATATTGTATGGCTCTGCATGAAATTCATATGTTTTGTATGCATCATGTAAAGTTTTTTTTTTGGGTTTGGCAGGTTCCAAAGGTTTTGGATGTTAGAATTGCAAAGCTCTAATCCTTGGCTTTTAAAAGCTTTGAACAATAGCCTAGGGAAAAGGTACACATTGACAGTTTTTAAAGGATGTTATCTCTCCCCTCTTAAATGTTTGATCTGTATTTTGAGTCTTCAAAATAACCATAGTAACATTTTTGTCTGCTATTCTATTTGATTGGACTTGAATGTTTGATTAGGTTTTGGTGCGGAGGCATCTATAAGGTGAACATTTTGACCCCAATTTTGACCTTTAATTTAATTACTTTGTATAAATCAGTAATCATTTTCACATTGCAAGTTACTTTTGATTGAAGATTGAGAGGATTACCGCCTTACTTTTATCTAAAACTGATTTATAATCAAAACTATCTCAGCTTTTGTGACATTTATCTGACCAAATGAAAGAACCAACTTTTTTGCTAAAAACTTAAGTTGTTAGGTGAAGGCCGATAGTAGTTTATATCTATAACATGCTCCTTAAGAGCCCAGCCGGGCCATCTCAGAGCATATCTCAGGGCGAGGGACCTCATAGGGGCCCCATTTAAGAATTGTTAAGTCCCCCCAATTTTTCGGACATGCCCTATATTTTTTACGGGCCTTTATAATATAATTATACATATAAAAAGCAACAGAGATAAGTGTGAAAGAGTTTTGAATACAGAGTAGGTGTTCCAATGACCCTTGTTGCTATTGAAATGGATGATGATCCCCTATTTTCCAAAATGGGTGAAATATATGAATTATAAACCTTAATTTTGATGGTTTTACATTTTCTACTTTCCAAGGGGACTAAATATTTATTTTTGCTCTCGTGTCCGAAACTGTTTGAGACTGCCCTTGCCACCAGTAACCTCATTATTGTGTAACTTATCATTCACACATATTTGCTTTATTTATAGAACTATGAATCTTGTAATTGAAAAAGTTGTATGTTAAAAAGCATGTGATAACACTATTGAATTGAGTTTGCTGACTCCTAGGCAACTTGGAAATTTTTAATGATCTTTGCAGATTGGTAATGACCTTTCTCAGTTTGTGGGGCCTATTTTGTTGAACCATCTCCTAACTGTAAGTGTATTTTTCCCCAAAGCCAAATTTTAATGATGTAAAGTTAAAAAAATAAGAAATGTAATGATGTTGTGAGTAATCCAACATGACACATGGAATATAGACAAATTGAATGATCAAATAGATCACAAGAATTAACAATTTGGCAACTCACATGCCTATATTGCCCTATATGTTTGGTGACTATATCATTTCATTTATAGAGAAAAACAATATGCACAAGGACTGGGTTTTATTCCAAACTGACTGTAATCTCTAGCAAATATTAGAGACCTCCCTATCAATTTTCAAGTTAAACTTATCTTCTCTGCTTCTATATTTGAAGAGTTACTTTTCCTAGTTTCCTTGTATTTGAAATCCAGTAATATATTTTCTCTCAAAGAAAACTCACATCTGAATTCACCCTTTGGATAAGCTACTCTAGTTAAAGAGCAAAGAAAACTCACATCTGAATTCACCCTTCGGATAGGCTACTCATTTACAAGTATCTGACTTTAATCTACACATTTGCTTACCAATAAAACAGCCACCAAGTCAATTTAGCCCAAGTAAACAATAGGTATCAGGTACAAAGCATGAGCAAAATCCCAACATGTATGTTAGATCATTGTATGACAAATATTTAAGGACTGCACCAAATGCTGACTTTTTTGAAGTTTCTTGATTAGCTAAACATTAATCTGACAGGAACGTCGAGGGTATGAGAATAATTATAACTTTATATGCAGATGTTCATTACACACACACAAATGCACAATATTATCAATGATTTGGATTATAAAACTTGACCCATCTTTAAATGATATTTTGTATATGATTTCATTTGTACAAGTATGTATGGCTTATTTGAAGTACATTAAAGTTTATGACTCTCTCATTTATGAATGTCACAGTCGATGCAAAATGGAGATCCATCTTGGATTGGTTACATCTACGCCTTCTCTATATTTGTTGGAGTGGTATGGTTACTGTCTATTATTATTTAAGAGTTTTGGGGCATAATTGGACATGGTTCTGGTGGCCCTGGTACATTAAAAACATCATTCACATGACATAATCTTTTGTGGCAATTTTTTCTTCTGTAGTTGAATGGCCTATAAACATAAAGCAAGTACATATATAAAGGGTTATATAGCATATCAACAGAAAAATGCCAAATAATGCGGTTCTCCAATCTAAGGGGACAATCACAAATGTTGCAATGTAAAACATGTTTTTAAGGGTTTTACAGCATATGAACACAATAAGTGCATATTATCTCGCTTTTACATATTTTTCAAATCTCTTGGACTAATTAGGAAAGCTTCGTTTGGTATGTCTACACTACTATGCCTCAAAATAATCGAAAGATGTATTTCAAAAAATATATTAATATGATCATGATTATTTTATACTTATGATAGCATACAACAAAAAAGGAAGGAAATAACAATTAACAAGTGGGTTCAACTCTTTTCAGTCAGTTGGTGTTCTATGTGAAGCACAATATTTCCAGAATGTTATGCGAGTTGGTTTTCAACTTAGATCAACTTTGGTATGTTATCTCTCTCTTAAGAGTCCAAATACCCTGTTCATTCAGTGTGGATATATATATCTAAATAAACTTGTTTTCCAAACTTTTTATTATTTTATTTAATATTTATCTACACAGTTTATATCAGTATACCATGTCTATTACAGGTGGCTGCTATATATAGAAAATCTTTACGGCTAACTAATGAAGGTCGAAAGAAGTTCCAATCTGGGAAGCTTATGAATATGATAACAACAGATGCCAATTCACTACAGGTATATTCCTATTTATACTAAATATGCATGTCTTTTCACAAATACATTATTGACAGATACTGGTTTAACTATTGAAACTATCCTCCTATTTGAGAAACCTGTAATTGTAATTTATGATAAATCATACAGGAAAGGAGAAAGGATCTAGAGATTCATTAAACTCAATGTTTTGTGAATGAATTTAAGGGAATAAGGCCTTGCATGTAGATCTTATATACATATTAGGAGAATTGACTCATTGGAATGTTTATGGCATTTCGCACAACTTGAAAGTTTAAAGTACAACAGTGTCACTATAAACAATAAATACTAATAGATACTCACATACAAATAAATGACGTAGCTTCTAAAAGCCCCCTTTCAAACCAAAGAATATAATAACATGCACAAGTTTGTTTCAAATGTAGCTGATCTAGGACCTGTGAGACCTAGGAAATATGTCAGCTAATTAGTCAGTAACTTGGATTGATGAAACTAGCAATATTGGACTATTGGTTACAAGAAATGAGGGCTCCAGAAAGCAGTATTTGACTATTGGTTATAACAAGGCTTGCCGTATAATCATTTTTTTCACCTCCAGTCTAGTTTTAAACCTCAGGCCACAATTTCAAATGTCAGTTTCTGTTAACGGTTCAAACTAGGTATAAGTGCTTATTGTTGACAAGGTTAAGTTAATGGAGAGAACAGACAAATAATGCTTATCAAACTTAAAAAAATTTATATTTAACTTTCTCATGATTTCTGTATAGTTGTATAATAAATATTATTCTATGGTTGCAAATACTCGTACATTTAAATGTTATTATTATGCTTTTGGATTATAGACAATGTTCTGAGTGCATAACTTTTATTGCTGATATTCCTTTACAATGTTCAGCAAATATGTCAACAACTTCATGCACTATGGTCAGCACCATTCCGTATCTCCATAGCTATGGTTCTCCTATACCAGCAACTTGGTGTTGCTTCACTTGTTGGATCACTAATGATAGTTCTCCTTATCCCACTTCAGGCAAGTGTTGTCTCTGCTTTCTAGTGTTTGCACGTGTATGTTCACATTTCAAAATTTGGGATAGGTTGAATCTGATAACTTTAGTATTTGGTTCATAATCTAAACAACAATTATTCTCTTTAATTTTAGGAAGGACTTACAAGGCTAAACAACAATTATTCTCTTTAATCTAAACAACAATTATTCTCTTTAATCTAAACAACAATTTTTTAAAACAGACACACGTGATTAGCAAAATGCGAAAACTGACTAAGGAAGGACTTCAGCAGACAGACAAAAGGGTTGGCCTCATGAATGAAATTCTGGCTGCCATGGATACTGTAAAGTATGAACACAGAAGAATTTCACTTTTTAGTTTCGAGTACAGAATGTGTCTTAACAGTGTTTGTTATATGCTGAATATGATTCAGGTGTTATGCATGGGAAACAAGCTTTCAATCTAGAGTTCAAAGCATACGACATGATGAGTTATCATGGTTCCGGAAAGCACAGCTTCTATATGCTGTATGAGCCTTGACATAATTTTATGATTGATCTTTCATGTGTTCTGTCTTAAGAGCATTGGACTACTCATTCAAAAAAAGTGGAAGAACTATATATATATATATATATATATATATATGTAAAAATAGCACAAGAATGATGGTATACAAGGTCCATGTGATAATGCATTAAAATTTAATAATACACTAGCCTATCAAGAGAAAGTTTGTTTTCAAGTAAATGGAGATGGCTTTTTCATGAAATAATAACTCGGTAAGGTTATGTTGCTAGACCTCCTTCAGGTAGATATTAGTATTATGTCTACTTTTTTATGATATTTGAGCTGTTTCAAGGATGAATGTGGAGGACATATGGCAGTGTTTCTTAAGCTTAAATTATTTAGCAATGCTTGCCTATTACCTAAATTTAGGGCTAGTTACAAGGATATTTTGTAGCTATTCATGAATATATAGGCTTGTAATTTCTTGTGATCACCCTGAAAACTTAAAGCTTTTTAACAAGCATGACAAATTCCTTTGCTAGTCGAAGTCTCGTATCTATTGAAACATTCTCTCTGGACACGATCAAAGGCATTCTTAGTATGGAACTTAATATCAAGTTGTGTTACTTGGAGATATGTTCTTCTATCGAGCAGCATGCAGTACTTATTTATGCAGTTTCTTGAATGCTTGTAAACAATTTGTATGACATGAAATTTTCGTTAATTGTGAATGTGTAATTTTCTTCCTAATCACTTGCTTTCTTTTGCAGCTCAATAGTTTTATACTAAATAGCATCCCAGTTCTTGTGACAGTGACCTCATTTGGAATGTTTACTTTACTTGGTGGAGAGCTGACCCCTGCAAGGGCATTTACCTCATTATCTCTGTTTGCAGTTTTGCGCTTCCCTTTAAATATGCTTCCAAATTTACTAAGTCAGGTTGTCATTCGTCCTTGTCATATTTAGTTAACGCTTTTTTGTGTTATAATAACAGCATAGGTTTGCACCATGGTTTGGGAGCATTCCAAAAAAGTGAATCATTGATAAAAATATTTACTATGAAGGAACATAGCTACTTGAAGTGGCTATCATACCAATTATATTATTCAAATATAACCATTTCAAGTGGAAACATTTTCTCCGTGATATTTATTTTTAACCACTTCAATCCTCAAAAGTGTTTCCCGACTAGTTTGAAGTCAAAATATGATATTCCTTTAGTGAGATATATTAAATCTTTCCATATGATTGATGGTTTTGACAGGTTGCAAATGCAAATGTCTCATTACAACGTTTGGAGGAACTGTTCTTGGCTGAAGAGCGAAACTTGAAACAAAATCCACCTATTGTACCAGGACTTCCAGCCATCTCAATTAAGAATGGATTCTTTTCATGGGATACCAAGGTTAATTTCTCAACGATACTTGTGTACAATGCCACTATTTTGATAAAGCTGTGTTTTGGTATCGTTTGGGGTGCCATTTAAAATTTCAAAATAAAGACTAAGAACAGGAAAAGTTTTCAGGTGACATCTTTTCTCTGCAATCACCTGAAAGATTACTGTTAGATATATGTTTCATGGAACTATTTTCTCTATGTTGAAAAGATTTCATGCCTTGAATGGGCTCTTCCTCTTTTACTTCAGGAAACTAGCTTTGAAATGCTTAAGGAAAGTGCTACAACTAACATAAACCCTTAAGAAAACAAATTATTAATAGCCAATATTTTCATTTTAGATTTTGTAAAGGATAGTTTAACTAATTTTACTAAGTATGGAATTATAATCTTCAAAAGGTTGTGGAATGCTAATCAATAAGCAGTTTCCAAATTAAAAGAAAATGATTTTATTAAAATACTACATATGATTATGTTTGAACATGCTACATGAAACTTTGATTAGCCTTGTAAGTCTTAGGAAATACTTTTGCTTTTGATGAATGTGATTCTGACAATGAGAAATGTTCTTAAAATTGAGGCACAAAAGTTCAGTTTTCATTTGTCTTGGTCCATTTTATTTATGATTTTGATATTAGTTGTGAACACTTTATTTTATGTATGATAAATTTATTCAATTTGCAGGCAGAGAAGCCCACATTATCAAATATCAATGTTGAAATACCAATTGGCCGCTTAGTCGCCATTGTTGGTGGTACCGGAGAAGGGAAAACATCACTTATTTCTGCAATGATTGGAGAGCTACCTCCTATAGCAGATGGAAATGCTACAATCAGAGGCACTGTTGCTTATGTTCCACAAATTTCATGGATTTACAATGCTACAGTGAGTTGCAGCTTGTTTTTTAATTATAAAAATGATATTTTATGTCTAATGAAGTTAAAGTGATCAAATACTACTACTTACCATTCTAACTCGCATATTTTCTCAGGTTCGTGAAAATATATTATTTGGATCAGATTTTGAATACGAACGATATTGGAAGGCTATTGATGCTACTGCTTTAGAGCATGATCTGAACTTACTACCTGTAAAGTTTAATTTTATAAAACTTCATCTTCACCATTGCCTCTCTTAACTATATGAAAGTTTTTCATTATTTATCTCATCTGTATATTTTCAGGGACGTGATTTTACAGAGATTGGAGAAAGAGGAGTCAATATTAGTGGCGGACAAAAGCAAAGAGTTTCATTAGCTAGGGCTGTATACTCAAATTCGGACGTATATATATTTGATGATCCTTTAAGTGCTCTTGATGCTCATATTGCTCAAGAGGTATCATTCTTATCAAGCTCTAAAACACAAGTCCTTGTTATGACATAATCACTATTTATAGAGGCTAATGTGTTTTGGTTCAAAATTTCAAATTCAGAGGGTGCTTCAATTCTCATTGATGTATATTATCAATATTATATGAGGAAAAAATCAAATCCAACTGATTATTATCAACTGTTGACCATTTAAAAAATTGGAAAAAGCCTTGTTCATAGTTCATATAGCCTGATATGCAATGACCTTCAGGTTTTCAGGAACTGTATAAAGGAAGAGCTTCGAGGAAAAACCAGGGTTCTTGTCACCAACCAGCTGCATTTTCTCCCTCAGGTGGATGAAATTATTGTGGTTAGCGAAGGCATGATTAAGGAGCAGGGAACCTTTGAGGAGTTATCAAAATGTGGGCTTCTATTTCAGAAACTAATGGAAAATGCAGGGAAAATGGAACAACAAACAGAAAATAATGAAGATATAGATAATGATGACAAATCTAACGTTTTAACTTTGAATGGCGAGGCAATTGTAGAGTTACCAAAAGATGCAAGCTATGAAAAGAAGGGAAAATTACGAAAATCGGTACTTATTAAGCAAGAAGAGAGGGAGACTGGTGTGGTTAGCTGGAAAGTTCTAATGAGGTAAGATTCCCATGGAATCAAAGATATGGATATTGCAGGAAACTTTCCTTTGAGGTTTTGTTATTGAGAAGGTAGGAATAAAATGGTTTTGATTGCTAATGGTTAGAAAGCAGTGTTCCTTCCATTAAAATGATTTTTTTTTTTGGTTTTTCTCTTTTCTTTCTCTTTTTGGTTCTTTTCTTTGCCAATGACCTTCATGGGCAATTTACAAGTTCCGATTGCGAGGGTAAGTCCATATCATAGAGATTCGACAAAGTTCTACATTGGTTGTCAATTGCCTAAGACAACTTTCACCTTTTATGAGAACTTAGAACCGACTATGTATAGTATCAACTATCAAGTACACACAGAGTGTTCGATTCATGTATCCTATCCCATCTAGTGGGATTAAGGATTGAGTGTTATTGTTGCTTGTGTGGGTAAGTCTACTTATATCCACCCTCCCAAATCCCACTCAGTGGGTGCCTCTTGGATTGGGCTGCCATTTTCTATTTTTGGCACTTTTCATTGTAGCTTATGGAGGATTTCCGATTCTTCTGTTTTATACTATTTCCTATCAAATTTTAATACATTCTTCTTTAATAAATAAGTAATAATAATAAATAACAACTAGGTACAACTTAATCAAATTGTCTTACAGATGCGTTGTGGTGTTTATATTCAAATTTTGTCCCTTTTGTGAGTAATCACTAAGAGAGGCTGTACTTTTTCTGCAAGAATTAATTTAGATGCTCTAGTTTGGTTATGACTAATAAATCCAAATTTACAGGTACAAATCTGCACTTGGAGGACTGTGGGTGGTTTCCATAGTCTTTGCATGTTATGCATTAACAGAAGTTCTTCGAATTTCAAGTAGCACATGGTTAAGTGTTTGGACAGATCAAGATTCCAATGCAGATTACGGACCAGAATATTTTCTCTTCATCTACGCACTTCTATCATTTGGACAGGTCATTCTGCAATGAGTTTATATTTTAACATTTGTACCTTCTCAGTTCTTACATGCCTCCAAACTTCAAAAGTTAACTTCCTACTTAGTATTCAGTGTTTATCACCTTTCACATTACTTTCAAGGAATCAGCATTATTCTTCATCATTCAACAAGATATCGAACTTAACATAGAATACCTTTCTGTACTTTCTTCATTTATAAGAAAAATGAAATGAATATTTCCGTTTATGTGTTCAGGTATCGGTGGCCCTTGCAAACTCTTATTGGTTGACAATTTCTAGTCTTCGTGCTGCCAAAAGATTGCATGACGCAATGTTAGATAAAATACTAAGAGCTCCTATGGTATTCTTCCAAACTAATCCAGTTGGCCGTATAATCAATAGGTTTGCAAAAGACATGGGAGATATAGATACCAATGTTTTTAATTTGGTAAATATGTTTTTGGGGCAAGTCTGGCAACTACTTTCAACATTTGTTCTTATCGGTACTGTGAGCACAATATCCCTGTGGGCCATTATGCCACTTCTGATCTTCTTTTATGCAGCATACATATATTACCAGGTGGGTTCTATATCTTATCCTTAGTTTTACAGCAGTCTCATAGAAATGGTTTAAATGCCGAGTTGGTTCTATTTTATTTGCTTTTGCATTATGAAATCTTTTGAAATTTTAGACAACTAGAAATAAAAAATTTCATTTTTTAGTAGATAGAGATGAAAAGTAACAGAGTAATGAGTATGCATGAACGTGATATGTACATTGTATATTTATTCAGAACGATTTGCACTAAGGCTTGCTCTGGTCAAAGTCAACGTTTGGAGCATCATCACTATTTGAGGATTAACCTCAAATCCACTATTTTTTTAGATTCACTATTAACTTCTATACTGTGAAAAAAACTATTAACAGAGAATAACAAGTTATTCGCAAAGCGAAAATAACTAGCCACTATTTAGAATGTGTCAAAATGGTGTTCAATATAAGGTGTGCCAATAGAAAGAAACATTGTTCAGAAAGATGTGCGTTCATATTATCTTTTAATTGACACCAAGTGATTGTTCATATGTCATTTGACAGAGCACGGCTCGAGAGGTGAAGCGCCTGGATTCCATTACAAGATCTCCTGTTTATGCACATTTTGGAGAAGCATTGAATGGTTTGTCAAGCATCCGTGCCTACAAAGCATATGAAAGGATGGCACACATTAATGGAAAATTCATGGACAACAACATCCGATTTACCCTTGTGAATATTAGTTCAAATCGTTGGCTCACGACAAGGTTAGAATCATTAGGAGGCCTCATGATTTGGTTGATAGCAACATTTGCTGTCTTGCAGAATGGAAGTGCTGAAAACCAGGCAATGTTTGCATCTACCATGGGTCTACTTCTCAGTTATACTTTGAACATAACAACTCTTCTGAGTGGTGTCCTCAGACAGGCAAGTAGAGCTGAAAACAGTTTCAATGCCGTTGAGCGGGTTGACACTTATATAGACTTAGAAACTGAGGCTCCGGGTATAATTGAGACAAACCGTCCACCACCAGGATGGCCAGCATCCGGATCAATTGAGTTTGAGGATGTTGTTCTGAGATACAGGCCTGAACTTCCACCAGTCCTGCATGGATTGTCCTTTACTGTACCTCCAACTGAGAAGGTAGGGGTAGTTGGAAGAACTGGAGCAGGAAAATCTAGCATGCTTAATGCATTATTCCGGCTCGTGGAACTACAAAAAGGAAGAATCATCATTGATGGCTGTGACATTTCTATGTTTGGACTAGCAGATTTGCGAAAAGTTCTCACTATCATACCACAATCTCCTGTTCTTTTCTCTGGTATGTACCATAACTAAAAATCTTGTTCTATGTCATGCTTAGATAATCAAATACGAGTTTGATTTTGATTCAATATCATCAAGGTTTTGAATTGTGATTGAAGTTGCATTGTGGGCTAATATAGATCACAGTTGCTAGTATTTTAGTTGAAGTGGCTACTGCAATCGAGATGCCACGGACACATCAAGTGATGCTAACAGTCATGTTAGAATTTTTACTCTATCTTCCAATCATGTGTGAGCACATTATTAGATACACTTGGCTTTTCAAGTGGTTGTTCTCATCCACGCTTTTAATTATTTGCCAATAAATGATTGTCTGATAATGTAAAAAGCTGATCATGCTTAATGAATTATATCTATTCTAACTCCCAAATAAGTTATTATTACATCTATTTTGTTTCATAGGGGAAAACACTGGAAATAATGGATTATTATTCATTATATGACATGAAAGTTATTGTTGTTGTATATGACATGAAAGTTAATTGTTAATGAATTAGAATCAAAATTTGAAGAATTGTTTGCTTTAGCAAACTGTCAGAGTCAGAAAGTGTTATATGGGGGTTCTGTCATCATGAATACAGTGAACTCTTTCTTGGTGACACAAGAATACAGTGTCATATTATTATTGTTGATGCTATTTTTGTTATTATTATGGTTTTATGTTTTTGTTTAATTATGAATAAGCAATTTCTATCAACCTCAACAATCTTTCATTTAGGGACTGTTCGATTCAATCTTGATCCGTTTAATGAACACAACGATGCTGACCTATGGGAAGCTTTAGAGAGGGCTTACTTGAAGGATGTAATAAGAAGAAATCCGTTTGGTCTAGATGCTCAGGTACATTATGTGTTATAATTTTGATCTTTGAGGTTGCTCATATTAATTGGAATACCAAATTCAGGGTATTGATGATGTACTAGTTTTTGGTAAATATAATTGATCTGGTCTTCCTTTTTTTAAGTTTTCAACCATATATATCCATGAAAAATCCAAAATTATTAATACCATTTACTGATTCTATTTTGTCTTTTGGAATTTTATTTATTTATCATGCTTCAAATTGAAAACATATTTTGAAGCCAACAGTACAATGCTACAGACTTTTATTGTTAATAACATGTACAATGGTTTTTGCTTTTCTGAATTTGATGTACCCATATTATGATGTCAGTGACTCTGAATCTGTTACTTTTGGATTAATCAAGCTATTAGAGACCATTGACACACTAAAATAATCACAATTTAATATCTTAAAAGGATTCATTTATTTTTTTAATGGTAACTTTCTGCTTTCGTAACATATAATCAGAAAATAATTTTATCCCTACTTCATTAATCATGTAGATATGTAACATAAGTTGATTTATGGTATTGGAACATGTTTTTGTAAATATAAGTATATAACAACAGCTACCAAAACTGTGAAGTAGTATTGAAACAATCTTATTTATTTGAACAAAAGTTGGAAACATACAATAGTTTTATTTGTGGTTATTACAGTTACTGAGATTACAGAATTTGTTTTTCTCTTAGTGTTGTTAAATTTTCTACTGAGAAGAAGAAATATGACAAGGTAATATTTTGTACTGCATAAAGGTTTCAGAGGGAGGAGACAATTTCAGTGTTGGACAAAGGCAACTGTTAAGTCTAGCTAGAGCATTGTTAAGAAGATCAAAGGTTCTTGTCCTGGATGAAGCTACTGCCGCTGTTGATGTTAGAACCGATGCTCTTATACAGAAAACGATTCGACAAGAATTTCAGTCCTGCACAATGCTTATCATTGCACACAGACTAAATACAATTATTGACTGCAATCGGATTCTGTTGCTTGATGATGGCCGGGTATAACCAAGTAGCATGAGATTTAAATATTGAATTCCTACCTGCACATACTATCACACTCTATTAGAATTAATGTAGAAATGAGTTTAATGGCTTAAATATGTTTTTAGTCTCTGAAAATATACTGAGCTTTGGTTTTAGTCCCTATACATTATTTTCTTTGGGGTTATAATTCCAAAATTTTGGTTTTAGTCCGTATGACGATGTGGCTAATACCAACATATGACACATATCATACTAATCGATGCAAGGCCAATTGTGGTTTTGGCATATTATCGACAAGGACTAAAACCAAAACAATAAACTAAAGTAGGGACTAAAAACTAAGGAAAAAATTTGGGGGACTAAAAACATATTTAAACAGGTTTTAATCTATCAGTGATGTGAAGTCAACTTTGATGATTCAATATTAAGATTCTTCTTATTCCTTTATGCTTTCTAGGTTCTTGAATACAGTTCACCAGAGGAACTCTTAGTAAATGAAGGAAGTGCTTTCTACAAGATGGTTCAAAGTACTGGCCCTGAAAATGCTAAATATTTATGCAGCCTAGTATTTGGAAGGACAGTGAACAATTCGACTCAAGATAACAAGGGTGTTGAAAGCCATATGAGACATTTAGCTTCTACCAATTGGGCTGCTGCTACCCAATTTGCCATGGCTGCTACCCTTTCTTCCTTACACCATCAACTTCAAGGGCCAAGTACTAAAGATAATGAAGATATCCTAGATAAAACAAAGGATGCTGTAACAACACTTCAAGAAGTTCTAGAGGGTAAGCATAATGAAGCCATAGAAGAGACACTGACTAGATACCAAGTTCCTACAGATAGATGGTGGTCTACTCTCTATAAAATTGTTGAAGGTAAGCATAATAATGATATTATTCGATTTTTTATAAAAAAACATCCTGATTTTTCTTGGCAAGTCTTGTACTAGGTAACTAAGATTATATAATTTTAGTTTTACACACAAGTATCAGTATTTGTGTTTGGAAATTGGCGTAGCCATCTTGATTGCAATAGGATTTTTTCCTTTTTATATCTTTAGCAAGTATATCCATAGGAAGAATAAGTTAAGGGCGGTCCAATGCCATGGCTCCCACTTAGTAGGGTCTTAGGTGAATATATGTATGAAGCTTTAGTCCAGCAGCGGAGAGGCTATTCCTCAAATTTGAACTTATGAACTTTAGGCCAAAAGGCAACGACCATACAGTTGATCCGAGATTCATTGGTAATTTGTTTGGATATGGGAAAATTGGAAAGAAATAAGTCTTGGAGACCATGGACGTTTGCTCGTAGACCAAATAGGTTTTGTGATAAATAGAATCCATGGCCTATGTGTGTTGTGATATTGGAAGAGAACAAGTGACAGGGGTTATTCAGATTATAAGAGAGGAGGTACAAGGGGCTCTAAGCCAGCTGTGTGTAGGATTTTAACTATATATTTACTCTTTGTAATGGCTTTTCTCTCATAGTGAAGGTGTTTTGTACTTTAGAGTCGATGTAGGACGTGACTTGCCGAACCCGGATAAATTCTTGTGTCTTTGTTCTCCAATTGCCATCTTGTTTATTCGATTCGCCGCAATGACATAACCAATTGTTGGTTCAGCAGTCTATCACTCTATCCATCATAACAATAAAAATTTGAATCAACTGTCCAGTCATAAAATACCTTGCATGAGTTCATAGTATAACATTAAAGTTTCAGCAACTAATATTCCTTTTGCTTTCACTATTAACTATCCATGCTTCAAGGTATGTTTATCTAAAAAGCAGTATATATATTTGCATCTGCTTTTTCTGATTCTATATTGAATTGATCAATCAGGTCTCGCTGTCTTGATCAGATTGCCTCCAGACAACACTCAACAATTAGAACTTGATTTCGAAGGGAGATCCTTTGACTGAGATGTAGACATAAGTTATTTGTAATCTGTTTAGAAGTGTGTATCATGAACTGATTAAGGTGCATGTTGAGAAAATAATCTGAACAGTCTGATTATGTTATTTGTACTTCTAGTAATATAGATAGAGACCCAGACTTGCAACCACAACGGGTGCAGTTTCTATTTACGAGTTGGGTTTTAGATAAAAATAAAAATAAACGAAAAACTTCAAAATCATCTCACAAATGTATATATTCCATGATTTAGCTTTTCATTTTCCTCTAAAAACCAAATCGCAAACAGATCTTAAACCTATATCTTTCACAAAAGAAGATAGAATGCTCAGAATCACATGATATAGGTCATGTGTTGTTTTGACATATAATGACTAAATCTTACTCAACTCAAAAGTTAACTCAAAGAATGAAGTTGTTTAAATCTTACAAGTACTCACTTAACATATTCTAATTTGATGTGAGGACTTATCTTAATATGGTGTTTGGATGAGGTTGAGTGATGCAGGTGTTGGTTTGCGATTGTGTTAATTGTTTTCATAATTTTGTGATTTTTAAGTGATTAGCTCCCTTCATCTCGTAATTTTTATGGCATTAGGGAGAAAGTTGAAATTGCCCAACTACATATAGCAATGAAAAAAATGAAATCAGATTGTTTTTTTAGTGAAATTGTGTGACAATGTTAATGGAAAACCGATGGTAAAACTAACGTTGTAAATGTTTATCAATGCAAAAGGACCAATTTAATGTACCCAAAAAAAGGACCAATTTAACAAAAATAAATAATCAAATTAAGGAACCTAGTTGAAAAAAAAAAGAAAATTAAGTTGGGGAATCAAAAAATTAATTACGTCTTTAAAATATATTGGAAATTTATTAACTCACTTGAATAGTGAACATATTTTATTCACGATATTATATAACATGTCAAATAGGATAATAAATGTTAACCTTTGTAGGTGATGATTGAACTTGAATTTCCTCAAAAGTGGCCAAAATGGTATCATGCCCAAAGCAATGTAATGACCAAAAATACAATGATGGCCAATCCAAAACAGCACCCTACTATTGCCATGAAAGCCTGAAGATTATAAACATAAATAACTCAGAGCAAAAAAATGGAAATGAAATTACTAACTATAAATTAGACTTATTTTACCTTATCTTGTGATTGAAACTTGAACTTAGCAGTGAACCAGGACAATCCTCTGTCAACAAAAGGTGCCAATGCTAATGCTCTGCATAAGAAGTAACAAAATGACTTTGCCATATTGTACATGTGTAGATATATGCAAACAACAACCATAACAATGCCAAGTTGCAATCTAGGGTAGTACAAATATAATTTATCCCATCACATCCATAATTGCATTTTTTTTTTCAAATGCCCATCCTCTCTTTGCTTTTTTTTAATCAAGGGTATTTCACCCTACAGTAAGGAACTAGTCCCTTTCGTAATGCATGACTACCCTCTTAACAAGTGTCACTCTCAGTGGCCGAGTCTTGGCCTTTGGCCTTGTACGGTACGTGGAGATCCAACGGGACTTTACATCACTGGATCAACTCTATGATGTAAAATTAGTTACATATATATAGCATTTTGTATATAAAAAATATTTCTCGAAAAAAATTAAAAGGACGACCCAAAGCACGAGGCTCCCACTTAGTGGAGTCTGGGGAGGGTAAATGTATGTAACCTTACTCCCACAAGTGGTGGACAAGACTGTTTCCAGGATTTAAACCCGTGACCTCATGGTCACTAATCAACAACCTTACAGTTATGTCAAACTCGCACTATTTTACATGTTTAGTCCCTTCCTCTCATGTTTTCCGGACCCATCCCTAGCCATGAGGCTATTCAATCAAAGTTTACAAGCCAAATGATATTTGCCATCCTTTCAGCCAAAACGCTATCAAGAGTGGGAATGATAGGAGAACATGTTCCAAACTATATAATAAAAAATTCTACAGCAAGAAATTGCAAAGTTTTGGGCACAACACAACAACATATCTACATGATGAATACACAGTTAAAAATGTGAAATGGTTCATTGGTTCAGAAAGCTCACCCTCCAGCTCTTATAAGTTTAGTGACTTGACTACCAGCCCACACCATCGCCATTACTTTGAGAAACCTATGCATCAGAAATTGTTAGCCATCATAGCAACAACAGAAAAGTGGAGAAATCAAATAACATTAGTATGTCCTTACCTTTCTACAGCTGCAAGATAACCCATCTTTGCTGGTGCTGGAGCAATGTAAAACCTAACAAACATGCATATCCCTAGTATCAGTCACTTGGAAATAATTTCCGAAGATCTAAGAACATTAAACAAGGTATCTTGTTGAATATAGTACATATGGGATTGAAGACTGCTCTAAGCAACTAGCCTTAACAAAAAGAAATGGATAAAATGTAGGAAGAAAGTTTCTTATACAAATTAGGATTCTGAGAAAGAAAAAGAAAAGGAAAGCATGAGCCAAATTAGAGGCACAGATTATCACATACCACACAACAAGAAATGTTGCGAGATAGTATGCAGTGTTCAAAAGTCCATAGGATAGAATTCCAGAAAGTCCATATCTCCTCAGTTTCTTCAGGGTCCTGGCATATTAAACAAAATCAGGATATGATTTTCAGTGCAAAGAAATCAACCACAGTTGAAGCAAGAAACTTTATTTATTTGTATTTTGAATGCTTAAATAGAAAAGATGAGAAAAGGGAGGGATGTGAGATAGAGAGGGAGCCATAAAGAGTGAATGCGGAGAAAGAAATTTGCTACACTTGAATCCTGTAAAAAGCATATCAAGGCTACATTTCTTTGTCCGTGATGAGAAGGTAATGATTTGCTGTCATGTTCTTGTTGGATTAAATGTAATATCTTATACACATTCATGAACAGTGATAATACAGTGATAGTCTATAAAACTCATACAGTGTTGGTTTATACATTTTTTTCTCTTCTAGATTTTAGAATGTGGAAAAGTATCAAATCACTAGTCCCTTTTCTGAAGGTTCCATATCAGGCCCAATTGGTTATGTGAGGAGTTGTCCAATAAGTATATAAACCATATCACATAGAATGACGTAGGCGAGGTGAGATTTCCAACACCTTCCTCCACTTATTTCACTTCCTTCCAGTCAAGGAATAATAGTATCATGCTACAAACTAGACTGGACAGTAAATAATTACTACTGAAGTTTAGAGGATTCGGGTCAGTATAGTTATGAATCAATTACTCTGCATAAATTTCTTCAATAATCAGAGGCAACACAAATCAGAAAATAATGCATACTGTTTGTAACACATACACAAACATATAATCAAATTAAAAAAAACATTCTATTCTCAAGCAATTGATGAAAATATATGGCAGGGTGAGTAGAACATACTCATTGCTTGTCAGTATCCCTCCTTTCTTATTCTCTTCGTTTTCTTCTGAACCTAAAAATATATTGTCACTGTTACGATACTAAAAACATCAATTTGAAAGATAAATAAATATAGAAATGCATTGATGTTTTTTATGTTTACAGGAAAATAGAAACCAAGAGGCATTTGTCCATGTTCGCCATGTTCAATTTGAAAACATTTTGCCAGCAGAAATTCGACACTTTTTCACAAAGTAACAGCAAGCAATGAACAGTGTATTTCTATGACTAGACTTTTTAATACATTAAGGGATTCACAGTAAAGCCACTGATGACAGCAGGTTGCAACTTCTGCAGCATACTTCGAGAAAATAGAACAATCATATACCTTCATGGCTGCCTGCACCGGATACTTCATGCGTCTGACTTCACACCAATGAGAGATGGGAGAATAATCCAATTAGTAAAAATATAAACATACAAAGGGAAAATATAAACATAGACTTAATGACTTATATTTTTAAGGAGGAAGAATGTGTCAAGAAAGGAAATAAAAGAACTCAAGAAAAATCACAGGATATTTGAGAATAAAATGTGATAAAATATAATTTCAGATTTATGAGTTTTGAGCCAACAATGTAGATAGTAGTATTGGTGAAATAAGAAATGAAACTCTATGAGTCTCATAAGCACGAACTTACATTTTAAACGAATTAAGACCACATGTTAAAATTAAAAATAATTCTGACTGGACAGTTAATTTATTTTTGTAAGTAGTGGTTGGTGAACCAAATTCATTGACTAAAAAAAGAGATTGAAGGGATGCACAGGCATTGCTGTTATTGCAGTTCTATTCATGACACCTTTAAAACATATTGTTAGTTTTATAATTATTGGAAAATTCCCTGTTTTCACAATGCCTCTAGGCTCTAGCCAATGCCAAACAAATCTGTGATTGGATCATAGCTAACTAAGATTTAAGCAGCCAGGTCCCAAAGTTTAAGTCCAAACAACTTGAGCTTGAAGTAGCTAAACATTTCTAACACAGAAAACTCTGGACTGGGAACATCAAAACTAAAACCCTAATAATACACCAAAACTAAAACCCTAGAAAGGGCATAGCCCTATAATAGCCTAGTTATCTGGTACATCTTTTACAGTTATTTCACTTTAGCATACACCTCACAACAAAGGTTCCAATCAATGTCTCAAAAACCGAAAAGAGATTGGTGAGACCTTCGAGTCAAGGTTTGAGTGTTTCAGCCCAAGTTTACCCCCATTGAGTCAAATTTGTGGACCGCATCACATGACGCGGCCACAAATTGCGGTTGCATTGGCTGCCACAACCCATCCAGTATGACACCAAATCACAATGATGCGACCATAGCAGACCACAATGTAACCGCATCGGACCGCATTTGGGCCACATCAGGCGGCATTGAATTCAAAAATATGTTTTTTATCACAATAATTCACACCACAACGGCCGCAATATGCATCACAACGGTTACAATGACCACAATCGCAACCGTAATTTAAAACATTGTTTATCCCTAATAAAAAATACACCCCTCCCTCAATTTAGCCTCTGAAAAATGAAAAGAAAAATATCAAATTGCAATCAAGAATCTCAAATGACAATCAAAACAGTCCTTGATAGTGAGTGACAAATGTGTCCCTATTCTATTTTTCCCTATCGTGTGAGCAATCTCTTTATTTGCGAAGGTAAGGCTGTATACATCTATCCTCCCTAGACTGCACTAGAAGTGAGCTTCGTGCACTAGACCACCTATTTTATTTTCTATTTTCCCTGTCAAAAACTAATTTAACGGGTATTTGAAGATTTCTCATATGCTAAAATGGAGTGTGCATTTTTTGAGGACCAATTTGGGCCAGGGGCAAATATCTAAGGCCACTGAAGATTATAAGTTAGAACAACTTCATAAGTATATTTTTGATAGAGAAATCGAAAAACCCAACTCGAGCAATTTCACTTCAGATTTAAAAGGAAAAAGGATATATCTGAATTTGAAAACAAAGATATACTACTCACATTGTCATTGGTGTAACTTGAACAAAACCCCCTTCTGTGAAGGGTATGGCACAAACGAGTATTCTTCAATTTAGTGGGCACCATGAGAAGGGTAACACCCCTTCTTTGTGAGAATACATGTAATCCCTCTAACACAAACTTAACACATACCCATATAGCAGAAAATGAAAAAGATTATAAATTTATGGACAAAATAACCTTAAAGTATAAAACTTCATTGATAATAATTGAAGGGGGAAATGTAGCATAGAAATATTTAGCAGTACCTGATGTGAATTGCAGTGAGGTGCAAGTGTTATAGAATGAGACATTTGATGTTGTTGGATACAATTGTGAGAGCTGATACACGAAAAGTGAGAATATTTGTTACGTTTATCTTCTTTTCATCTCAGTTATTCTTAAATTGTAATATCCATACATTTAAAATTTTATATCTTCAACTTTCATTTTTATTACTTACTTTTTATTGAAGAGTCAAGACTGATTTAAAATGAATGATAATAATGTATAAAATTATATAGTGACAATGAATACATTTTTTCTCTCATAATAATTAAAAATTCTTAATAAAATATAAATTATGTTAATCTATGAATAGATTAATAATTGTAGTCTCAAATATGATATTTATAAGAAAATATACCAGTTATTTTGTATAAAAAATTATTATCAATATTTCCAACACAATATTACTTATTTTATTTTCTTAAACATTCTACTTTATACTTGTTTTATTCCTTGTGAGGAAGGACCTTGAAAACAGAATTGTCTCACATACTCTTTTTTGCCATTTTATCTCAACTTCTAATTTTGTTTTGGTTGTCTAAATGACATAAATTACTTTTTAATTTTTTTGAACAAAATAGTTTAATCCTTTGTTATTTAACCTTTGTCTATTTTATTATAAGTGGTATTAGATTTAGTCAAAATATATTAGAAATGCCAGCCAGCAGTCTTTTATGTGCATGTTCATCCTTTCATTAATTCCTTGATAATTTCTATATTATCACTTCATTCTATAGATACAAAATTAATATTTTTGGAGGTGTATAATTATTGCTTACAAAAAAAATTGAACATTAAACATATATTACATATAATTTTACACAATTGTTGTGGATAGTCCACATATATAACATATAATTTTACACAATTGTTGTTTGGCTCAATAGATTAATGTTAAAGTCACTATTATTGATTATATCTCTTTTTAGTAACAGATTCAAGGTCCTCCAATCCATTCAAACCTAAATAAAATTTAGAGATAACTAAATAAAAAATTAATTTCTTTTGAATTGTGTGGTTATCCATTCCAACAAGTGACATTCTTATAGATTGAATTTTCGATCATTTACTCATTCTAAGATGTAGTAGTGTCTTACACTATTTAATCAACGTCTCGTTGATGCAGTTTTTTATTTTAAGATAATGTAACTTAGATACTCAAAACATACAGAAATTAGGAAACTTTCTTTTTGAGATGCTAGAATAAATTAAAGAATTTTGAATCGAATCCTATCCCACAGTTTTGTGAGTTAAAGTAAATATCATAACTGCTGAGGTATTTTCCATAGTAATAAAATTCTTGGTATAAAAAATATTGGAAATTTTGCATATTAGCACCGTGACGTTTATATCTTGCTAATTTAATCTCTAACTTTGTTCATTTTAATTTTTTTTGCAGCTGTTATAATAAACATGATTTGAAGACTATTATTATACTCTCCATTAAAATTTGAAAGTGAAGCTAGCAGAAGCAAAATGCAATGTGGAACATGGAAAGTTTACTTCCTTTCAAAAAGTAGAAGGCATGTCGGCTTCAGAATTCAATTCACAGATAAACTGGAAGAAGAATTTCAAAAACCTTGTATCAAAGGCTATTTTATTATTTTGACTCACGACATTAATTACATACAGAATATTATAGTTTTTCCGAATAATATTGCTACCATAATTATGGTCATATTTTTAAGTACAATATAACTATTATTCCAACCATAATTTAAAATAATGAGATCAAACAAACACAATCTCTTAGTAAGCTTTATAATTTCTAGTTTATTATCACTTAGTATTAGTATTTTAAGCCGATTTGAATGAAGTGGAGTACCTAGAATTCCTTCTTCTATTGTTTTTATTCACAACTGACATTAAAAACAATAATATTGCTAATAAATAGTAATTTCACATTAACAACTGTGTAAATTTATATGTTATATATAAGCTGTCCAAGGATATTTTTTAATAATGGTTGAAACTTGAAAGGTATTAAGATGGCCTATTGCAGAAATAAAGTTCTGTAGACATTAAAAATATATATTTGTAAATACAAGTCAGCAGAATTTGAACTGCCATAACGTTATCTTTTATATTTGTCAAAATAAAATACTCTATTATACTCATAACTTTAATATTTATTGGTATTATAAGGTGAGAAACAAAGAAAATCAATTACTAAATCCATTCTCTGCTCAAGTTATTTCTGTTGGTTATTTGCATTAGATATAAATTTAATCATAATGGTTGGTAGAATCAATAGAATACAAGTCTACTTTAAACTTGAAATTTATGTCTTGGTCCATAAAATAAAACTATATTGTCTTGTAATAATGCTAATCAGAAAATATATATCTATCAAATTTTGTTTGAAAATAGAAAGGTCGTTTTTATTTAATATAGAAATAATATATAGTCATAATGCTTATGTGATAGAAACACGGTGGTGAATATGAATGAAGAGTAGTCCAATAAGCCCAAAAAGATTAAATACAAACCTAAATGGTTTGTATGAGTAGGAATAATAATTATGTTTTTAATAGTCTAAATCAAATGGGCTTCAATTATCAGCTCATATTAGGAGAACCATAAGGTATCTCTTTGTAGTATTTAATCTGAACTTATGAAGGAAATTGTATGTAGAATCAATTATTCAGTATAGTAGTCTTAGCCATTATTTCTTCTATGTTATTACCTTAAGTAACGTGCATCATTGGTGCTTTCATTCTTGAACAATGCCTCCCAAGAACTCTAACAAAGAGATAGATGAATCATTGCTCCAAATCTTTGCTGACAAACTGCAAGAAAACAAAGAGCAACAAGACTCTCGCCACAAAGCTATTTCAGACGCGCTACGTGCCATCACAGACAAATTGGTAGGTATTTCTATGTTGCCTCCCCATCCCCCGGATCCCCTTATTATGGCATCTTCCTCACACATCACAGACACTAACCATATACCCACTATTTCTCAGCCCACGCCACCACCACACACCCTCACCCAACCCCAACAACACCCTTATCCCCCACCAGTACCCATCCTACATCCATACATCGGTCCCACCCTTTTTTACTCATCATCTTCCCCACTTACGTCCGCAATTCCCTATCCCCCCTGCTGGACATCCACAACCCAGAACTCCTAAATTACAACTAAACACATTTGACGGGTCTGAACCATTAGATTGGTTATTTCAAGCAGAACAATTCTTTCATTTTTATCAGGTTCCACTAGAACAAAGACTCCATACTATATCCTTTTATATGAAGGGTGAAGCCCTCAGCTGGTTTAAATGGGTTTTTTATAATGCAAAAATTACAGATTGGGAAAGTTTCACACGATGCTTGGAAATTCGTTTTGGCCCATCAACATATGAAAATCATCAAGTGGAGTTATTTAAACTCCGACAAACGAGTACTGTCGCAAATTATTAGAAGCAGTTTGAGAAAACCAACAATCGTGTTTGGGGTCTGTCTCCCGAAAGTATACTTAATTGTTTTATTTCTGGATTAATTCCTGAAATCAGACTTGGAACTTGCTATTTTACGTCCTAACCATATTGTAGAAGCACTAAGACTAGAAAAATTGGTGGAAGCAAAAATTAAGGACTCCAAGCCATCCTACACTAGAGTAACCCGTTATCTAAACCCTTACAACCCACATCCCAACCCACGACCAAACAATCAACCCACCCTCAATAATAATCAACCCAACCAAACATCCAATATTCCCACTCGTCGCCTTACTATTACTCATATGCAGGAGAGACGCGGCCAAGGTCTCTACTACAATTGTGATGAAAAGTTTCATACGGGACATCGTTGCCAGCATAAACAGTTCTTAATGTTATTGATTGATGAATTTTCTAATGGCACAAGTGAACCTTTAATCTCATTGGAGTCCACAGAAGAGGAACTCAGTGAGTCCCCACCAGACCTTATCCATTTTCAGTTATCTGAGCAAGCTTTGGAAGGCCAACTTTCACCTAAGACTCTTAGATTTACGGGGTCCATTGTAGGACAACCAGTTATCGTGTTGGTCGACACGGGGAGCTCTCATAATGTGATCCAACCTCGCTTGGCCCACCACTTACAGCTAAGTGTTTCCCTAACCCCTAAATTTCCAGTTATAGTTGGTAACAGAGCCCAGTTATCTCAGACTTTGCCATCCCATCAATGAATTTCAATGTGGGAGAAAACACTATAACACTACAAGGCGACAACCAACTCAGCCTCCAACACTCCACATTTCATCAAATTTCTAGACTCATCCATATGGATGCCATTGCCTCATTCCACACTATTTAATTCCTACTCTTCGAAACCGAACCAACCACCAATATCCTACCCTCTCCTAACACCCACCCCCAAATATTACTCATTCTTAAAAAATATGACCAAGTTTTTCAACAACCACACGGCCTACCCCTAACATGCACCCATGACCACCACATTCCTCTACTTCCACACTCTGCTCCAATCTCACAAAAGCCTTACTGTTACCCCCATAACCAAAAGGAGGCAATGTCTAAAATGTTACAAGACATGCTTGATGAGGGTGTGGTTACACCCAGCACCAGTCCGTTCTCCTCCCCCGTTTTGTTAGTCAAAAAGAAATATGGCAGTTGGCATTTTTGTGTGGATTATCAGGAACTCAACTCAGTCACCGTGCGCGACAGATTTCCAATACCAATAATTGATGAATTATTGGATGAACTAGGCGGAGCAAAAATGTATTGTAAGATTGATTTGCGTTCCGGATATCACCAAATCTGAGTTAGTCCAGAAGACACCCACAAAACAACATTATGTATCTTTGATGGACGCTATGAATTCCTAGTGATGCCGTTTGGGCTCATGAATGCGCCATCCACATTTCAAGCCGCAATGAACGACTTGCTCCGACCTCACTTACGTCGGTTTGTTTTAGTGTTTTTTGATGACATATTAGTTTACAGTTCTTGCTTGAAGGATCACATATTATATTTACAAATTTTTATGGACCTATTAATCTCTAACCATTTTTATGCCAAGTCATCAAAATGTGTCTTTGGTGTTTCTTCAGTGAATTATTTGGATCACATTATTTCAGAACATGGTGTAGAACCTGATCTAGAGAAAATTCGGGCAATGGTGGATTCGCCACTGCCCCGTTCACTCATGACACTCAGAGGGTTTTTAGGACTCACCGACTTCTATCGCAAATTTGTTAAAGCCTACGCCACTCTCCCTGCTTCCCTCACTGATTTACTTAAAAACAACAGTTTTACATGGTCTACAACAGTTGACCAGGCTTTTACAATACTTAAAAAGGCTATGACTACTATGCCAGTGTTGCAACTACCAAACTTCGACCAAGTTTTTGATGTTGAAACTGATGCGTTGGCTATCACTGTAGGCGTTGTCCTCTCTCAAGGTGGTCACCCGCTCGCCTTCTTTAGCAAAAAGATGTCTCTAAGAATGCAACACGCATCGGCTTATGTTCGAGAAATGTACGCCATCACTGAATCTGTTAAGAAATGGTGTCAGTATCTCATTGGCAAAAAATTCAATATATACACAGATCAACAAAGCCTTAAGCACCTCATCTCTCAAGGATTTCACACTCTTGAGCAACAGAAATGGACGACTAAAATAATTGGTTTCCATTTTGACATCAAGTACAGAAGTGGTACCTCTAACAGGGTTGTCGATGCCTTGTCCAGATGTCATGGTGATGAGAAGTCCATGTTCTCCTCCATCTCGTCCCCGATTCCAACCATCATTGACAAATTAAGAGGCTACACACAAACTGAAGGGCAAAATTTTATTCAAAAATTCCAGACAAGAGAAATAACAAACTCAAAATTTACTTTTTCACATGGGTTACTCTTATATGATAACAAGATATTTATACCTGATATAGATAACTTGAGGCTAACCCTTATGCAGGAATTTCATGCTTCACCATCCGCTGGACATTCAGGATGGAAACCAACTCTCAGCCGTCTCACAACATCATGTTACTGGTCCGGAGTGACCAAAGATGTCAAACACTTCATTCGGCTCTGTCCCACTTGCCAATATAACAAATATAGTCCTCATAAATCAAAAAGCTTATTGCAACCACTACAAATTCTAGAAAGGGTGTGGGAGGATCTATCTATGAATTTTATAACTCATTTACCTGTCTCACGTGGCCATACAGTTATATGGGTTATTATAGATCAGTTGACAAAGTATTCTCATTTCATTGCACCCCCCCCCCCAAATTCACTACTGAATCTCTGGCTCATAGGTTCCTGAATGGTATCTGCAAGTTACATGGCATTCCAAAATCAATTGTTTCAGTCAGGGACAAAATCTTTCTAAGTCATTTTTGGAAAGAACTATTTACACTACTGGGAACTCAACTGTGTTATAGCACGACTTACCGCCCACAAACAGATGGTCAAACGGAAGTAGTCAACCGTTGCCTCCAAACGTATCTTTGTTGCTTTGCAGGTACCTATCTGAAGCAATGGTTCGACCACCTCCCTCTCACCGAGAATTGGTACAACACAAGTCATCACACTTCCATCGACTTATCTCCGTTTGAGGCTCTCTATGGTCGTTCTCCACTAGGGATGTCAATATGGGCATTACCCGCGGGCCAGCCCGCATTGCCCGTAAAAAAATGCGGGCAGGGCATGGTATTTTTGCCTGTTAGCCCATATTGCTCGGCTCGTTTGCCCACTTTATTAGCGGGCATTTTAAACGGGCTCCGCGGGCTGCCTGCGGGCATTACATTCAACACTTTAACATTTTAATTTTGGCCCAGTGGCCCAAACTCCTTTAATTATTACATATTTACATATTTACATTTGCAATTTCTTTTACATTTTCCACAGCCACAGTGAGTCACAGAGTCAGTGACCGTGTTCTACACATTTGCAAATTGCAATTTCTTTTACTTCTAGTCTTCTACATCAAATCATCAATCCACTCTTCCATCTTCAATTCTTCCTTCACTCAGCAATTATTTCTTCACTCGCCAATTCTTTCTTCACTTCTTCTTCTTCCTTCAACTCTCCTTCTCCACCATGACAACCAGATCCCACGACCATAATGAGGATAAACCACCAACTACCAACAATGATGGCAACTGTGATCTCATCCAAAGAAGACAACGGCCACGACCATCACAACAAGTGGATTCAGGTTTGATTTTCCCCAATTCAATTTCCCTAATTTAGTTTTTCCCAAATCAATTTTATCCTAATTTAATTCCCCCCAAATTAATGTTTTTTCTTCAATTTATGCTTGAAGTGTTCTCTGAATCTTTGTTGCTTTCTTCTCTTAAATAGTATGAACATTACATCAAACCACTTGTGTTTTATGTTCTCTGAATCTTTTTTTCATTTTTACTATAGCATTGAGACATTTTTACTTACTTTTGTTTTATGTTCTCTGAACATTACAAAACACTGCAAAGTCTGGTGTGATTTTTTGGCAAGTGAAGGACACAAAACGTATGACTATGCTAAAATGCTAAGATTTTGTCTCCTATAGTGAGCTTTGACGATAATCAAAGGAGGAAAAATTCACTTTTTAGTCATTGTTCTGTTCATGAGCTTCTAAAACCATGAGATCTAAATAAGCAAAGTCACTTAGCCAAATTCCAGCTTCAAACTCCTTCAAAATGTTATGACATTTTTTAATTTTAAAAATGTATGGTTTTAAAATTATCGTTGATATATCTAGTTACTCTAACTGTTACAACTTAGTTGTTCATGTGATAGCAATTATTGACTTGTTGTTGACTTATTGTAGCAGATATTGTTGTGCTTGAAACAACTCAAACAAGTGACCCTAATGATGTGAATGTTATTGATAATGATGTACATCCTACTTCTAATGCTAGTACAAGTAAAAAAAAGGTCAAGAGCAACAAGAGCTAAATGTTGGAATTTCTTCACAATTTTAGAAGAGTTGCCTGATGGGGTTAAGAGGGTTGAGTGCAATGCTTGTAATGCACAATACAAAGCTGGTGGGAATAAATATGGGACACATTCTATGACTCGTCACTTAGATGATTGTCCAATTCGTCACTTAGATGATTGTCTAAAAACTAAGTTTGAAGATGTGGGTCAAATGATGATAGATGGACAAGGAAAATTAAAGTCTCACACTATATACCAATTGGTATCCCGTGACATGTGTGCTGCTGCAACAATTGAGCATGATTTGCCATTCAAATTGTTGAGTATAGAAATATTAGAGCTTGGTTGAAGTACTTGAATCCATATTATGCTCATATTAGTAGAAATACTGCAAAGACTGATGTATTAAAAGTTTACAAGCGTGAGAAGGAGAAGCTTCGACAGACATTGGCTAGCATTCCTAATAGGATATGCTTAACTTCTGATATGTGGACAGCTTGTACGACCGAGGGCTATTTATGTTTGACAGCTCACTATGTTGACTTAGATTGGAAGTTAAATAGTAAAATTCTCAACTTCTGCCATATGCCTCCTCCTCATATTGGCTTTGAAATGTGTGCAACGATATTACAGTTTTTGAAAGAGTGGAAAAATGATAAGATTTTCTCTCTAACTTTGGATAATGCTAGTGCAAATGACACATTGGTGGGAATATTGAGGAATAAACTTGTTGAGGATGATAATGGGTTGGTGGCTGGTGGAAAGTTTTTTCATGTGCGTTGTTCTGCACATATTCTGAATTTGATTGTCCAAGATGGTTTGAAAGTTGCTGGTGAAGCCTTGCATAAAATTAGAGAAATGTCAAATATGTGAAAGGTTCAGAAATAAGAAACATGGCCTTCAATGTCAAATATGTGAAAGGTTCAGAAATAAGAAACATGGCCTTCAAAAAATGTATTGCAGAGTCGAGTGGTCTTATTGACACTTCCGTTGAGTTGAAACTCGATATGCCTATAAGATGGAATTCAACTTATATATTACTTGAAAGTGCTCTCAAATACAAACACAGTTTTAGTAATTTTCCAATGTATGATTCTAATTACCGATATTGTCTTTCGGAAGAAGAGTGGACAAGAGCACAACGAATTTGTGATTTCTTGTGTCCATTCTTTCAGAATACTGAATTAATTTCTGGTACATCATACCCAACATCTAACTTGTATTTCATGCAAGTTTGGAAAATTCAATGCGTTCTACTTCAAACTGTAAAAGATGAAGATGAAGTCATAAGGGGAATGAGTGAAAAAATGATTGTTAAGTTTGAAAAATATTGGAATGATTAGTGTCACACTTACTATGGGAGCAGTTTTGGACCCACGAATGAAGTTGGAAATGTTGAGATGTTGCTATTCAGAAATTGATGTTGGTACTGCTGATGAAAAAGTAGCACATGTGAAGTCAAACTTGTACATGCTTTTTGAGAAGTATGCTGCAGCTACTACAAGCAACAATCAATCTAACTTGAATGTGCAAACCAATCTTACAAGTGGCTCACTTCCAAAAACATCAAGGAGTACAAGTTCAGTCAAAAGAGAAGTTTAATTTGTTTACTGCGAATTAGATTGATTCGTTATTACTTGTTTATATTTTTGATGGTTTATTTTAGTAAATGTTTTCTATTGTCTGATTTTTATGCTAGGAATTAAAAAAACATAATATGATTCTTATAAGTCAAGCTGGGAAGTCTCAACTAGATGTCTACTTAGATGAACCAATCAAAGAGTTGGATGAAGAATTAGATGTCTTGAAATGGTGGAAGGGTAAAGTTACTCGTTTTCCTAATTTATCAGTATTGGCTCATGACTTGCTAAGCATTCCTATTACTACTATTGTATCTGAAACTGCATTTAGCATTGGTGCACATGTCCTTAACAAATATAGGAGTCGTCTTTTGCCAAAAAATGTACAAGCTTTGATTTGTACTCACAATTGGTTGCATGGTTTGATGCAACCTAACCTAAATTTTGATTATTTCTTCTTATAATTGTTCAATGTGAGTTTAACTATTTCATTCTTCTAATTTTGTTACTATATGTAGATGAAGATGATGATGAATCTAATGATATTGGGAATGGAACAACTTCAAGGATGGTTGATTGAAGATGATCAAATGATGATTGAAGATTTTAATATTAGCTAATCCAAGACTTTATTACTGCTTGGTTATTTTATAATTATTATTGCATACTTGTTAGAGAGAATTATTATCTAATATGGTTAGAGATACATGTTTTGAATTATTATTATAGAGACTTTTAATTGTTATGTAATGTGGTTATGTAAAATCTATTGATTTCCTGCCTAATGTACTGCATAGGAAATTTGAATTGACATTTGATAACTTAACATTCACCATTGTTGTTGTTTCTAATGTAAACATGAAAATGTCTGCGGGCCGCCCGTTAGCCCGTTTTAAAATGGGCAGGGCATGACTTTTTGTCTGTTAACCAATTGCGGGCATGCCCGACCCGCTTAAATTATTGCGGGCATTTGTGGGCGCAGGCTAAACGGGCCGGGTGGCCCGTTTTACCATGCCTATTCTCCACCCAGTTTGAAAGACCATTTGCCACAGCCCACTTCTTCAAATGGGGTCGCAACTCTTCTGCAAAACAGGGGAACACTATTAGCTACGTTAAAACAGAATCTTCGTAAGTCCCAACAACAAATGAAAGCTCAAGCAGACTCAAAACGACAAGATCATACCTTTGAAGTAGACGAGTGGGTCTTATTGCGCCTCCAATCGTACCGCCAGACGATGGTGCTCCGTCGACCATCACATAAGTTGAGTCGCCGATTTTATGGACCTTACTAAGTGATTCGTCGCATCAGCCATGTTGCATATGAACTTGCTCTACCGGTCACGGCGAAGATCCACCCCATCTTCCATGTCTCGTTACTAAAAAATAATTTGGTATCCCTCATGGTCAACATGCAGATCTTCCCTTGGACTTGGCTGATTCGGACCTCCCTACTGTCGGTACTGAGGCCACTGTTGACGGAGGATTGAGGAAAGGTGTCAAGGAAAACCCCACTTGTGTTGGGAAGACAATAAATCTAAACCCACATGAGACTTTGTTTCCAAATGAAGAGGCTAAGAACAAAATGTTGAAAGAAGTGAATGAGAGAGGAAACAACAGAGGCATTTTTACAACTCTGAGTGCAAATGGGCTTCACCTAGATAAAGTGCATATTACTTCTGGCCTTTATGACCAAGTAATGGATGCTGACACATGGGTCCCAGCTGCACCATTGGAAGTGGGAGTTAACTCTCCACCGTTGGATGGCCTGCCACATTGTGCCCCTAGTCTCTCAAGTTTCGCACTTGCTCAAGCTCCAATGCACATTCAAAAAGAGTTGTTGGATGCATTGAACAATATGCATCAAAAGGACAAATTCACAGCTATCCCATGTGCCTCTGACTCCTCGGCTGCTGTGTTCCCTTCAACCAAGCCCCACTACATGCCATCTTCCCAATCCTTAGCCACATCTTCACACAAGGTCACAGCTGGACACAACAATCTTTTGGGCCCCTCACACTCAAACAATTATTCCAACCTTGAGGACAAGGTTAATGTTGCAGGGATGGGAAATGATAGAAACACCGTGGTGAATATGAATGAAGAGCACCCCAATAGACCCACAAGGATTAAATACAAACCTAAATGGTTTGCTGATTATGAATAGGAATAATAATTATGTTTTTAATAGTCTAAATCAAATGGACTTCAGCTATCAGCCCATATTAGGAGAACCCTAAAGTATCTCTTTGTAGTATTTAATCTAAACTTATGAAGGAAATGGTATGTAGAATCAATTGTTCATTATAGTAGTCTTAGTCATTATTTCTTCTCTGTTATTACCTTAAGTAACGTGCATCATTATGCCACAAAGCAAGTTAACTTTCTATACAAATAGTTCAGAAATATATATATTTGCTTGGACATTTGAATTCCTCCTAGAAGCTATTAAAAATTTATTTCTGAATAATCTAAATATAACATATAATTTTATGCAATTAGGCATTAAAACCATAAAATGTGTTAAGCCATATATGTTGTCCTATCATCTTATATACCCCCTGTTTTTCATTAATTAGAAAATTAAAACATAAATTTAATATATATTAACTTTATATTTTCTGATCAATGAAAATGAAATAATGCATAGAGTGATACATATCTTGTAACAGAAGATATGTTCTCATGATCAATAACTAAACTAGCAAGTTACCCGTGCATTTGCACGAGACTGTATTTTTTGCCGCATGATTAAGAACATATATTACATGTGCATTTATGATTAAGAATATGTATGTTGCTCATGCATTCACATGATTAAAAACATATATGTTACCAGTGCATTCATATTGTTAAAAATTATTAATTATATATAAAATCATACGGTCAGACCATACAGTTTGACTGTTTAAATCGAATAATTTTAATACGGGGCCTCTTCTGGTTTAACGTCTTGCTCGACTTTCCCAACATTGTTTTTTACACATACATAACATGTGTAACACCGTGAATTTTACAATTTGGAATTATAAGATTTTATTAATATTTTTATTAATTATATATTCGAAAATGAATTTCTGGGAATTTTCGGTAAAGAATTAGACGAAACTCTAGTTGAGTTTTAGTCTTGTAATTTTATTTCCTATTTTGTGGTAAATTTTGGTAATTTTCGGAGACAATCGGTTCTGAACCACTGTCGGGGCCGAAAACCCACCCAGTACGGCTCAAAAAGTGGTTTTTGAGTTTCGTAACTCAGAATCAAATTCTGATCGCACCGTTCGCTTCGTAATTTCATTTCGAGTCAATATAGACCCTGAATACACCCATACCTATTTTCTAAATATTTTTTTTCACTTGGAATGCCGAAATCCGAAATTCTAATCGGATATTACGATCGGGCGATTTATAATATCCGATCGAGTATTAGCCGATAGTACTCGAGCATGTTTATCGTACGTATCCGCGAAGTGGTCGTTTCGCATTGGGATGCGAGATTTGTCTTTCCATAAAGCAAACCTCACATCACTCACCCTAATGTCATAGGAAATCATCATTAGCCACCC
>NC_032024.1:14137383-14138568 GCF_001865875.1 Lupinus angustifolius
GAGAGATGCCCAGTTTTAAAATGGTATTGTTGATTGAATTTTCGCTTGAGCGAAGGGTCCTCGTTTGGGCGAGAGACAATAATTGTGTTTGACTATTTGGATTGATTGGTTGAGTATGTAATAACCCTAGTATGGGTATGTAATATAAACTACTTTGGTATAACACCGTAATTGAACTAAAAAGTAAAGTATTCAAGGTGTTGGAATTAAATAGTCAAACTCGGAAATTAATTTTAAAGAAAGTAATCCGATAAGGATGTATGATTTAGGGCGATGCCCAGAAAAGGATACGTGATACCATGGAGCGAGATCGTCTGACCGTAAGTGGCTTGGTCTGGGACCGTCCAGGGTGATTCAGCGATGGTCGTAGTGGTAGGGACGTTACCCTTTGAGTTATGATGTTGTGAACCATGTGATGAACCCGGGTAGTGGTGTTGTGATATAAAGGTTGTGGAATGAGATCATGGCTTAGATGTGAAGCATGACTCCACAAAGGTATGAAAGTATTGTTTGTGTTTATGCCTTGTTGGGCAAGTATCCGACTTGAGGTCGTGAACTAGGGGGGTACCCTAGTAAGGATACATAATATCACTGTACAACAATCGACCGACCGTAAGAGGCTTGATCATGTGTCCGTCCAGGATTGTCCGGTGATGAGTTGTAGTGATTGAGATGTTACCTTGAGCATGTACGGTTGACGTACTATCGGGTCCCACGAGAAGCATTCCTTGTCGGGAGATGGCTTAAGGATGGGCCGATCATGTGTTTGATTAATACATTTGCATTTGATTCTGATTAAGAATGTATTGCATTGTGACCATGAAGTAGTGGAGAGGAAATGACGGGACGTCTTCGAGCACCGTGAAGTAAGCAGGGACGGCACTGATTGGACGGTGATTCGCCAACATTGTCTTGAGGGAGAGTCTGGGTGAGACGAGTCCATTTGTATTCCTGGGGAGGTACCCTGTTGGATCGGACAGTTCTCACAGGCCAAACTAGGCAATCTCTGACAACCCCTGGATTGCATTCGAGATCGATGAGAGGGATGCCCAGAAAGCGTTTGTACGACCTAGGTCCGAGTAGGACTGTTCCTAAGGGAACCGATTGATCTATTTTTAATTCCTTGCGAGGATATTTTATTTCGGGTGGTACAAAACGGCTTGGTACGGGACCTGTTCTCTCGAT
>NC_032024.1:14138668-14141774 GCF_001865875.1 Lupinus angustifolius
GAATTATATGTTTAAATATATTTTATGTCTGAGTGTGATATTCTGAGTAAGTCCACGCCGTCAATGAATTTATGTTCATTAGATGTCTTACTCTCTCTGTTGTATTGTTTCTTGTTTTGTATATGTTTACTATGCAGATGGCCTACAACAGCACCCACATTCGCGGCTACCACTTCACGATGTCCCCGGCGGGGCAATGGGTCAATGATGGGCACCGATACACTTACACAGGCCCCCGCGGTCTGTCGTTGCACATGGAGTGCAATGGGTCATCGATGATGATCCCCACCCAGACGCTTACATCGATGCTTCTTTCACCTTGCCGCTAGCGGGTATGATGCCTCCAGATGTTGGACCTCGACACCCGCCAGTCAGGAGTGACGGCGCTGGTTCCTCCCACAGTCATATAGGACGTGGGCGGATTGTTTGGACGCTCCGTCATCCCGCAGAGCCCAGAGGAGCCGGGTTCTTGGAGGGGGTCCTTGTAAGCGGACTCCGAGTCTGAGAATGTCATCCCCACCAAATTATGCCGCTGGGTTGTGGCATGACGAAGTGGAGGAAGAAGAAGAGGAGGATGAGGTCATTGAACTCGTGAATGTAGAGAGTTCGGTGGAGGTGATTGACCTCATGTCGGACTCAGAAGAGGAGGAGGACCCGAGTGAGGGGTCTAGCATTCTCGGAATCTTCTGAGTCAGCTTGGGGGCCAGTCGATGTCCTTTTGTTTGTTTTGATGGGGGCTGTGTATTTGGTGATTTTGTATATGTAGTGGCGATGTAGTTTCCGCCTTTATTGAACTAATCTGTAGGATCTGATTGTGACTTAATTGATTATATGCATTACTTTATTCAGAAAATTGTGAATCAGGTTAAGTTATCATTTGATAACGATAAGTTGATTTTCCGCATTCCAGTTACTTAAAGTGATGTTCCGGAAAAAGGAAGGTTTTGAAAAGGAAACAATTTTATACAATCTCTTTATTCAAAAAAAAAATTTACCCATTTTTCCGCAATGTTTTTTAGAAATATTTTTCAGGGCGTTATAACATGATATAGTTAGTAGTATCCTATTAATAAAAAAAATCATCAATAAATTTATAATTTCATTATTATTTGATTCTAAAATAAGATTAGTATAAAAATAAACATTATTATTTTACTCTAAAATAACTACAAAACAATATGTTATGATTTATATTATTATTATTTTAATATTGCTATAGTAACATTTTATTTTAATATTGCATATGTAATCACATTCCTTTTATTTTTAAATAAATCACATACATTATAGAGTTAATTTGTCGTATCAGCATCTTATTATATTTGATCGTTTAACTTAATTGATTAATTGTGTATAATATCATTTTTGGAATTGACCCTTAAAAATTGAGTTTTTATATTTATTTATGACATTAAAAATATAATTATTTATTTATCAATATAATTATAATTGTACATTAAGTTTCTAATGTTAAATAATTGTGTAATATGCTCAATTAATCATACTAGAATAAATTATATATTAATGAATCCAAATATAAACAAATTATCGGAAATGATATAAAATATTAATGAATATATATTACTCAATTAATATTTCATAATTTCATTAATTATAATACTGCAAATTTATATTTCATTTTTGTAACTGATCCATAAATTCAAACAACAAATCGAATTAAATATTAATATTCCGAAAATTTATTATTTTTAATTTGACAAATTTATATTATTAATAAACATTGCTTAAAATTAGGGAATTGTAAATAATTTAATCAAAATATAAATCAAACAAATTAATTATCACAATCAATTAAATTGCTTTAATATTTNTTAATATTTTGATTGTCACATGCTATTAAAGATTAAATAGAAATTAATCCAAAAACACAATGAAAAATCAAATCAAAAAAATAATTTCAAGAACAATTATTTAATTTTTAGATGACAGAATAAAAGATATTCAAAGACAATTATGCCAAATAATTTTGGCTTCTAAAATGTAACTAACAATTGATTAATTGTGTACAATATCATTTTTGTAACTGAAAAAATGTTGAACTTTTATGTTTCTTTATGACATTATTATTTAATTATTTCTTTATGATTATAATTATAAATATATATTAAATTTCCAATGTTAAACTAATCATGTAATATGCTCAATTAATCACGCTTGTCATGGAATTCAATGAATCATGACAAATTACATATAAATATAAACTGATCCATAAATTCAAATTTTGTAATTGATCCATAAATTCAAACAAAATAGAATATAAATGGAATTGAATATAAACATATTTCGCAAATTTATTATTTACAATTATACAAATTTATATCCGCATTGCTTAAAATTAGCGAATCATGAATAATTTAATCAAAATATAAATCAAATCAATTAATTATCATAATCAAATGAAATTTCTTTAATATTTCATTATTACATCCTATTAAAGATAAATTCAATCAAAAAACACAATAAAAAATCAAATAACAAATATAGTTGTGGAGGACAATTATTTAGTTTTTAGATAATAGAGTAAAATACATTCAAAGACAATCATGTCTAATAATTTCAGGTTCTAAAGTGTAACTACGAATTAATATTCCTCAATTAACACAATCTAAGACATTAATGAGTAATTATTACTCAATTAGCATTCCACAAATTTATTAGCTATAATTATGCAAATTTAAATTATATTTTTGTATCTCAACCATAAATTCAAACAAAACAGAATATAAATGGAATTAAATATTAATATTGCATAAATTTATTACTTATATAGTAGAATATAAATGAAATTAAATTATCTTCGGTGGTTATGACTGATATGATGATCACATTTACTATGATTAATTAGATAAAATATACATATTCAACAATTAAACATGTATACATATTCAACAATTAAGCATACCAAATTATTTATGATGAGAACAAAAAAAATTAAAGATTATTCTTACTAATATAAAGTTGACACATTCAGATAGTGAAAAAAATAATTTCGAATGAAAAAGAACAAATACATAATAAAATTAAAGAACTATTATTTTACAATCAGATAATGAATATAATCTCTAATCGTTGTATTATAGGATGT